>NC_067143.1:60751629-61051629 GCF_903995435.1 Acomys russatus | reverse complement strand
CATCACTTACAGCTAGGTCCTGGGCAGTGGAAGCACACAGCTGACAGTTTGCTCACATCTCAGTGGATCAGGATGCAAAGTGCTTGGCTGACCAGAACCAGAAGGTGCTATCATCCTCAAGGCCTGTGCCCAGTGACTCACCTCTGCTAGCTACGCCACAGTCCTGAAGGCTCCAAAATCTCTCCCAAGCAGTACCACCAGAGGCGATGAAGCATTTTGCATTCAAGCCATAATGGGGAGTGACCTCTTCATTGCTTTGACATAGTTCCTAATAAAGTGACAGTATATATTACAGGCCATTCATAATAAGAAAGTCACAACAGAGGCAGATTGTGGGGACATGTTTATATAGTGGGGCCTGGATGGGATGCTCAAAGCTCCTTGGTAGACATCTTCCCGGATGAGATGCTAGGCTCTGGTCCAGTGACAATGTGGATACTACTCTCTTCATCAGGCACCATAAATACGAGGTTAGTTAGTTGGGTCTCTGTAAAGCTACAGACTTGAGGAAAACAGATATGCAAGGTGCCAGACAAGGATGAAAAACAAAAGAAAACAAAACAAAATTAAAAACTGCCCACCAGTTAAAGCCATATCATTCCCTCCTAACGTAACTCTTATCCATCACAATGTGATGGATCTTGACTTTGCCTGCTCTCAGGAGATGTTAACTTTGTCTCTTCCCTCTGATAGCTTGTGGGCACAGAAAGGACACTTCTCCAGCTTACAGATGAGATAAAAAGCAGTCCTCAGAGGGCTCTCACTCGCCATCTGCATTCAAGGCTTCTCTCCAATTTTCCTAAGGAGAAAATAATTCTCTTTTCCTGTGTTCTGCAAACCTTTGAGATTTAGCCCCACCGGTGTCACTTACACACAGATACACACCCCCTGCATGCACACACACACACACACACACACACACACACACACACACACACACACACACGCATACACACCCACATGCTTCAACAAATTCCCATAAACTTGATGTGTGTATGTGTGTGTGTGTGTGGGTGTGGGTGTAAAGCCCTCTTTTCTATGTGTCTTTTTTTGTTCTAAATCCTAAGAGTTTCTGTGTAGCTGCAGGAAAAGGAGGCCGTGAACTCTTTCATCACGAGAGACCACCCCACCTCCTTGAAAGGAGGGATTTAGCTGCTCTCTGCTGAGGAGATAAGCATAGCCCTAGTTTTTTTTCTTATGAAAAACTGAAATCCAGTTTGAACCAAATCAAATGATTTTGAACAGCAACAAAGCTTTGTTTCCTTCATAGCTAAAAATCACCTCTCAGTACCCTGCACGAAGCAGGTGGAGGCCATACGCTGTAATACGCCTACCGCTGTCAGAGCTAAGGGTACACTTGGCAATGGAGCCAGGCTCCTCTTCCTTCAGGTGTGTCTCTAGGGAGCAAGCTGTCTGGGTCAGGTGCCATGCATTTGCATGGAAAGGGGACCCCAGTTCTGTGGTTTTGTCTGCCCCTCCCCCACCCATTGCCTGATAGAGCCTCTGAACCATCAGAGGAGCTATGCTGACCACGGCCTTGGAAGAGAGCCAGTGCTGCTGAGGGCAAGAGTCGGTGCAGGTACAGGTTCGGTGTGGTCAAGTTGAAGCCATGCAGTCAAAGCGGAGTCATAGCTCGTGGAGACACGGGGCAAGGTAAGAGTGAGTGAGGGTCTAGAGGAAGCAGGAGTCTGAGTTTGCAGAGTCAGGGAAGGTCCTGTTTGGCTGAGACTTCAGAGTGGGCAGGAGATTTGACGCTCCCAGACTGAAGCTTCTGTTTGAGAGAACCCGCAGTGCAGATGAAGCGAGCCATTTCCATCCCTGTGACCCTCCTTAAACCAGTCACTGCTTAACTCAATTCTCTGAGCACTATTGACCCTTACCTCCTTTGGGGCCTGGGCTCATTCTCGGCTTGTCTGTCCTCTGGTCCTGAGTTCCGTAGGTGCTTGATTTCCCTAGTGAGGGCACAAGCTGAAATAAAGCAGCTGAAGTGGATGTGCTTAGGTGGACACACCCTCCACCCTGCCCCTCTGAAGGTGGTGCTGCAGGCAGAGGCAGGGGAACTGATGCTGACCCCCACCACCTACACACACACCCCAGGACTCAGTGATAATGCCATCCCTGGTGTCCTGTGCAGAGATAATTGGTTCCCTGCTATGCACTCACACGTTCCTCTTGACACTTCTTTCTAGAAGGAAAAAAAAAGCACATTTTCTGGGGCTCCCATGAGACATGAACCATCTCTCTGCTGCAGCCAGGCAAGTGGCCAGGTACCAGCTCTTCAACTGCCTGGCCGTCTGCTCTCTGAAGAGCCAGGCTGCCTGACAATGGATGTACGGTGTCTCCTGCCTCCTGCACACCATGCTGTGGGAACAAGGGCCCGAGTCCTAGACAGAAGTCCTCTATCTTTCAGATTGGGAGCAGCAGCTGCTGGAAGCAGGCCCAAGCACTCGGCACCACTCTCATCGTCAGGAGTGAGGTGCCATGAGAAACTCGGCCCTCCTCAGCAGACCACAGACTATCACAGTCTCCTCTGTTCCCTGCACAGCCATCAGCAGAGTCTGCAATGTGGTCAAGGAATAACTCCAGCTGCAGAGTAGGGAAGATGAGGCAACTGTCTGCCTCACAAAGTGAGCCTCTCTCTCTTGGCCATGGCAGAAGAACAAGGAGAAGGAGAAAACAGTTCTGGAGACTCTAGAGACTTCTAGGAGTTCCATAAGGGTCAGGCCTGTTGGAGAAAATGGATAACACATGAGGATGGCTTAAGGCCCTGGCGGGTCTTCAGCTTCCAGATTGGAGGATGCAGAATGCCCACAGCAGCTCCGCCAATCAGCAAGGCTGCCTCTCAGCAGAGCTCCTGGGACAGACATAGGACTAGTGGGCAGATGCTAACTTTCCTCCCTGCCTGAGGAAGAGCTTCCTCCCAGCAGAGCCATTTAACAGGATGATAAGCTGTGAGCTAGCGAGCTTCTTGTGTCTGAGATAATCAAAACAGAGTGTAGATCCCCTATCAGAGATGTGGTACAGGAGCAACTCACCGTGAGGGAAAAAAGACTTAGAGAAGCTGGCTATGGCACACTATTCCTGGGAGAGGCTCTGAGATGAATGTCTCAAGTTTAATGCCATGTGTTGATTATAGGTACCAGCAAGCTCTATGTAAACCTGTTACATCTGGCCCCTGACAAAAGCGCGCTCTCTCTCTCTCTCTCTCTCTCTCTCTCTCCCTCTCTCTCCCTCTCCCTCTCCCTCTCTCTCTCTCCCTCTCTCCCTCTCCCTCTCCCTCTCCCTCCCTCTCTCTCTCTCTCTCTCTCTCTCTCTCTCTCTGTCTATGTATATGTGCATGTGTTTATACAAATATATGTACAGGTTCATGTATTAGGGGAATTTGATTATGTGTATGCATGCCCATGGAAGTCAGAAGATAACCCCAAGTATTGTTCCTTGTTACTTCTGTCTCTCTTATTTTGAGACAAGATCTCTCACTAGAACCTAGGGCTTGCTGAGTAGGCTAGAGTGGCTGCCCAGCGAGTTCCACCTCCCCAGCACTGGGCTTATAAATGTGGTGCCACCACACCTGAACTCAGTTCAGCCTGCTTACACATTTAAGCACTTTACCCATTGAGCCATCCCACCAGCATGGTTTTTTCCTAGATGACCATTTGTCTTTCCCTGCTCGAAGCACACTGCCCTCCGGGAAAATGCCTAGGGTAGGAAGAGAGGAGCACACTGTCCTCCAGGAGAATGCCTGGGGTAGGAAGAGGGGAGCACACTGTCCTCCAGGAGAATGCCTGGGGTAGGAAGAGGGGAGCACCTGTCTACCCAAGCTGTGCTCTCACCAGAGACTGTCAAGCAGGTGCCATCCTGGGGCCCACGGGAACACCCGAGGCTCCCCTGTCAGCCCACAGGAGGTCACAGTGTTTTTCTGTTATTTGTCCCTCCTGCCTGTAGCTGCCAGCACGTCGTGTATTGGGATGCCACACTTCCACTTGGGCAAAAGGCTGGGACTTTTCATTCTGCCAAGAGCTTTGAGATTGATGCTATTCACAAACTAGAGGAATTAGGCCCTGGGGTCCTACAGGTTGGAGACAGAAGTCCACGTAAAGCCCCTGTCTGAAGGAACTTCAGTCACAGTCCTCTGCCCCCTTGGCACAGTGCTGAGAGGCTGTGCTCAACACAGCAGCAGGCCAGGAGAACTCCGCCCCCTCTCCCCCACCCTCATCCTAATGCCTGACTCCATAAGATCTGAATAGTGAGAGATTCAACACAAACTGTCATCACAGATTAAAACATGTCTACGCCCCCAATGACAATAGCTATTTTCCCCGAGAACATTGGATGTGTTGCTTACATTCTATAGATGAGGGGGAATGGAATTTAGTTCTGCCAGGCTAGATCATTTAAGGCAATCTAGCCTCTATAAAGATGCTGGAAGGTAGCGTTCCCAAGGAGATAAAATCTATACTGTGGGTGTATGATGCCTCGGTTGCATCACTGTTTGCTTAACCTGATGAATCCTAGGCCAGTCTTGTTCATTTCTTTTGAATGTACTCAGTCCACAGGGTCACTTTATATTGGCTCATTCCTCTAATGGGAAGAGGTTGTTCCCACCCAAGTGCACCCAACAAGCTTCTCTTCAGCCCTCACAGCCCAGCTGTAAAGCCCTGCCCTACCCTCAGCGTGAGTTAGTTGCTGGGAGTGCCCTCTGCTGTGTGTATTTGATTAAGATGTTGCCCTCGGCATTTGGAATCCAGCTCTCTTATCTGTCGTCACATTTATCTTTCAGTCAACTGGGAAATCCTTGAGAGCAGGGACTGTGTCTCCTCAGTGCTTTGACCCTCTGTGTCTTCGGAGCTTAAGACAACACCCGGAGCACAATAGTTTCTCAATAAAATTGTTTTTCTGACTATTCTTTTTCTACAATAATGCAAAGCAACCTGGTGGGCCCACATGCATGGGATTTGGGTCCTCCTACAAGGGAACCTAGGAGCTCCCTTACCTCTTCTGTTATGTGATGATCTAACAGGAAGATGGCCATCTGTTTAACCTGGAAAGCTGGAAATCACCAAGGACCAAATTTGCCAGTGCCCTGGTCATGGATTACCCAGCTTGGGTACCAGACTCTCTGGGTTCATTTTTAGCAGATATCTTAACTGTTCAGCAGCGCTGAAGATGGACAGCTTGGGTTCAAATCCTACTGCTTCCATTTATAAACTAGGGAACTCATATGATAACCCTGGCATTTGGTTTTCTTATCTTTAAAAAAAAAGGGGGCTATGTTAGTGGCTTTCCTTATCACCGTGGGGGGGAAAAAAAACCCTGACAGAAAACCTTAAGGAGGAAGAGTTTATTCTCACAGTTTAGGGGCCACCATCCATCTTTGCAGGGAGGTTTAGTGCTGGGCGGGTCCAACCATGGAGGTGAGAGCTTCCAGCACCATCTTCTCTTAGCATGCCAACCAGATAGGCAAGAGCTCAGGCAGGAAGTAGAGTCAGGCTGTAACACTCAAGACCCTCCCCCTAGGCTTCACACCCCGAAAGAGTCTAGAATGTACCTAAACAGTACCACAGGCTGGCAGATGAGGAGCCACCCCTGGGATTTCTGAGATGTAGAGAGTGTGGGCAGTGGGCACAGGAAGGAGACACTTTGCAGAAAAGCAGATATCTCTCTCTCTCTCTCTCTTTCTCTCTCTCTCTCTCTCTTTCTCTCTCTCTCTCTCTCTCCACCCTCCCTCTCTCCCCTCCCTCTCCCTCCCTCTTCCACCCCTCTCTGTCCCCCACCCCCCCTCACACACACACACACACACACACACACACACACACACCCCAACTGCTTACCAAGCACACAGACAGCAGACACCTCGCTCAGTACCTCAGCCTTTTCATCTAGGCAACGCAAATACCAACAGCTCCTCTCAGGGTTGTTTAGAAGATTAAATAATGCCTATAATGTGTGGAACACTGCGCCGTGGGAACACAGCAGTTATTTAATAGATGCTAATTTCCTTCCTTTTCCCTTCAAATGCAGCATTATTCCTCAGGCCTGGGGGGCAGGTGGGCTGAAGAAGGGAAGCCAAGGAGCAGGGCTTTGTCTCTACCAACTTCCACAGTCCGTCTCACGTGGGATCACAACAGAGGCCCCGCTCGCCTATCTCAACTGGGCCCTTGCAAAACCCTATCAACAGAAATGCTGAATTTCCTCCCATTGCCTCTTCTCACCTCACAATAAGAGCCCCTCAAGAGTCTCAGGGCTCCCCTGACTACTTTTCCTTTCTGTTTGGAGTCATTGGTTATAGTATAGGCAGAATTTGGGTTTCCGAAGCTTCCAGAGTCTGCCACCCATGAAATCACAGCTTTTCTACCCCCAGACACTCTGCTATTTGCCTGCTGAAAGCTGGCTTCTACACACCCAGCTTTCCATTTTTTTTTTCCTTGGATGTGCACTTTGAGAAAAGAGTCTGATATGCTCATCTGTGATGCTGATACCTGTTGTCAAGTAGATGAGATATAGAGTCACCTAGGAGACAGGCCTCTGATCATGCCTGTGGAGAGCTGCCTTGGCTAGGTTCACTGAGATGGAAGGGTCCACCCACAATGGGTATGAGGAGAGTGAGCTGAGCCAATTCATTCATCTTCCTCTGTTTTCTGACTTGAGATGCAATGTGGCCAGCTGCCTCAAGATCCTGCTACCATGCCTTATCAGCCATAACTAACTGTGCCCTTGAAATATAAGTCAAACTCCCCTAAGTTCCCTTTGTCAATGCCTTTTATCACAGCAACAGAAAAGTAACTAAGGCACTGTCCGTCTGCCCAACTAGTCAACTCTTCATGACACATGAGAACTGACCAGCCCAGAAAGACAAAAGCTTTTAAATAGATACTGCAGCATCCTTGAAGGAACATAAATGGCCTTTGGGGACCTCCTAGGCTTCTGATACAGGCAATTGGCCTTTGTGTGTCTGTATGCTGTGTGTGCTTTCATTGAAAAGACTCATAGGTTTCACCAGACACCCTTTAATCTCCAAAGCATAGGGAGCCAGGTTTTAGTGATTCTAGCTTCTGGGAAAAGGCATCATGGGTCAGCAGGTTATCAGATGCACTATCTTGAGGGGATGGAAACCTTCTCTTCCATACCTGGGCAGCCAACACCTTCTCATGTCTCTCCCTATGGTTCTGCCATGTGCCTGTCTTGCTTCATTGGATCCAAGGCTCAACTACAGACTGAAGGCCCAGAATCCTCTCTGTCCTTCTTTCTTTCGGCCTCACCAAACATTTCCTTTCTTGTATGAGCTGGTGCCAGGCAGGAGTTCACCCTTCCTGCCCCCACTAACTGTGTTCCCACAAACTGAGTCATGCCTGGGATTCTATGAGATAGATGATCACCACACTTGGATTCCAGTCTCAAGTTCCCTCTGCCTGTTACCCAAGCTGCCAAATGGCCTTCTGGGGCATTTTCTCAACACTCCCACCTCCAAGCTTTGCTCTACTGACTCATCCATCACTCCCACATGTGAACCTTTTCCCTATCATCCAACCACTCTCCATGGTAACCTGTGCATGCTTTTCTTTTTCCCGCTGTTGATGGAGGATTGTAAACTCCCTCCACCTCCCTTCTTGAAACGGTGCCCTTTGCAAGCAGATTCTGCAAATCTCAAGGCAAGATCAAGGAAACCAAAAAAAAAAAAAAAGCTGGCAAACACCATCCACAGGCCCAGCCAACATCCTGACGGTTATTTGTTTGTTCAAAGTCAGTGGAGATATACAATATAAATACCACTTCTGTACCAGTCCTCAATTTGCTGCCCAGAATTTTAAGACTTGACTGTCTTTGAACATGAAGTTGTTCAGTCCCATGGGGTGGAAACTGAGGGACATGGCTTTACTGGATAGGAGCTTCCCTCCCACTTGGCTGTGTCCCCATAGCAGTGACCTGCTTCTGCTGTCCTTGTATTGATAGCAGCAAGAACCACTTCCAGAAGGTAGACACTTGCACGCACTTAGTACAATGTCCTTGGCCTACAGACTGAGCCTTCACATTTCTCAAGTGTTCTAGAACCTTCCCCCAGAGCACGGATGTTTTTCTTTTCTTCAGTGATGCCACTTTTGGTCTTTCCTCTTCTTCCTTGCCTCTTTCCTCTTCCATATTCTTTGAGACAGTCTGTCTATCTTTCAGGGTGACATCATCTTAAAGACAGGTCTGTTGCTGTACCATCAAGTGGAGGACAATATCTCTGGGCTGTGTGTCCTGTTGGCTCATGCTTCTGGTGGGAAGGTCTGAAGCTCTCTGAAGTTGCCTATTTGCCTATGTACTGTCTTGTCTCAGGTCCCCATCTCATAGGATTATTATGTAGATTATTGGAGTCAGTGTATGTATAGCATATGATCCAAACTCTGCCATACATTGTGTGCCAACGAGGAACTCCCTCAGCTCCTTAATTTCCTTCCAATCCCCTCTGGCCATTGACTCTTCTTAGACACAACCACTTCATTATAAATGTCCCAGGTCTTATCTATGGCTCTCTCAGGGTACACCATTGTAAACCAGTCCTAAGTCCAAGGAACCTCACCCATGCCTAGGGTTCTGGCTGAGATCTTTGCAGGCCCATGCTGACCACCTTGTTGAATGGGCTTGCTTGTGCTGTGTCCTCCACACTTGCTGTGGGCATGTACAAATGCTATAAAGCAGGAGATCCACACAGGCAGATATAGTGGGTTCTTCCACATGTTACGTCCCCTTCGGACACATATCTAGGCATGTGGTCCTACTCTGGAGCTAGTCCAACATTGCACTCATATGACCCAGGAGCTGTTTTCATGGTGAGCACCAGATCTAGTTGTCCCAACTCTTCATTTTTCAGAGGCATGAGAAGGCCATCATGGTGACAAACAGAGTGAGGATGTGGTGAGGTATGGGATGGATTCAAGGACCTCACTAAGGTACAAGACCTGGCCGGTTCCTGTCCCAGTTATTCTTTCTAGCCACAGTCTTGTTAGAGCCACAGTGCAGCCCTGATGTCTGGAGCTCACTGAAGAACGCATATCTTGCATTAAAGGAGATCCAACCCAAACATCTCCCCATCCATAGGTGTCTGTCAGGGCGCAAGTGTTTGACATGGTGCTCCAGTAGATATATTTAATGAACAAATGGATGAAAGGTCCCTGCTGCCATTGCAGCTCATCTGCCAGAGACCTTTACTAAGAAGATACCAAATAAAACTCCATTGTGACTTCCTAGTGTTTGAGGGCCATCTCCCAAGGACCTTTATAATATTTTATTTTTCCAGTCATTCACCCAACCTCCTCTCCTGCCACTTGATCTGTACCCCGACACCCAGCCATACCCTCACTGGGTCGCCACATTTGAGACATGCAGGGTACATTCCTGTCTGTCTCCTGCCTCCACCCTGTTTGCTTCTCTATGTAGGATGCTTTCTGGGCCTCTTTGACTCTCAGCAAAGCCCCCATCATCCATCTAGTTAGTACAAAGCCAACCATTATTGTATAAACTTTGAACCCTCCCCATAGCCACCTGATCTGGTGCTGTCTCTGCCTTTAGGAACCCCACTGAGGACAGTAGACTAGCTCAGTATAGCTTGTTTAATGTATAGATGCCCAGCCAATGAAAGCACTGAGCCTGGAGCTGAAGACCAGCACCTCTACCACATCCAGTGCACTAAGATATTTGTTTAATGATTTGTTTCCACTGAACTGTGATCATGTTGAGAGAACTCTGCATTGCTTCCTACACCTAGGGCTCAGCACTGGGCTCACCACATGCCAGGTTCTGGGTAAACACCTGCCTGGTGAACCCCAGAATGCAGAAAGTGCACAGGGGATGCAGTGTAGAGAAGCAGAATATTGCCAGAGTTTGAGGGCATGTCTATCAGGAATGTAATATTTCTTGGGTCTCTAAGGCAAGTTTCTGGAGAAGAATGTGATGATAGATGGTCCTGAAATGAAGAGGTCAGGAAAAATCAATGGTTTTCAAGGCCTGACCCAAACCGTGCTGGGAGTGTGCTAGCTACCGGGACATAGACATCAAGGGCAGCTCCTGAGATGCTCACTGGCCCTCTCTCGCCTCTCCCTGAATCCCAGCCTTGCAATGGATAGGTCTGGACTAGCAGTCCACATCTGGCACGCTGATAACATACCAAGAACCTGGCCTCTGGCTTTTTGGCAACTTACAAAGGAGACTGCAGGACCCAAAGGTGGCTCAGTGAATCCATGAGTCTGCAGATGGAGCCTGGGAAGAAGCCAGTGTTAGAGGGTCATTGGGATGTTGGCAAGAGTTGTCTCTTTAGCCTAGACTCTGAATGAAAAACAGCAGTCAGCAGGAAGCAAAAATAGGTGCCTTCCTAACAGACAAACTGCAGCATTAGTGAGCTACATGAGCCAGCTATGTGCCTGCTGCCTCGGGCAATGGTCCCCTACATACACACGCAGCATCCAAGCCTGGATTTAAGCCTCTTTCCACCTCAACCTCCTCCAGCCTCATCAGAACTCAGACTGCAGTAAGGAAGGCTTGTGTTGGGCAGTGCCGACACTTCTTCCTCTCTGACTCCAGACTTGTGTCACCATGGCACAGCTGAGACTGGGCTTCCGCAGTCTGGGAGAGAATGGGAGGGAAGCTCAGAGATGCCTGCTGAATGCATGGATGCCCTGCCAACAAGGACACTGTCCCTGGAACTACAGTGTGCCATATCTACCATGCCCCCTTACAAGTTCTCCTCCTTGGGAGACTAGACAAGAGCATTGGACTTGGTTTCAGACAGATGGGATTTGAAGCGTGACTTCCTCATTGGGGCTGTGACATTAGACAAGGGCACCTGATTTTCTTATCTGTAAAGTGGGGTTTGTAGGTCATACCTGCCTTGATGGTCAAAGTGAAGGCTTAACGAACTGAGTTGCATGAAATGCCTTAGATTGTGTCTGATAAATATAAGCAGTGCCCCTAAGTATTCGCAACCCCAAGCTATGATGGGGACATGCTGAAAAGCATATGGTGAACAGCCTACGATGACCATGAGCTTCTGATCCCTCTGCCTCCACCTCTCCAGTATTGGAGTTATAGGTGCACACTACAGTGCTTGGTTCATGCAGTGCTGGGGATTGAACCCAGGACTCCACACATGTTAGACCAGCACACTACTGACTGAGCTACATCTCCAGCTCCAGTTTATGTTGTTATTTCAGTTCCTTCATGGGAGCAGCATATGGGAAGGGACTAACGCAAGTCAACAGAGGAAGGATGGTAAAGTCTGCCATCTGCCCTGCCTGATGACCATGGGGTTGAGTCTGTGCTTTGCCACTCAGCAGCTGCTCAAGTAAACAAGAATCAGGGTGTGTGGAGGCTCGGTCTCCCTCTTTTTAAAATGTCACTTGCAGGATGCCATGAGGGTTGGATGGAACACTACGAAATAAATTTGGTGGGCCTGAGCACAGAGGATGTCCGAAAGGGTGAGGCTTGAAATTCCCAGGGAAGCTTGGCATGGTGGGCTTGTAAGCACAACTCTCAGGGAGGCAGAGCCAGGGGGGTCGCTGTGAATTCGAGGCCAGCTTGGTCTATGAAGTGAGTCTAAGACAGCAGAGGCTACACAGAGAAACCTTGGCTCAAATCCCCCCTCAAAACAAAACAAAAACATACATACAAACAAACAAAAACCAAAAAAACTCCCAGGGAGTTGGGGGGCTCAACTGCGGCGCCACTGGCCCTTTCTGGGCATCTTTCTAGCCGACTCCTCCAAATCTGATTGTGTGAGTTTCTGCCCCATATTCCACCTCCCCGTCTAGGGAGGAAGCCTCCATGAAACCCCAGGTAAAGAGAGGATGAAGACCCAGTGCCCCTCCTCCAGGATCTCAGAGAGCCCAGGAAATAGTCAGGGAGTCCACACTAAGGGACACAGCCCCACACTGAGGTCATCCTGGAGGATCCAGGTGTTGCCACTGGAGAGCACCGAGCAGAGATGCGATCCACCATCTTTTCACTCCTATAGGATGTGTTTACGAACAAACACTTCCTTCCAGGGTTACTGCCCCAAGCCAGGATACACGGCACAGCTCTCAGTGCTGGGCCATGGCTCCAGCCTTGCCACCGAAGTGTGCAGAGATGATATCCAGGTGTGTGGACCTACCTCTCTCTACCCTGGGGCTCCACATCCTTGAACAGTTCCTCTGCCATGCAAGGCAGGCAGATCTCCTTGGGATAAAGCCCACTCTGAAGCAGTCATCCGCAATGGCTGCTAGAAATCGGGATAAAGCTAGCCCAGCCTCCAATTACTGAGCCTCAGTTTGCTCATCTGTGAAATGGATCCAGGAGCCCTAAATAAAGGTGAATGAAGAGAAATGGACACCGTTTTATTTCTTTCATCTGCTTTAAACAACAAAGCGAGGCTTCACAGATGTGTGCTCAGTCCCTAGCAGAGATTGAAAAGAGACTCACTCTATGTACCTTCCACCCTAGGAAAAAATAACAACTGAGCTGATAAAATGAACTCTGGGGTCAGACTCCTGAATTTGGAATATTGGCTCAATGACTTGCCAGTTACTGGACAAGGAACTTCACCCTCTCGTGCCTTGGTGTTCCTATCAATCAAGTGGGTTGCTTGTAGTATTAATACACGTCTAATAGAACTGTAATGGTGGGATGGCCATAGCAACAGCCCTGTTGGGAGAAATCACTTGGTAGGGGACTGTTTAAAGAAACAGGTGCAGGTTGGGAAGAGAATGGGCCCCAGGGTGGATGTAGGGAGTGGCAGTGGTATCTCTGGTGGGCAGGGGTGGGAGCAGAGGGTGACCCTGGGAACCATCGAGCAGGCTGGATTTCCCAGATGCTACAGAGGTGGGAATGCCTCCCAGCATGGATGGCTTCCTTTACAAAAAGATGAGGAAGGGCTCAGAATAAGTGGCAGTGGGCAGCGCGGCTGGAGCACACGGCAGCCCCATGGGCTCCTGGGGTCCACTCCTCAGCCAAGTGGTAGACAGCGTTCTTATAATTACACACGTGAAGAAACCAAGGCCCGGGGAGATCCCATCTGCACTGGGTCACGCGGCTAGGAATGGCAGAGCTGAGAATGAAACCGACTTGACATCTTTTCAGAAGAAAGAAAAAGCAGGAGAGCTAGAAGCAAACCTTCTGGGTCCTGCCCTGCCACAGGCCCCTTCACACAGAGCCTTCTCCTTGAGAACAGATTGTCTGGAGGGGCCCTCTCTGTGAGCTGAGGGAAAGGGGCGTCACACTTTCCCAACTGATGAGCTGTGCCTGCTGTGGTGTGTAAATCTGTGTGACACCTCCGGGTCCCTGGGCCTAACAAATCAGCCAGATGGAAGCAGCTGGGCACGCAGCCTGAGTAGAGGTGATTTGCAGAAGGGCAGACCTGACTCACAGTCAGGGAGAGCCTTTACTCCTTCCTCAGAGAGTGCTCAGGAAGTTTGGAGCCCCACTGAGAACTCCGCAGCTTGGGGGTCAGAGGTGGTTCCTCATCAGTCTTTGTGGAACAAGTCTTATTAGTCCCCTGCATCTGAGGGGAAATGGATCCCTTGCTTCTCAGCAACACCCCAGATTGAGAGAACTGCAGGTGAACACAGCCTCCCCCCAAACACCTGCGCTGGTCCAGGTAAGGTAGGAATGCCTCCAGGCAGAGGGAACTTAGTGCATGGGCCCTGTGGCCCAGGTGAGCTTGAATGTTTGGGGGCCCAAAGCCCAGAGTGCTGTTGAAGAGGCTGAGAGTAATGGGGCCAGGACCTTTGACCTTGTGGATCTGGGAGGCCAATGGGGGTGGGTGGGAGGTGGAAGATGGAGGGGAGCAGCTTGTAACTGTTTCTGTGACATCTATGAAGTTAGTATCTGACAGTAAGAGCCTGTAAGAATCTCTCTGAACTGTGGAATTTTGGACTAAGAATCCTAAAGTCATGTGCCGTCAGTTCAGGAGATTATGATGAAGTTTCTGAGCCAGGCCATGCAATAAAATTGCTGCCAAAGAGAGGTTAAAACCCACATGAAAAGAGAAGTCAACATAATGTCAAGTTGGCCTCTGGCTTACTTGCCAGGTGTGCTGGACCTTCCCACATTCCATGCACAGGGCCAGGGAGGGAGCCTGGCCTTTCTGGAATCTGCTTTGCACTCTGTGATCCTTGCTCTGCCTGTCCCCCACAGCTAGGATGGAGTCTGTTGCTCTATGGGGGTCTCGTCTCTAGCATCCCTGAGTTCAAACCCTACCTAGATCGTGGGGAAGACCCTGCTGTGGACCCAAAGCCAGGGCGCCAGGGCTGCAGCAGTATCTCCCACCTAGACACAGCTGGCATCAGTCTCTGACTATGATCCTTTTACTAAGTCCTGTGGTCTCTTCTTCAAGTGGCTAGAGCAGAAGGGGGTCATTTCTGCTTAAGCAGCTTCCAGCATCCAGGCACTATCCCACGTCTGCTTAATAGGGTTCTTTATTGAGCTCCAAGGAGTGCAGAGTTGAGCTGGTCCTCTTCAAGTTCAGTGAACCAGGGGGCCAGCTGACATCAGTTCATTGTTCTTATTTTAATTTAGTCAATTTCACTAAATTGGTGGACAAGCAGGCAACCACAGAAGGCTGGCCCCAAGGGAGAGCTGTAGCCAAGACCCAGAATTTGAGGATGACAGAGATGTAGGGCAAAAAGGAAAACGACATGGCTTTTAGGGTCAGGCAGATCTAAACAGGTCTCCCCCCCCCCCCGACTCCTCTCTCACTCCTGTGCATCTAGACCATGCTATGTAAAGTCTCGGGTCCTTCACCAGTCATCAGTTGAAGGCAGAACTGGCCTCTGAGTCATGTTGCCCAGGTTTGCGTCACTTGGCTGGTGCTGTGGCACTGAGCTCGTCCATGCATCTCTCTGGGCTCTGAAGATTACTTTATTTGTGGGAACAATAAATCAAGAAGGAGAAGATTAATTTTTCCATCGTGGTTTTAGAGGTTCAGGACAAGGGCTAATTGCTCCTGTTGTTTCCGGGCCTGTGGGAAGGCTAGAAGGGGGCATGTGGAGCAGAGGGGCTTGCCTCATGCAGCCAGGGAGCAAGGAGGAGGGGAATGAGAGGGAGGAGAAAGAATTAAGGGGAGGAGGAAAGGGAGGAGGAAAAAGAAGACTATGTTGACTACAACAGAGACAATGTCTATGATAATTTGGGAAGCCAGGATCCCGATGTCTCCTTCCAAGGCGCACTCCTAATGACTTTTTCACTAAGTAGGCCTCATCTCCTGAGGTCCTCACCACCTTCCCTTAGCCCACTAAGTCGTGAATCCATAAACGGATTAATATATTCAGGAGGTCAGAGCCCAAATTATCAAATCGCTTCTAAACACTGCTGCCTGGAGAGCCAAGCCTTCAACACACAATCTCTGGGGGTTGTTTAAGATCCAAACCATAGCCAGCAGTGTTGTGGATGCTGAGAGTGTTGCGTGAGCCCTGTGTGAGGCAGATTTAGGACAGTATTGAGCACACAAAGGCGAATGCAGGGACTTTACCCATGAACACCACTGTCTGCAAGGTGAGAGTGCAAGACATTTCAGATGTGCTCCATGTGTCCTGATGGAGTGATGGACAGAAGACTAGAAGAATGGATCTAAAGCAAAGAGTATGGTGCCCATCCCATGGTGAATGGAGAAGGCACCACAGACTGCATCTTCCCTGCTCTGGGTTATATAACTTCTGGGTTGTTGTACTGGCTTTGACTCGCCATTGTGAGCCCATGGACCCTACACAGCACATCTCCCTCTGCAAGCACAGTTCTCCCCTGACTGACACTAATGACATCAGGACAGGGCCGTGAAACATGTGTGTGGGTGGAGCAGGAGGAGAATTTACACCACAGGCATTAGTAGACAACAGAAATTGACAGGAAGAGGAGGAGGAAAAGGAGGAGGAGGAGGGCAAGGAAGGGTGAGCGAGAATGAGGTTGGTTAGAGCCCAGCAGACCTCTGTCTACTAGGGGAACACTTTCATGTCCTCTGCGCAGTCACCTTCAAAAATCAATTTCAATCACTTTGCAGCAGGGCCCTGTGGGTTGGGAAAAACAGCCACGGTGTAGCAGAAGAGAGAAGATGAGTGGGATTGAAGGCTGGCTTTGGAGACCCTACTAATTTTGGAGTACATATTTCTAGTGGATTTGTGCATCCCTGGTGCTGAACCATGACATCAGGATGTAGAAAGAGATATCAAGTGGGGCTCTTCAGAGGTAATTCTGTGCCTTTGGTTCTATCCCTTGGTCAGACTACAGCTGATACTTGCCCCATGAAAGTTGTGATAATGTGCCTGGTACCTCTGGTCATGTTTTACAGCCTTCTGTGGGGCCCCCTCACGGAGCACTTTCCCAAGTCTTTGCCAACATGGCCAGCTCATCCTTCAAGTGGGGAAACCATTTAAGGTCATTTGAAATCTCCTTCATTGCAAGCTGACTTTGACAAAGTGCAGCTCTGAAAGCAGCTGGACTGAAGTAGGGAGAAAGGAAGAAAGACCCAAGCAAGGCATTTGTAACCTGCCAGCGAGTTGAGTTGAAAGCGTGTCTGGTGTAATCTCACAGCGAGTTAAACATGCATCAGTCTGGTCTGGTCTGGAATTCAGGCTGCCATACCCAGGTTACCTTGCTTACTAGCATGGTTTCCTCCCACCGAGTCCAGATTCCTCATGAAGGATATAATGAGTGTCACCTTCCTTCGGCTTTGTTTGGCTCCTCGGTGCTATGACGATCAGCTGGTATTGACAGCCATGGTATCCTTAGGTATAATCTCTTTAAAGTGTGTTGACATAGGATTTGTGTTTCAATGGCTCTAAATGGCTTTACAGAGTGGCCAGTTAATCTTCTGACATGGAGAAGGCAAGCTGCTGCTCACTCTTAAAGGGATAAACCAAAATGTGCTGTGTTTTTTATCTTTAATCAACACCATTAGTGGCGGGCTGTGACTGTTTACATTGACCAGTGGAGATGAGGCAGGAGGTCAGGTAGCACAGTGATCCAGGCTTAGCTTGCAGGGACAGCCTTTAGGTCAGGAGGAGAGACATGACAGTGGTCTGAGCAGAGGACAGTCTGAAGCGCCTATAAGGGACAGACCCAAAGATGAGTGTCAGGGTTTAGATTCTTAAGTGTCTCCCAAAGCCCAAACATTGGGCTTGGTCTCCAGCCTGTGACACTGTGAGGAGGTGCTGGGACCTTACAAAATACATTTTGACATTTTAGTGTTTGTTTGTTGGTGTGTGTGTATGTGTGTGTGTGTGTGTGTAGGTCAGAGGACAACCCCAGTTGATACAAAGATGTTGTCCATACTGTTGATTCACACAGGGTCTCTCATTGGCCTGGAACAATCCAAGTGGGCTAGGCTGGCTGGCTAGTGATCTCCAGGGATCTACCTGTTTCTGTCGCCCATGTGCTGGGATTAAAAGTGCATAAAACTGGAAAAATGGGGGCATGGAAGGACCCAGAGGGTTCAGGAGTCCCACAAGAAGACCATCAAGGCTGGCAGATCAGGACCTGGGGTGGGGGCTGCACAAACTGCAGTACCAACCAAGGACAATGCATGTAGTAAACCTAGACCCCCTGTTCAGATCCAGCCAATGGACAGCTCATTCTCCACGGTTGTGGGGAGAGTGGGGACTGCCTCTGACATGAACTCTGGTGCCCCCAACTTGGTCACTTCCCCTTGGTAGGGAGACCCAGCAAGGCACCCAGAGGAAGGGGAAGCAGGCTATCCAAATGAGACCTGATAGGCTGTGGTCGTATGGTGGAGGAGGAGGTCCCCTCTGTCAGGGGTCTAGGGGAGGGAATAGGGCAGAAGAGAGAGGGAGGGTGGGAACAGGAAGATGCAATGAAGGTATAACATTCTGAATAAATTATAATAAATTTTAAAAGTTTTTAAAAGACTTAGGTTTAAAAAGGTATTTAAAGGTCCTAGACATTGTGAAACTATATTTTAACTTATAAATTTTTTAGGTGGTGTCTGGCGGAGATGCAAATGACTTCTGATAAGAAAAAAGGTGCATAAAACTGTGATAGGCTTTTTATGTGGTTCTGGTGATCAAAGTCAGGTCCTCATGCTTGCAAGACAAGCACTTTACCAACTGATGTCTCTCTGGATGTCTCTCACTAAGTGACTAAGCCAACTCCTTGGTCATGTCTTCTGTGGCCGAGAAAGAGTGAGGAAGCTTGCAGAACTCCTCATGAAGGGCATCAGGTTGCTGTGGTTCTTCAGTGTCCTCTCAAAATGAGATGCTCCAATAAGATGGGGAGCTATGCCTTTAATAAGTGATAAGGGCCTGGAGAGGTGGCTCCGTGGTTAAAAAGCAGTTGTTGTTCTTGCAGAGGTTCCAGGTTCGGTTCCCAGTACCCACACAACAGCTAACAACTTTCTGTAACTCAAGTTCTAGTGGGTTTGATGCCCTCTTCTGGTCTCCGTGGGCACTGCATGCATGTGGTGGACAAGCCTTCTTTCTGTGTGGGCCAAACACATTTTTTCTTAAATGACAAGCATGCAGGCTCTTTCCTTGTGAGTGAGACTAAAGCCCTTACCAAAGAGGCTTCAGGAACATTCAGCCAACTTTGTTCCACGATGTGCAGAAATAACAGAAAGTTCCTACCCCTCCCATGCCAGCTCCTGGTGAACCGATCTTAGACAGTCTAGCCTACTGAACTGTGAGGGATAGGATCTCAGCTCCATATATGACTCAGTATGTGTATTTGTTACAGCCAGAGTCTAGGAAGGACTTGGACAATGACTCTAGCCCTTGGACCTGATTTCTCCCCTATCCCCTCCTTCTGATACCATCATAGTGGGGACTAGGATTTCAACATGCGTCAAGTAGGGCCCAAATATTTAGTGCACTATAGAAGGCCTTGCTTACAGCCACAGCATCTGAATCATATGAAAGTTGTTGAATGAAAGAATGAACAAATGGATGCATATCCTTTCCCTTCACCCCTACATCCCCCCACCCTCCACCCCTGCACAGAGGCAGAGTGAGCACCTGAACACTAAAACACAAAGAAGAGGTACTGGCCTGCCTGTCCTTAGCAAGCCTAACCAAACTCTTCTGGAAAAAAATGTCTGTGCCTCTGCATTCCAAAGAATGAAGAGATCCATGGAAACCAACTTCTCAGTGTATTGGTTTCCTTCACATGAGAGCCCATGGTGCCCTGCTATGCATTTAAATCAGATTAACCGTTGTGGGTGCTTCACCTCTCATCTACCTGTGAGCCATCGCTCTGAAGCATCACAGTGGGACAGATGAAGGAAAAGAGCTCTGTAGCTAGGGTGCTGGATTCTCCAGGGCTCATCAGTGTCAGTCTGGAGGAGTATGAGCAGGCTCCTGGGGAGCACTCCATATGGGGTCATGGAGCATGGCCTGTGCCCACACAGGATATCATCAGCACAGCTTACAGAAGTCACTCAGATGTCAGCAGAGCAGGAATTTGTGAACAGCAGGAGAGGGTTGGAGGCACCACACAAGCGGGAGGATGCTTGGCCCCACGCAGTACACAAATGGTGGTTTCAGCACTGGCTGTGGACAGCTCCTGTGTTATTTCTCTCAGCCTGGGAAATGTCACAAAGAGCAGACCTCCTGCCTCCTAGCTTCCCAGCATGCTGCATTAAGTGCAAAATATAGCTTCTCCACTCTGCAGTTTCACCCATCCTGCCCTACGATGATGTTTTATTAAACATTGTTCATATTATTTTTTTAAAACATACTTTTTCAGTGGGCCATATGGTGCGGATGTGTAATCCCAACTACTTGGGAGGTAGGTGAAGGCAGGAAGATCACCAACTGAAGGCCAGCATGGGTAATGTAGTGAGACCCTGTCAAACTTAATACACACACACACACACACACACACACACACACACACACACACACACACACTTGACTGTTGTTGAGTGATGCTTTGTCTGCCTACCATGTATGAGGTCTTGGCCTCAGTCCCCAGTACAGATGTCCCAAACAAGTAAACAACCTATGCTTTTTCCTATAATTTGCACAAGGAAAACAGAAATAATACATCTTTCAGATTAGAGCTTGAAAATCAAAGTCTCAGGTTACGTGGGGAAGTGAAATATTGGCTAAACTATGGTGGCTGGTCATTGTATCTGTTCCAGAGCTTTCCAACAGCCTTGGCCAAAAGCAAGTGTGATCAGTTCTGTGCTTGTGTTTCGTTATAAGAAGAACAAGACTGTTTTCCTATTTTGCAGCAAGTTCTGGGCAATACTTTAAATATATAAAATACTTAGCAAGATATATAATATGTATATGTTTATAACTCACAGAAACCATGTTGGAAAACAGTTTTCCTGAAAAACATGTAAGCACCTTTGAGGTTTTTCATAGTTATTTAACAATTGACAGACGTTGAAGGGAAACATGAAAGCTGAGTCAGATGAAAGTACTTCTCAAAGACTGGGCCAGAATCATCCAGAACATTTTAAGCATTTCAACCCCCTGTTTTTCTCCTACCCTATTCCTTTTGTCTTTCCTCTCCCTCCTACTCTTCACTCCGCCCCACTCCTCCATCGCTCTCTTCCTCCCTGTCTGCGTTAGCATGTGCTGGCACATGTTTGACTCGGAGCACTTTGGAGTTCAGCTGACTGTGGGCTGACTTGCCCATTGGCAGCCGTCATCTGGCTCCCTGGTGACGGGGGCGATAAAGGGACTACAACTGAGCAAAGCTGAACCTGCCACACTTGCTGTGTCTTCTCAGCTGACCCTTCTGTAGCTGATACCATGCCTGCGCCTCAGTCTTCTCCCAACCCCAGTCAACATCAGAACTGTTCACACAGCCTCATCTAAGGATCATCCTAGAAGCCACTGGCTTCAAACATCACATGCTGGTTGGCAGAGAATCCTGTAGTCAGGATGCTGGTCTCTGGGCAGCCTGGCAGCTAGCTTGTGTCTGCTCTGCATGGGGTTGTGGATTCATCTGGCTCTTTCAGACCTTAGCCAGATGATCTGTGATACCCTTGCTTCTCTGTCTGAGACATTCATCCTGGGGGAGGCTAGCTTCAGCTTCTGAGCAGCCAGAAATGGAAAGTGGGCACTTCAGGTCCCCTGAGGTATACATGGGAGGGTATGAAGTCATCTTAGGGAGGTAGGATTCCTAGGGGGACCCTTTGGTCCTCACAGTCCTCACAGCACGCCCTCGTCAGTGTCTCAGAACATGGTTCCTGGTTTGCACGAGCTAAGGTATTAGCAATGAGTGCGTGCAGGTTCCCCACTTCAATATGGAATACAGAAGCACCCTGTGGTGATGGGTAGGTGGTTCCAAACAAATCCTGCTCAACAGACTGTGAGGAGTCCCAGGCTCCTGTTTCCCCTGCTGTGGAGGCATAATGATCATGGCCACTGTGCCCTCCCAGGATGGAAACCCCCATTACGGAGGTAGAGAAACAGCATGGTTGGCTGAAAGGAGCAGTGGAGGAGGCTGGGCAAGAGGAGGCAGCTGAGCCAATGAGAAACCTGGCTTAGTAGTTACGGCTCTCACTGCTGTGATCAAATACCTGACTAGAAGCAATTTAAGGGGAGGGAAGTTGGTTTGGGCTCATGGCTGGACCATATGAAGTCTGTCATAGTCATAGTCTAGACCACGTTAGATGGGATCCACCCCGCAGTCACCTACTTCCTCTAGTGAGTTTCCATGCCCCAAATGTTCCATGACCTCCATGTGTTGTCTGGTGTGGGCTGCCGAGGGATGTGGGGAGAGGTGTTGTCTCGGTGTGTGTGATCCAGGGCTTCCAGCTCAGAAGTGCAATGCCTATTATTATCCCAATCATGGGCTCAGAGGACAGAGGATTCTGGGGACAGCTGAGGGGTGTGTAAGTGACTCTTGTAATAGAGTCCAGCAGGACAGGATGGAGGAGGAACCCTCACTTGAAGGAAGTGGTTGCCCCAGGTATGGCCCTAGCTAGCAACAGCATCTGAGACAGCGTGGCCAGGGAAAACACAAAGCAGCGAGTTCCTGTCCAGTTGAGGACAGGGCTGCACTACCTGGAGACTGCAGAGTTGGAGCAGATCGGAGCCTGATGTCTCCCATCACAGACAGGGCAGCACCAAGTGGACAGAGGCAGGCAAAGAAGATTTGATGTTATCATCCCCCAAATCGTCCACCCCAAACAGTCCCCAGAACAGTGCCGTCAGCTGAGGACTGTGTCCGAACACATGAGCCTGCAGGGAACATTTTGTGTAATAGTTCATATTTCGCTGGCTCGGGCAGGTCAAGTCCAAAGACAGTATAGGCCTGACTCTGACACTCATGCACCGTGTGATGCTGGGGAAACTGATTAGCTCTCTCAAACCCCACCTCCTGTTTGTTGCCTTGCTTTGATGACGCATTTAGGCTATGTGTGTGAGCTCTCGAGAAGTGCATGCTTCTGGGGATTAACAAATACTGTCTTCCTGTTTGCTCTCAAAGCTGAGCGATGCTGGCCGCCACTGGAGGCCAGAGAAAGCCTGGAGCGTGGGGTGGGGCTCTCTTGCCTCCTGGGAAGGGGCGGGATTTCACCTTAGTGCTATGAATGCTTTGGTTGCTTCTGCTCTTTGCTCTTCCTTCGCTTGTCACTGGGCTAAGAGGCACTTTCTCACCAACAGAGGAGCTCAAAGAGAAGCTGACTGAATACGTGGACAAGGTGAACGGCCAGAAGCCAGGCTTCATCAAAGTTGTGCGGCACAGCAAGCAGGAAGGCCTCATCCGCTCCAGGGTCAGTGGCTGGAGGGCAGCCACAGCCCCCGTGGTGGCGCTCTTCGATGCCCATGTGGAGTTCAACGTGGGCTGGTAAGTGCTTAAGCCAGGGCAAGGGTCCCAGTGAGATCCAGTGGCCTCGACTCAGATGCGCAATGCATTCTGGGATCTTGGTCACGGTCTGGAGGAAGAGGATTGTAGGGACCGCTGAGATATAGGCACGTGAGTGAGCCAAATCTTGCCATCGGGCCAGGCCTCATGTAGGGCAAAAGAGTCAGGGGTTATCAAGGTGAAGGGCGTGGTAAAACCAGATCAGGAAGACAAGTATTTACAAAGGGCAAATCAGAGAGAGGGCTCAGCGGTTAACGGCACTAGCTGCTCTTGCAGGGGACCCCCGTATTGAAGTCCCAGCACCCACAAGCCGCTCACATCCAGAAGAACCTTTGCCCACTTCCAGCACTGGCAGGCACTGCGCACACGTGGTGCACTTACATACATGCAGGCCAAACACTAGTAGGCATAAAATAGAGATAAATAAATCGTAAACAAACAAACAAAGACGCAGAGAGGCAAAGAGTTCCTTTCTAGCTGAGCATAGGGCTCCAGTGGCTGCAGACAGCAATGGTGGGGTGGATACAAGACAGGTGCCGCACCTCACAGACAGGCAAGACCAAATGGGCAGAGGTGGGTAAAGGTGGCTTCTTCCTGGATCCCACAATGCCCTCAGAACCTCCATGCCAGCAAAAGTAAGTCTTACAGAGCCTTCCTCATTCAAGTCAGCTCAGCTAGGGGACGGATGAGGTAAGAGAACTGACAGGAGACCTCTGTACTGATCCCGAACCCTTCCTCCAAGGGCACGTGATGCTGGTGTCCCTGCAGGCCCAGGATGGTGTGTGCTACTCACTGTACATGGTTCTGTCTGGACTCGGGGGATTGAGGGGCACAGGCAGATGCTAAGGTTGCCTGTGAAGAGCTGGGATATATAGTTTCCTCCTTCCTTTCCTTGTGTGCTCGGTGGCCTCAGTGCCTCTGCTCCCCTTCCTAGCTCCAGGGTGCCGGCCTCTGCCTCAAGGGATCAGGATGACAAGGGCGTGCTGGCAGCAGCAAGGAGAGTCAGGCCCTACAGGCAGCCTGGGCAGGATGCCGGCCGGCATCATAGCCCCAAACTAAGGCTGCAGCACGGTCATTTTTTATCTTCGAAGTCCCTGCGTGCCATTTGTGACTATTTAAAAAGCATTTTCACTGGATTTATGGCCAGCCGAGGAGAGGGACACTTACTATTTCAAGCTGATTTGAATAAACAATTATGCACAGAATATATTATTAATGAGAAGCTTATCATGCCTGTCAGCAAACACATTATTCTTCTGCTACCAAGAGGGGCCTGCCAGTCCCCAGGGAAGCCAGTGTCCCCCGCCCCTTCTGAGGCAGAGGAGAACGTACCTTTTCCCACACCACCTGCCTCATCCTCCACACTGGTCCAAGCAAAAGCAAAACCCAGGTTGAAACTTTCCTCTGAAGCTTCAATTCTGCTCCTTCTTTTTATTCTTTCTTCCTATCTTATTTTTTTAATCTTGGTTTTTGCCATGCGGGCAGAGAAAAGGAATTCACACAGGCTGGGAGACTCTCCCATCTCAGCTCTGAGTTTCCTGAAGGGGCCACTGAGCTTCTTGCGCAGGGAAGGTCGGCTCCTGGGGATGCAGAGCACCACTTCTCTTCACCTTTTGGGAGCAGAGAGGTTCCTTCCTCTTGCTACAGGAACTGATCTCTTCTTTCTCCCTCCTCAGGGCGGAACCGGTCCTCACCCGCATCAAGGAAAACCGGAAACGCATCATCTCGCCGTCTTTTGATAACATCAAATACGACAACTTTGAGATAGAAGAGTACCCACTGGCCGCCCAAGGCTTCGACTGGGAGCTGTGGTGCCGCTACCTAAACCCACCCAAGGCGTGGTGGAAGCTGGAAAACTCCACAGCCCCGATCAGGTACCGCAGGCACCCTTCCCCCTTGGTCTCTCAGCCGTGGGCCCTCAGGCATGCATGGCCTTCCCTCCCTGCCTCGGCCCAGCGTGGACGGCACAGGAAGAGAAGGCAGACAGGGTTCCAGTGTGGTTCTCAGACTCTGCTCACAAGCTCTCGTGGGTCTTTCTCAAAGAGCCACAGGAGCAATCAGAACTCTAGACAAAGTCTCAAGGGCATTCATTTTGTTTGTATTATTTAGGGGTGTATGCATGGAGGGTGCTGTGTGTGAGTACGTGGAAGGCATCGGAACCCATGGAACCGAAGTTACAGCTAATGTGAGAGGTGGGAACCGAACTCGGGTCCCCGCGAAGAGTGGGAAGCACTCTTAACAGCTGGGGCATCTGTTACCTCAAAAGCTAACTTCGCTTTGCCATCTCTCATCTGTGCAGCTGCTAGGATAAGGCACTGTGCTCAGTGATAGAGACTCAGAGTGTGTAGGATTTGATTTCCAAGCTCTCTGAGGCTGGAATACAGGGAGTTAAACACATCATAGAATGAATCATCCTGCCTCGTGGGTGGAAAATGTGTATACAGCAGGGAAGGGGACACATTTGCGCTAACCTTCAAAGGTGAGAAGGAGATGGCTAGGTTGACAGCGACACTCGAATGTGGCACTTATGGTCACAGGGGAGGTTCGGAGAGACCATATGGAAAGATGTGAGCTGGGCAGCCCTAGCTATGAGGCCAAGCCAGACCATGGGGCTGATGTACCTGGATGGCGTTTGTGTTTTATCCATAGAGCACAGGCACAAAAGGCTTCCAACTGCATTTCATAAACCCCAAACTCTTTCTGCCTTTGATGCTGTCTTCCTACACCCATGAATGACTCCCCTTGGATGCCCCAGGGCTCCTGTAGTAGTCAGCCCTCCTCGCCTTGTTTCTATGTATTGATGACAGGGCAGACAACTACTTCCTGCCATTAAACAGACAAATGGCACCAAAAGGCGACTTAGGGGACCACGCTGGAATAAGAACCCAGGCTTACTTTGCACTGGAAGAGAGAGAAAGATTATGAAAAATTTCACTCAAAGAAACAATATCAGAAATGTTATTACTGGAAGAAAAATTTCATATAGAAAATAGAATGGAAGAAATCTCTCCTGTGATTTCTTTTGTAGCTTTCTCAGTCTGTCTTTTGTTACTATGACAAAATACTAGAAGATGGATAATTTATAAAGAATGATATTTATTTAGATCACAGTATTAGAGGCTGAAGGTCTGAGACTGCATGGCCCCACCTGGCCAGCCTCTGGTGAAGGCCTTTTTATGTATTACAACAAGGCAGATGGCATCACATGGCAGGAGAAGAGAGAAAAAGAGCCATGTGTAGACAGGCCAAGTATATAAAACAGGCTTGCTTCTGGGTGTTTCACCTGTGGCCCTGGAATGTATACATCCCAGGATAAGTATGGCTGCCACCCAATATGGTTGTAGTTGACAGCATCGTATCACAGTATAAAAAGGTTGGACATGTCTGCATCGAGCATTAGTCTGATCCTCTCAGAAACACATCTGTTCACTGTGATGTATTTCCTTTATTCTGTGAGCTATTTATATCTGCATACCTCTGTTCCTCATATCTACACTTTGCCCCAGCACCGCCATCTTCCTTCAAACCTTTTGTCTTCAGGTTTTTACCCACTGACTCCAATTAGTACTGGCAGTGTGTGCCGGAGTGTAGGACCACCTGCTGAAGCAGGAGGACCCACCAAGAGCTACATCCCTCATTAAACAGCCGACTCTCCTCCTGCCAACAGCTATAAATTGATTTCCAATAGCTCCTCAGGTGGGTGTGGGCCTTTATAAGCCCCTCTCCCATCCGTGGTGGAATTTTTACTGGCTTGATCTTATGCAGGTCTTGGGCAGGCAACCACAGCCAAAGGCTGCATCTTCAGGGATCGTCTCCATGGTTCATTCCTACAATTAACCCCTTCTGAGTGGGCTGCCCTGGAATCCACTCACCTTCAAGGGCCCACCTCTTAGAGACCTCCTACCTCTTAATGCCAAGCTTCCAGCATAGGAGCTTTTAGAGGAGACACACCGAAAACACAGCCAAACCACACTAGCTGTGTGCACAATTGTGTGCTATTAATTTGCTGGGAGCCTGCTATGTGCTGAGGCCTTGTATCCGTATTATAACCTGGTGTCAACTTACTGTGCAATGCCTGTTTAACAAGATGAGTACAAGACTGAAACAGCAGAGTGGTCCTACTGAGGGCTGTGGCGGTGGAGCTGGGTTTTATTAGGATCAGCTAGACTCTGTGACTTGCTGTCACCCCAACTCCATTACTGTTGAGTTGAGTTCATGTGTGTGGATCATTCTTGCTTTAGTCTGCCCAATGTCATCAGAGGAAAATATGCCACCACTGCTGTAGGCATCCTTGCAGAAAATAGTATGGATCTTAGCTGTCTCTATTTTGCTCATGAGCAAATGCACCTGGCTGTTTTAATTGGCAGCGCTGTACTGTAGGCCTTTTCTAGAGGATATCATACTGGCCATTTATTTCCCATCACCTCTCAATTTATAACAGGAATATATATTAGAGAAATAAGATTCTGGAAGCTTTTAGGTCTTTTTTGTTTTGTTTTGTTTTTTGTTTTTTTGTTTTATCCTTAGATAAGACAGCCCAATAGAGACAGATTTTACACAAACGCACCGTAAGCACCTCAGAGCGTCACTCTCTGGAGCTGGCTTTACTGTGTCGCCCACACGCTACTATAAACAGAGCTCACCATTTGACTCTGTTGTGGTGTGAAATATCATTTTTGTGATTGTTGTTCAATGGGTCCACAAGGTCTCTCACTGATCGAATCAAGAAAATCCACATGAGAAATTTCTCCCCAATCTACTAGTCAAAGAAAAATCCCAAGAAACCAATCAGTTCGTGTCTACCTGAGAACTGTGACTGTTGTTTCTAAGAATCTGTATGTGCCTTTCCATTTAGGCCAACAGGAAGCTCACAGACAGCATCTGGGCTCACTGTAAGAACTGTGATGGAGGCTAAGGAGATGGCTCTGTGGTTAAGAGTGCTTGTTTTTCTTCCAGAGCACCCAAGTTTCCCAACACCCATGATGGGCAGCTCACAGTCACCTCTAACTCCAGCTCTAGGAGATCTGATGCCCTCTTCTGGTCTCTCTAGGTACTTGCACCCACTTGGCGAACACACTCTCCTCTCTCTCTCTCTCTCTCTCTCTCTCTCTCTCTCTCTCTCTCTCTCTCTCTCTCTCTCTCTCTCTCACACACACACACACACACACACACACACACACATAAATAAGAATAAATCCTTTTTAAGAACTGTGACAGAGAGCCTTAGCCTTCATTTGCTTTCTAACTGCCTCCAATCTATTGTAATCTTTAAATCTTCCTAGGTATTATTTACATTTTCCAGCAGATTTTAAGTTTTTCATAAGCTGTGTCTAATCCTTTTGGGGTGTTTATCCTAATTCTGCTCAATACAGCATCTAATTATTAAGTCACAGACCATCCGAGGCGTCTGTGCTCACGGCAGCCACTGCTCTGGGTTTTGTGTCCTCCATGCCTGGGCCCCTCCCCCGTGCTCTATGAGTGCTGTTCCCAAGAGCCCATCATATTCAATATTCAGAAGTACGGAAGGAAAGGTGGAGACCCAGCTCTGTCAGCCACTGCTTTCAGCCAGCTTTATGCAGAGAGGAGGATCTCTGAGCTCCTGCACTGCACAAGTCATCTCAAGGGTTGGCCATGCCCAAGCCTTCATGCTCTTTACCTCAGTCCACAGGACGCTATCACTGATCTGATGTCATAGCACAGGCATAGGTATCAATGTTTCTGAGTCAGAGGCCTGGGTGGCCAGCACAGTTCCACAATGCAGAGTGCAAGGTGCGCTGGGGAGGAGGCTTTTAGGAAATTCCTCTTCCTTATGGTGCTAGGGATCAACCCCAGGGCTTTTGGCTTGCTAGTCAAGTCTCTGCTGCTTAGCTACATCACCAAACGGTGAAGCTGCTTTGGTGAAGCTGCTTGCAGAAGGACATAGAGACAGATCCCTGGGGCTAGGGTCAGCCAGGGTCTCAGGCTGGAGCTGCACTGCTGCGTTAGTGGGGGTGGGGACAGGGCTCACTAGCTCCTCAGTGCAGGCCTTCACAGAGAATTGCTGCCATCAGGGGCGGCCTCTGCGCTGTTTGTCTTCTGTTGTCCTTAGCCCGACTGGAGGACTTGATGGAAGAGAGGAAGGGAAAATTGAAGGACTCTTAGGAGTGAGAAAACTGGCAATAACACACAAATGGACTCAATTAGAAACACATGCAGGTTCAGAAAGGATGCTCAGGCACACAGACACCCTGGGGTCCCATCACCAGGCTGTATCCTAAATGACTTTACCTCCACAGACTATAGGGCGTCACGTCACATATGTGTGTTTTTAGAGTAGGTCATGCTCTGAAAGAGACCACCAAAGCCAGACACAAGAAGTGAGTCACGGGAATGACCACGCCCTGACTGTGTGTCCTGAGAAGCTCCTCAGCCTCTCTGAGCCTGGGAAACCTGAATCATTGGCACCTGTAACATCCCATCGGTGGTGACCTCTGCCCCCTTCACTACATCTCTTTCCAGATTCCTCCGTGTTGTACCACTTCTCCTAGAGACAGATAACTTCCCACTGAGTTTTTATCTCCCCACCCTCACATCTTCCAATCAGCCCCATAGTGTCCCCTCACGTCACCCAGGCTGACTTGGAGCTCTCTATGTAGCTAATGATGTTCCTGAACTTCTGATCCTCCTACTGATGAGTGCTGAGATCACAGGAGTATGCTACCATGCTTAGTTCATACAGTGCTGGGGATGAAACCCAGGCAGGGTCTCATGTGTGCTGGGCAGTGCTCCACCAACAGAGCTACATCCCAGCCTGCCTGAATTATATATATCTCACTCATTACACTGTTCTGCCTGAATTTGTCATAGGCAAGACCTTACCTAGACATGAAATCTGTACATAATTTTTCTGTGTTCCGCAAAGCCCTCTACAACCTCGTTCTCACTAATCTTTCTGAGTGAACAGAAGAAGTTGACATGTAGAGCCCCCAGTGGGGATGACAGGAAGTCCAGGCTGAAGCAGTCTGGCCATGTGGCCTCAAAGTCCAAATATGCAATCTATATCACCAGGGTGAATGAATGGCACCCCTACCCTTCACTAATGTACCAGCAAGCACAGCAGGCAACAACGGCTGGTCCAGGAACAAGAGCTGTCTTCCCACTGTCTGGAATAGCTTCCTTATTGCATCTGGATAAAGGTGGACCTAGGAGGCTCCCCAGCAAATGAGGCCCTACTGAGCCAGGCAGCAGAGATGGGGGATGGTGATCCTTGTGGTTAGAAGCTCTTTCTCCCCAGGTGACTCTCAGGCCAGCCTCTGCTCACAGCTGGCCATCTCTCCCACCCTACAGGAGCCCCGCCCTCATTGGCTGTTTCATTGTGGACCGGCTGTATTTCGAGGAGATTGGCCTGCTGGATGAAGGCATGGAGGTCTACGGAGGCGAGAATGTGGAGCTCGGGATCAGGGTGAGTGGGGGTTTCTCACATAGGGCTGAGCTCAGCTCCCACAAGGGTAAATAAGTCTTTGTAGGGGTGTAGTGTTGACGACCCTTTGGTTTACAATACAAAGGGAACTAAAAGTTAAAAGCCACACACTAACTCTGAATATCTAGCCCTGGTCCATGCACATAGCCAGAGCCAGGGAGACTCAGAGCAGCACCTCTTGATATTTTCAGCAAATAGGGATCTACAGATCTTGCTTGCCTAGAGAATCAGCCTCCCAATTTAGCAGTGTTGTTAAGACTGGACAAATCGATTGGGGTGAGCAACAGAAGGCACCAAGGGGCAGCTGGACAAGAGAGACCCTCAGAGTCCATTCTGCAAGGCTGTCTTCTCCACAGTGGCCCACAGAACATTAAAAAAAAAAAAAGTAGGTTATGAGAGGTCTAACAAGAAATAAAGGAATCCCTGGGGTATAAACAGGAAAGCACAGCCACACTCACTTTGTGTTGCCTTCTGACTCCACCTAGTTCTTGCCAGACCCACGGGCCATCCTGGCCCTGGATGTGAGGCTCTCTGTAGCTATCTACTCATGGTGCGACTCTTTGACCGGTGTTGTTTTCTTTCTTACCCTACAAGAACATTTACTAGGCTCCCTGGCTCTTTTCTGTTGGCTTGTGAAAGAGAAAACCTAGAATGGTCCCTCTCCTCAATCAGGAAGGAACATTAGGTTCCTGGGTGTTTGGTAGAAATGTGACGGTGGTTATGATAGGTTATCTGTCCAGGAAGTACCCATGAAACCCATGCCTTGAGCCTTGGTGAGGCCCCCACAATAGTTCCAGCTATCTTTAATGACCCATCGCCCACATACCAAAGGTTTGCAAACCCTTAGAGGGACCTTGTACCACCTGCCGTCTTATTCTTGTCAGGTTTTCCATCTCACAACCAGCCATTTATACCTCAGGCAGTCCTCCTCCAAATTCTTGTCCGCCCGACTCCACATTTGACACAGTACATGCATCTGGTGTCTCTAGATCCGGTCCAGACCTTCAGTTCCCACTCCAGCCTCCTTCTGTTTCCCACTCCACAAGATAAGCAGCTGACCCTGGCCAACCCTCTCCCTAACTGTGCAGAGCCGACCAGGCCCCAACAGAGAGCATCCCATAACACTGAAGGACCTAACAGGGTGCTCCGGGGCCCGACTCATCCCGAGGCTTAATAGTAGGCTTTGAGGACCCGCTGAACGAACAGCCTGTATGAGACTGAGCTTGGAAAATACTTCTGACACCTGTATCCACTGGCACTCCAAGCAATTGCATTGGAGGCAGTGGGAATGCACAGGCTGATGGGGAGCTAATGTATTCATAGAGGACAGTGCCTGCATAATCACCCTCATTTCTCCAGCTCTCCCTCCACTGGTCATTTATTCACCGCCCGCTGGCGTCCTCGCCATCTCATTTCAGCACTACTCCTAGATAAATGCTTGCCCCCGAAACACAATCTGTTTCACCAGGAGCAGCTGTCAGGAATCGGCTGAGCGGGCAGCACCGCCTCCGGTCACTTGTGTTCTCTGGGTAAAAATGTCCAGAAATGGGGAAAGGAATTAGATTTGTGAACTCTGCTTTCCAACATATGTGTGAGTCAGTCACAGAGCGATGGTGATGTCTGGCTTTCTGTCCTTACATTATAAAGCTATTTTTGGAGCATGGACCTGGGTGAGGTTCTTAGATATGTGTTAAAATATCTTTGGATAGTTTCGTGTTCAGGGTTTCAAGTACAGTATAAAATATTGCAGGCTTTGTTTTCCCTCCATCCCTCCCCTCCCATTGGACAGAGATGAAGCATCGTTGATGCAAGGAAAAAGGAGGCTTTGAAAGCAGGGCACAGCCCCTGTAAGCTGGCAGAACTGAGCACACGGGGAGGGGCATTTCATTTGTATCCTGGTTCCTCCCTGAGGGGCGCAAAGGCTCTGCTCAGCTCCCATCCTCCTAGGAATGGTTCTTGCCACCCATTTTTCTTTAGTGTTTTAGGAGATAAACTCTCAGTGCCTCAGTTCCTCCCTGAGAACACAGTGTTTCTAATTGCCCCTCAGGACTGTGTTCCAAACCATAAGACATTGCTCGTCACAGCTCCTCAATGCCCAGCAACTTGTGCAAAGCCCTTACCTGTTTTGGAACGTGGAAATAGAAAAAAATTTTTTTGCAGATATTTACTACCTGTTGTATGTCCAGCATTTTGCTAGGCATTTTTTTTCTCCATGTTCCATGTGTGTATGCATGTGGGAGTGTGCATGTGTGTTTCTACAGCTAAAGCGCCCCTTCCCCCCACCAGGGTTGATGTCTGGGCTCATCCTCAATCTCTCTTCCACTGGATTCAGTGAGTTTCTCAGTCAAGCCTAGCACTCATGTATGGCCAGCCCTGCCAGCCAGCTTGCTAGGGGTGGGGGTAGGTGGGAGCATCTAGCCTGCATTTTCTGAGGGCCGAATTACAGGTAGCCTACCCCAGCTACATTCACATGGCTTCTGGGTATCCTAACTCTGGTCTTAACACTTGCATGGTAGACATGTTACCAGCTGAGCCCTCTTCCCAATCCTGACACATTTTAAAAAATGTCATCTATCCACAGAACACCCAAAAATAGACCTTCTTACGGTATCTCCCCTTTATCAGTGGAGGAAAATGAAATTATTAACTTGCACATCTTCCAAGGTCATGCAATTTATAAAACTCAGAGAAAAGACTCAAGTCTGGGTCTTTATGGCTCAATAGATATTTATCACAGTGCCCCAGCCCAGGACCCGAGTCCTTTGAGACCCCTCCCCCAGGAAGTATCACAATGCCTGTGCTTTCTCTTTCAGACTCAGTCTTGCTTGTTGAGTCTCCCTTTAAAGCCTTAATCTTATTTTAAACCCAATTCTAGTAAGCTTCCCACCCCTGGTCTCTGAGTCCACAAGGAAATGAGAAAAGAGAGTCTTATTGTAGGGAGAAGTAAAAGAAATAAGAGCTGACATGAACAGAATACCTAAAAAAAATTGTATGCTTCATGGCTCAGAAAGTTCTAGGACATAAAACTGTGTCCTGGAGCTGACAAGGACACATGAAATAGTTAGAAGCTGTTATAGGCTGAATTGAGTTGCTCCCAAAATTGTGCAGAAATTCTAATTCCTTACCTGGAAATGTGAGCTTTATGTGGAAAGAATCTTCACAGGTGTAATCAAGGGATGAGGAAGTCACACTGGGTCAGGATATATACTAATCTAACTTGACTGGTGTCCTTATAAGAAGAAAATATTTGATGAGGATGAACATGGGAGAGGACCGCCATGTGGAGCTAGAGGCAGAGGTTGGAGTTGTGATCCCAGGAGCCAAGGGATGCTTAGTGCTGGAAGCGATAAAACAGAACCTTTCCCCAGAGGCTCTGAAGGCAAAGTAGCCTTTCCACCTCACACCTTGGCTCGGGCTTCTAGGACTCAGAGCTGTAAGTACATTTTTGTCGGTTTAGCCATCTCCCGCGGTAGTTTGTTAGAACAGCCCAAGAAAACTAATTGAGACGAAGACTGAGAAGCGTGCACTGTTTCTGAGAAGCCTGGTGACATTTAAACTTCTACTCTGCGCCATGTACAATGGGTTTGCTTCACCTCCCACCGAGCTGGGCTCTCAAAGGCCTATCTTCTCAATATAAAGTATAAACCACCTCTGGAAAACAGCCCATTTAAATCAGAATACAAAAATTACCACAGCCAGAGGTCCATGGAACATGAGGTGACAGGTTTTTTTTTTTTTAAACATCATAGAAAGAAATAAAAGAAAAAGAATGCATAAAGATCAGATTCTACAAAAGCAATAGACAAACAAATTAGATCTAAAGAGTCTTCAAAATATTCAGCCAGATAAAGGATGGAAAATATGTTCTATAATGATCTGTTTATTCATTGTTTGTATATGTGTTTTTGTGTGAGAGAGAGCCACACATATATGTGATGTATGTATGCCTGTGTGAGGGGGTGTATGCACCTGTGCACATGTATGGAGACGTCACATGTTCTGTTCTGTTACCCTTCTCCTTATTCCCTTGAGACCACGCCTCTGGAGCTAGACTGGTGGCCAGCACGTCCCAGTGATCCTCCTGTCTCTATTTCCCCATCAACAGCTCTGAAGTCATAGATGCATGTGTGGCCACACCCAGCTTTTTTGTGTGTGTTAAGATCTGAACTTGGACCTTTGTGCTTGTGTAACAAGTGCACAGAGCCACTTCTCCAGCCCCTAAGAATTCATATTTTAATCAGAAGATATTAAGTATGAATGAGAAGAGACTTTGCATATAATTTGTTTTTTTTTTTCTTTCTTTCTTTCTTTCTTTTTTATTTTATTTTATTTTGTTTTGTCATGGCAACAGAACTTCTGAGAAAAACAGCCTAAAGGAGGGGAGAGTCCATGTTGGCTTATGGTTTCAGAGGCTTCAGTCTGTGGTTGCTTGAATCCAGCATCATGGCCCTGAACATTTTTGTTGCAAATGGATACATGGGCTTCATTACATCATTGGAGGGAGTCAGGGCAGTAGGAGCTTGAGGCAGCTGGTCCTGTGCGTGCATAGTGGAGAAGGAGAGAGAGATGGATGCTGGTGCTCTGCTTGCTTTCATTTTTCTGCTGTGCAGGACCCCAGTCAATAGAACGATGTGTTTACCTGAAGGGTGGGTCCTCCCACCCCAGCTACGGTCATCTAGATAATCCCTCATAGACTGGCCAAGAGAGTTGTCACTTTGGTGACTCTAGGGCCTGTCAAGCTGACAATCAGTATTAATCATCACAGCTTCTTACCTCTCAATGTCCAGGAAGCAGAGTAAGGGAGAAAGGTCAAGGAGCAATGGGGAAGATGCACATTCAAAGGCATAGCATCCATGACCTGAATCCTCCAACAAGTGTCCACCTCCTCCTAGCCCACTCCAGCAATGACTCAACAGTGAATTCGTCTACTGGTGTGTTAGTGCCTCAGATCCAGTCACCCTTCAGTAGTGCCTCGAACCCATCAACACAGGAGCCTTTGGGGACATTTTATACCCAAACTATAGCATTTAGTTTTACTAGGACAAAATTTCAAATGTGAAAAAATAGAAAATGAAGTTAAGAGTTCAGTGGATGGGTTGAACAAATGCATGGACATTATATTATATTATATTATAATAAAACCAACAAACTAGACAGCATATGTAAAGGAATCATTCAAAATCAGCTGAAAGAAAAACAAAACGATACAGGAGAAGGCCAGGTAAGCTAGAGAGAATACAATATCTTACGGTTCCAAGTGGAGATGGTAGAGGAAAGGATTAGCCAAAAGCAACATCTTTAGCAAATAGCTTCTTTAACTTTTCCCAACTAACATGCCAGTTCAACTTGTCCAAATTAGGATAAATGCGAAGATATTCATTCACGTATGCATGTGTATGCAGGGAAACTGAAAGACAGGCAGAACTTACACAGCTTAGAGAGAGAGGAACTACCTAGAAGCCAGTGGTGATGAGAGCAGCTGACTTTTTACAGCAACAGTGAAAGCCAAGACACTATGAGAGGAATAGTCCTTTCAATATGCTTAATAAATGCTTGCCAGATTATCTGTGTGTGCTCAAAATAACACCACTCAAAAGAGGATAAGACACACACACACACAAATTTTCTCATGCAAGATCTTCATTGGAATGTTAGAAAATATTTATGTTTGGTACAAAAACAAATGATCCCCAAGGGAAACCTGAGAATGAAGAATAATTACCTCAATGGTGGTAACTACATAAGTCTAATAAAATATGACATGGAATAAAACATAAGAGCACTGCCTGAAAGGCTCCTAAAGCACCTTCCTGTTAACAGGAGTATGTACACAAGGAGGGGTAACTGGGATTGTTGTAAATGTCTGTTTTGTTACTGATAGGAAGGTAACTGGTTGACTTCACAATTCAGTAACTTAAGTAAACAAGATACATTTCTAGGGATGACAGGAAAAGCACAGAAAGAAGAAACATGATTTCAAAATGAGTTTATGAAAGATAAAATCATTTTATGCTATAAATGAGACAAAAATAGATGTAGACAATAGCTTGTGCAGAGAGACTGCACAGGCCTAGTTATCCCAGTCAATTTACATGAACTAAGTCAAAAGGTAAATAACTTTAGACAAGCATAAAAGTTAACACAGCAATGGGCTATGTAACCTAAAGGACGTTATTGTATTAATTTTAAAAAAGAAGTACAATTACAATAAAAGGTCTAAAGTGATAAATGTGAAATTCATCTAAAACCTGTTAGTTGTCAATTTGAGCATTACTAATAGAACAATGTAAAATTATATGAAGAAAAAATCTACAGGGTCTAGAGAGACAGCTTGGCAGCTAAGAGCACTGGCTGCTCTTCCAGAGGGTCCAGCTTTGATTCCCGGCACCTTCATAGTGACTTCCAGCTGTCTGTAACTCCCGTCCCAGATGATCTAATGCTGTCCTCCACCCTCTGTGGGCACCAGGCATGCACAAAGTGTGCTGACATGCATGTAGACAAAATAAATATCAACAAATTATTTTAAAAGAGACGAAAACAGCAGAATTATATAATGAGACATCATCATGAGGTCAGCCACCCTGATATGATGGCAGAGGCTGTTTCACATCTCCCCCAAGCAGATGACAGGCCCACACAATGGCTTCAGTCTGAAGAGCCTCTAAACGTTGCTGGATGAGATTTTTCTCCCAGAACTAACTGAATATTCGTGGATGTTGATCACATTCTAGGTTAGAAGACAAGACACAACAAATATCCAGGGTTCTCCTCACAGGTTGCTCGTTCTCATACCAAAACGGAATAGTCAGAAATCCATGACCAAAAACTACAGACAAAGCCTTTTGAAAACCATGAGGCATGCTTTTGACAATCCGTAGTTCAAAGAAGATTGTGTCAGAAATTTGAAATGCCCTTGAACCAGTAGATAATACATATGTACGGTGATGTTGTTTGTGGACTCAGCCCAACGTCAGCCTGAGAGAGAATATATGACCTCCCATTCCTCCAGGAGAAAGAGGGGCCGAGCAGTACTAGTGTCCGAGTAGTTAGAAAAATCAGAAGAAAAATAGCAGAAGAAAATAAGAGGCTGCTTTGCTTGCATATTTACAATATCCCTGGGCAGTCTCCATGGAGGAGATGGACCAGGACCCGGATTGAAAACATCAGGATTGGAAACTTCAGTGGCTGCAGGTGAGAGGAAGACAGCCCTGGAAATGGCCCAGGAAGCTGACACAGATAGATGCTGACATTTGCATTGCAGAAGAAGGGCCATTCCCTAGGAAATTGCCTGAAGCTCATTATTATAAAACAAAAACAAAAACAAAAACAAAACAGAAGTAGAATCTTGTGGTTACACTATGACCCATCCTTCATTCAGATGTTGGGTTGGGTGCTCTTCGAGCTTTTGAGTCATTTTAGAAATTACTGAATGATCTCATGAACGTCGGCCAGCATCGTAGACTGCAAATATCAAAAGCCAAGCAGAAACAAACTCACGCTCTACTCCCTTAGGTAGGATATAGGCATGACTGGTCTCACGGTGATGCAGAGCCCAGAATTAGGATTTGTGATTACAGCATGTTCTGTCCTCTAGATATGGTTGTATTTAGTAGCCCATTACAGTTGTTGGAATTCTGCAAGCATAATAATCTAACAAAGTTTCTCTTTTGAAAAAAAAAAGTTCTTCTTTTGTTTAAACTAAAGAAGAAATAATAAATATAAGAACAAATAATAATGAAACAGCATGTACACACTTATATACACACGTGCATATATTCATGTATATGTATGTAATACAAATAATTAATAAAGTCAAAACTTGGTTATTTTATAAAAACATTCAAATTGCAGAATTTTACCAAGTTAAGAGAGGGGGCACACAGATAAAGAAGCATTAATGATAGAAAAAGGTTCGTTGACATGGGTACCTACAATTGAGAACATATAGTAAACAAGTGCATGCTATAATTTGAAAATGATGATAAAAATGCAAATTTGTGGAATGATATATTTATGAAAATGGACAGAGGAAGAGAGTAAGACCTAAACCTGTCCCATGATCATGAATAAAATTAAATCTATAGTATAAAAAAAGCCTCACAAACAGAAATCTAGGACTAGGTAGTTTTACCACTACACACTGACAAGATCTCAAAGAACAAAATATTCTAAATATATAGATGTTATCTGAACAGATAGAATAAGGAAACATAGTAAGTGCCCGTAGCAAAGCAGCTTGCACTTCTTTCTTCTGTAGCTAAGTATCTAGGGAGAGTCTGGGTTTACAGCAGAAATGTTGAAGAGCTTAACAGTCCTGGGTCATAAAAGAAAATTCTCAATTGTATTTTTGTGTGCTCATTAAATAAGACAAAACACACATACACACATACACAATACATACCACACACACACTCACTAACACACACATACATATACATAATACATAGTGCGCACGCACACACGCACACATTCACACACGCACACACGCACATATATATACACAATACATAGCACACACACACATAAATATACAATACATAACACACACACACACACACACACACACACACACACAGTATTTCTTAAATGAAATTCATGAGCTGTATAGAGTTGCCATGGAGAAACAGAGGAAGCCTTGCCTGTATTTAGCCCTTGCAATTGAACTACGTACTATGAACCCACATTCCAATGGAAGAAACCAAAGATGTCAGAGGGTCCAGAAAGAACACCCCACTGCAGCCAACACCCTACTCCTAGTGTCTAGATCTGGCAGCCAGGAGAAAGGGAACCTCTTTCCACCACGCTCTCACTGTGGGTGACTCCTGGCTGGATTAAGCTGTTTGACATTACCACATAGAGGACAGTTAACCAGACAGGGTTTTGTTGAGTAGCCACAGTATATGCACAAGTCATGGACTCCTGTCTAAGCACCCAGGCTTTCTCACTGGGGCTTCTCATGGGAAGTCAGAGCTTCTGTCCTGGAATATACTTTATTGTGTGTCCCTTTAGATAATGGTCCCCTACTCTGATGACTCTTAAATAGCATTTTCAGCCCCCAGAACAGCCCTTACCTACCTGTCCTAACGCTGAATCACGGTCTTCATTCTTTATTCCCCAATTCCAGCTTTGTCTCTTTACCTGTAGTTTCTTAGTCTCTTAATAGGGCCTGACTGGGAGGTGAGCCTCAAAGGGTGGATGAGTCTGGGCCGCGATTCTGGCCTTTCTCCTGCTGGAGCCAGGTTTCATCTGGGATGGGAAGGAGTCTAGCTGATTGGCCGCACATTTTGGCCTTTGGAGGCAGATGAAATCGTCCAAAGTCTGTCCTGGACTCACTCTGTAGACCAGGCTGGCCTCAAACTCACAGCGGTCCGCCTGCCTCTGCCTCCTAATAAAGCTAGCATTTGCACTTGGGAGCTCTCTCTACCTGAGACCACGAGCACTCTAACCCATGCAGTCTCCTGTTGTCCTGCCTATGAGATTTTTGCCCCATGTAAACTCCTCTCAGCCGTGTGGAACCTAGTACTCACCTGCGCATACTCCATGAAAATGCCTGTCCCACAGGTGTGCGGGAGGGAAGGAAGCAAAGTACAGCAGAAGAAATAGAAAAGGCCTCACAGTGACATTGTTACCGGCTCTGGGCTCCATCCCTAGCACCACATAAACCAGCAATACCACTTGTAATCCCAGTAGTCAGGAGGTAGGAGTGGGAGAGTCAGGAGTTCAAGGTCATCCTTGGCTACGTAGTAAGTTCCAGGCCAGCCTGTGATATATACGCAAGGTCCTCTCTCAAAAAAATAAAATAAAATAGTTGTCCTTCGTTCCAGCAGGAAGATAGTCTAATGTTTCTATATCCACTAAATAACAAAGTCAGTGCCTCATTTTAATATTTTCAGAATTCTTCCCTTACAGGTATCTCTTTCAGTGCAAACACCTAAGAGCTGTAGGCTAGCTAGATGTCATTACCCTGAGACTGTTAGATGATTCAACATGTTTATGTTGGCCTCCAAAGTTAATTCATCCTTATACTTTATTATCTCATTATCATAACTATTATTTTTAACAACAACTATAACAAGAAGAAATAAATTTAGAAACTCCATAAGCCATAAAGTGCTCTCTATAAAGCATATGATCAATCTACCCACAGTCCACGTGACATTTATGTTGTATAAATAGGCTACTGCCCATTTTAAACAGTGCTTCTTAAGGCATATATTAATTTATATCTGTTCCCTGTTGAACTTGTTATTAAAATAGTGCTCAAACTCAGCGTTGTAAAGGAAGAAAACTGGCCCAGGCTAACTAAAAGTCAAAGGGCTGATTGGAAGGCATTTATCTGGGCCTTCGCCAGTCTGACAGGTGAGGCCTGGCCCTAAGGGTAGCTTTACTTTGTGTAACTCTTAGGAAGTAAGCCGGGGGCTCTTCACACAGCTGAGACTGGCGTTATTGCCTTGTCCTGTGAGCTGCTCATACCTGGGGCCCACTTTCCTATTTTTCTCTGTGAACATCCTGCCACCACATTCTGCCTTTGTCTGTGGTCTGTGGCTATAACAAAATGCTGGAGGGTGGGAAGTGTGAAAGAACAAGAGATGACTTTTGCTCGTGGCTCTGGAGACAAAAACTAAGAGCACAGCACCAGAGGTGCCCAGCCTCAGCAAGGGCCAGGAGCCACACACTGCAGCACAGCGGCACAGTCAGAAGACACAAAGCATGGAGTCCACGAGGGGAATGCCCTAGCCGTTTTCAAAGTGATATTTGAGTGTGAGGTGGTGTGATTTGCAATGATGTTTTTAATCAAAACCATCATGTACCTTGTATTCACTCTTCTGTCCTCTCTCCTTTCACACCCTGTCTTCTCCCTTGTCGCCTCTCCACCTTCCCAAGTAGTTTCCCTTCTATTACCCTGTGTGTGTGTGTGTGTGTGTGTGTGTGTGTGTGTGCGCGCACGTGCGCGTGTGTTTTGTGTGGGTATGATGTTCGTGCCTTGCCACTAATTTTTGTTTTGTTTTTTGCTTTTTTTAAATACTGGGAGCTAAAAATCAGGGATTGAATCCCAGAATATACTGGACACATCCTCTACCACTGAGCTACATCCCAGCTCTCTTTTTACTTTTTATCTCTAAAACAGGACCTCACGAGCTTTCCCAGGCTGGCCTTGAATTCACTCAGGAGTCAGAGAGGCCGCAAAGTTGAGCTCCCTCTGTCTCAGCATCTCGCATAGCTGGGATCACAGACCTGTGCTGCCAGGTGCAGGTGCTTTTTTTTATGTTGTGTCGTCAGCAGTCCCAACATTTGGAAGGTAGAAACGTCAGGGTTAGTGGTTTAAGATGACACGCGGCTTCATGGTGAGTTGGAGGCTGGCCTGGCTATGAGACACTGTCTCAGAATTGATTGATTGATTGATTATAAAATACATGGTGAAATAATCAACTATTAAGCTAAGTCCCCCTCTCCCAGAACTGATGTCCTAGTGAGCTTTATGCTGTCCACTGTTGGTTTAGTCACTTGTCCTGTTGCTGTGACAAACTACCTGAAAAGAAGCAAATGTGCAGGAAGAAGAGTTTGTTCTGGCTCACAATCTCAAGGTGGTCACCATGGTGAGGAAGGCATGACAACTTGGTGTGCTGGCTCATTGCATCCTCAATTAGGAAGCACAGAGTGGGGCCTGGAGAGATGGCTCAGAGCTTTAACACACTGGCTGCTCTTATAGAGGAGCTGGGTTCAGTTCCCAGCACCCACATGGCAGCTCACAACCATCCCTAACTCCAATTCCAGGACACTCGACTCCCTCTTCTGACCTCCATGAGCACCAGGCATGCACATGGTACACGTGCATACATGTACGCAAAACATAGATATACAATAAAGCAAAAATTTAAGAAGCAGAGAGCAATGAATACTGGCTCTCAACTTCACAGGCATGGCACCTACGTTTAAGGGGGGCCCTTCTCATTATTTTTAACTTAGTCAAAATAATCTCTCAGAAGCATGATTAGAAGCTAAGCTAGTCTAGGTAATCCCTCGTAAGTATGTCCAGAGGCTTATCTCAGGTAATTCTAGACTCTGTCACGTTGACAACCAGTGTCAACCATCACAGTAATTAGCCCGCATCAAGAACCACCAGGAAGCAAAGTACTTAGCCTTCTTTTGCAAATGAAATCACTGAGGCTCAGAGAAACTGACTGACTTGCCATGTTCCTCAGAGAAACAGTGCACCTGACTGTGATGGTGATTGGGGCTGACTTCAAAGACCCTAACTTACCTCCTTGGACTCCCAGAATCCAAGTGGACAAAAGGCATTGGATGTGCCATAAGAAGGCCTTGGCATGGGCAGTTGGTCTGGAGGGATAGTGACAGAAATAGAGAGGGTAGGAAGTGGGCAGTTTATGGGACTCTGACCAGAGAAAGGGTGAAGTGAGTCCTTGATGTCTGGTGTTCTAAATGCCCAGTGATAGACAAGGCCAAGTGTCAGGGCTTTGGTAAAGCATGGGCTTGATTAGAGAGAGCTTCTGGTCAGCCTATCCCTTGTGGATGGTCAGCCATCACTATTTCTAGTCTATTGGAGTGTGCGCCATGAGCCATGACCTTCTGGAACCCATGGCATCTCGGATCACACAGCACCTTTGTGCCTGTTAGGCCCGAACTTTAGGTTGGTGAGTACCTCTTGCCTGACCCTTCACATACACAAGGGGATTATCCCACCCTGCCCAATGGCTCCAAGAAGGCATCTGAAACTGCTGTGTGGCAGCCTCTTTTCCAGAGCGCACGTTGGTTCCTAACACACCCGCCTCACAAGAGCGAGACTCTGCGGTTGGCGAGCAGCAGCCAAACAGACACAGCTTCACAACACAGTGTGAAAGTTTTACGGCTGGTGAAGATAAGTGCAAGATTAATCCCTGAAGAATAAAGCAATTTTTAAAAAGCACATAATGAAGCAATTAGCTCAAAACAGTGGGGAACAGAAGGTAGACCCCCTTGGAGGAGCATGCTGGGTGGGGGATGGGGAGCAGAAGGGAGACCTCCTCAGAGGAGCATGCTGGGGTAGGCTTCACACTTAGGTTTTTGTTCCTTGTGCTGTTCAATGAGGGAGCCACAGAAAAGTGGCATAAATGAGACATGTGAATGAAGCAGAAGCTGACAAAGGATTCTGGGAGTCAACTCGAGGGAAATTTTACCTTCTGAGTAAGCTAAGGCCAAGGGAGGAAAGAGCAATAAAAACCATTATTGGGGGAAATCCCTAGAACTTGCTCATAGACTGTGGATAGATAGTAGAAGTGTGTCCACACTGAATTTTCCAATTTGGGGGAAAATGATAAACAAAGCAAAGAAACTTAAAGAATTAAAAAGATAAATAAAACAAAAACAAAAGCCCAGGAGCCAGCGATGTCTGTTAAAGTCCCTGGGAGACCTTTCTTGCCTACCTTGCTCTTCTTTTTGCTTCTTTTCTTGCAAATAAAATAATCAAAAAACTTTTAAAATTACATTTATTCATGTATGTATCTGTGTGTCTGTGTGTGTGTGTGTGTGTGTGTGCGTGCGTGCGTGCGTGTGTGTCCATGCACATGGCGGGGTACCTGTGGAAGTTAGAGAACAGCTCCTTCTATGTGTGAAACCCAGGGATTGAACTCAGGCTGTCACGGTTAGTGGCAAGCCCCTTTTACCCACTGAACTGTCTCACCAGCCCTCTCCTGCCTTCCTTTTCTTTAGCTGTGCTGGCCTCCTGGTTTGTTACAAGGGCTGGAAGGGCACTTCTTAGCAACCATTGGATTGCAGCTCTAATGTCCCAGGCTTGGAGCACAGAATGAAGTCAGACTGCAGGGGAAGGGGGAGGAAATTAGAGCCCCTCCCCTTTCTCTCCCCACCCCCTTCCTCCTAACCATCCTTCTCGCAGTGCAGATACTGTCATGACTTCCTTACATAAGACCCTTTCCTCTCAGCAAATACAGAGTTTGCTGTATGCGTCTGAGCTAGGTCCTCTGTATATACAATATGGTTTTGTAGTTTAGCTTTTTTTTATGAGACTCCCAACCTTGGAAATAGGGGCTGTCTCTGACTCTTTTGCCTGCACTTGGCACCCTTTTCCATCTGGGTTGCACCATCCAGCCTTAATACGAGGGTATGTGCCTAGTCTTTTTTATTTATTTATTTATTTTTCTTATAATTTATTCAGATTATATCCTGATTGTTATCCCCTCACTTGTATTTTCCTGTTCTCCCTCCCTTTTTCACCCTATTCCCCTTCCTTAGACCTGTAACAGAAGGGGACCTCCTTCCCCACCATATGATGACAGCCCATCAGGTCTCATCCAGATAGCCTGCTTACCCTTCGAGTGCCACCAGGCCTCCCCACCAAGGGGAAGTGGACAAATAGGGGGCACCAGAGTTCGTGTCAGAGGCAATCCCTGCTCTCCCCCACAACCGTGGAGAATGAGCTGTCCATTGGCTGGATCTGAACAGGGGGTCTAGGTTTACTGCATGCATTGTCCTTGGTTGGTACAGCAGTTTGTGCAGCACCCCTGGTCCAGATCTGCCAGCCTTGATGGTCTTCTTGTGGGGCTTCTCAACCCTCTGGGTCCTTCTATCTCCCCATTCTTCCACACCCAACTTATGTGGAATCCCAATAGCAAGTCCCAGCATCTGTCCTGATCCCCCTCTCACAACTGTCAGAGGACGTCCATGTTGGCCTAATATCCACTTATAAGTGAGTATATACCATGTGCATCTTTCTAGGTCTGGGTTACCTCACCCAGGATGATCATTTCTAGTTCTATCCATTTGCCTGCAAATTTCAAGTTTCCTTGTTTTTAATACTGAGTAGTATCCCATGGTATAAATGTATCACAGTTTCTTTACCCATTCTTCGACTGAGGGACATCTAGGTTGTTTCTAGATTCTGGCTCTTACAAATAAGGCTGCTATGAACATAGTTGAGCAAATGTCCTTGTTGTGTGGTGGAGCATCTTTCAGGTATATTCCAAGGAGTGTAATAGCTGGGTCTTGAGGTGTCCCTATATCCAATTTTCTGAGAAAGCATCAGATTGATTTCCAAAGTCGTTGTACAAGTTTGCACTCCTACCAGCAATGAAGGAGTGTTCCTCTCTCCCCACATCCTCGCCAGCATGTGCTGTCACTTGAGTTTTTGGTCTTAGCCATTCTGATGGGTGTAAGATGGAATCTCAGAGTTGTTTTAATTTGCATTTCTCTGATGACTAAGGACATTGAACCTTTCTTTAAATGCTTCTCAGCCATTCAATAATCCTCTGTTAAAAATTTTCTGTTTAGCTCTAAATCCCATTTCTTGATTGGGTTACTTGGTTTTGTGGTGTTTAATTTCTTGAGCTCTTTATATATTTTGGATATTACTTCTTTGTCAGATGAGGATCATTTCCCAGTCTGTAGGCTGTCGCTTTGTTCTGTTGACAGTGTCCTTTGCCTTACAGAAGCTTCACAACCTCATGAGGTCCCATTTATTAATTGTTCATCTTTGAGCCTGGGCTGTTGGTGTTCTGTTCAGGAAGTTGTCTCCTGTGCCAATGAGTTCAAGACTCTTCCCCATTTTTTCTTCTAATAGATTTAGTGCATCTGGTTTTATGTTGAGGCCTAGCCGCTTTTGCTTTTGTTTTTGTTTTTTTCCGAGGCCTAGTCTTAATGTAACTTGTTATGCCGTGTTTGGTGGATATCCCTGGGAGGCCTGTTCTTTGTTTTGAAAGGAAACAGAGGAGAGTGGATCTGGAGGAAACAGGAAGTGAAGGACAGACTGTGAAGAGTGAAGGGAGGGGAAACTGTGCGTGGAGTGTAATGTACGAGAGAAAAATAAAGGAGAAAAAAGACCCTTTCTTCTTAGAGATAGCAGTATATAGGTAATGGGACAATTGTTTTTGTTTTAAGAATCAAGTCACAGATGTACAATTATAAATTACATTATAATTTAATTACAAATCATAATTATAATTACAATATAATGTACCTTGTTAGTCAACTCAGGTGCTCTCACAACATTACAATAAGTGGCTTTGAGTGTGTACATTCCTTTTCTTGGTATTCTGGAGGCTGAAAGTCTAAGACCAGAGTGCAGGAGGTCAGGCCTGTAAGGGCTCCCTTTCTGATTCCCAAACAGACACCCCCTCACCACATCTGTCTTTCCTGCCAGAGAGAAAGTTTCTGGTGTCCTTTCCTCTCACAGGGGGCACCTTGTGGATCAAGGTTCCTCTGTGTGACATCACTTAGCCTTAGTTACCTCTTTACTGGTTATGGGAGGATGGGGTTGGGGATGGGGAGGATGGGGGTGGAGGATGGAGGGTGGGGGAGTGAGGGAGTGGGGATTGTCTCCAATTTTCATACAAGGAAACTGAGGTGGTGAGATGAGTGGACTCCCAGCACCAGTCAGCAAATGGGCATTCAGTGATTTCACGCCAGACTGTTTGACCCAGGGCCTCGGCTCAGAGCCATGATGCTGTCATGTCTCCCAAGAGGCAAACTTTGAGCCCATTTCCTACTCTGCTTCTCAAGTGTGATGTGACTCCGAACTTCAGTGTATTGACCTGGGAAATGGTGGGAAGTGACTGGTGCGACCTCCTTCAGTTCTGCTCCTTTGTGACGCTGCATCCTTTTCCAGGACCTATTGCTTACATAATGTCACCTAGGTCCCTTTTGGCAAGGACATTTGTGAAGATGCCCAAGTTGACAATTTATTTTGATAAGTGTTCCAAGGCAACCGCCTTTCAAGGAAGCCCCAGCATATGAGCTGTATTAGTTACTTTGCTAGCTGCTGTGGCAAAGTCCCAAACAACCTTTAGAAGGGAAGATTTGCTTGGCTCCTGGCTTCAGGGGAGTTGCAGCTCATCATCATGGCTGACTAGCAAATAGGAAGAGCTTACCAGGAAGGAACCAGGAATAGTGCACCCTCAAAGACCTGCCCTCCAGGGAGGCCTCCCCACAGAGGAATAAAACATCCAAATACGTCAGGTATGCAGGGGAAAGTCTCCATTCAACCCACAGCATCAACTTTTGTGATTTGAGTTTCTAAGCATAAGACAGATAAACATCTTATAACAAATCGAATTCTGGGAGAGAAAATTGAGTATCCGAACATCATTTTCACAATCTGTTTTATAAAAGATAGTTTATTTATGTGTATGTGTTTGTGACTGCTGACGCGCCATGTGTATCCAGGCGCCCTCAGAGGCCAGAAGAGGGTGTGTTATCACCTAAAACTGGAGTTACAAGTGGTTGTGAGCTGCCTGATGTGTGTGCTGGGAACTGAACCCAGATCTTCTGCCAGAGCAGCAACTGCTCTTAACCACTGAGCTATATTGTCAGTTCTCATCTCATCTCATTTTAAATGATAACTGGTGAGCCCTACTGGGCCAAGCCAGGGGACAGGGGGGATGGAGGTACATGAGCCAGACTTGTACCTTTGATGTCTCATTCCTGGATCTGATGTCCACCTGCCCCATCTTAGTGACTGTCATCAGATTGTGCCCGACCCTATGCTGGGAATAATGGCTTCTTCCTGTGTCCCTGGTTGCTCTGGTTTGAGATAGGCTCCTCCAGGGTTACCATGGCAATTGGCTTGGACATTGGCTCCGAGACATACTTTGAGCCAATGTCATTCCTTAGAGGAGGAGGGGGCATCTGCTATGGATATCCAATTTGAATTTGATTGGGACAGACTAATGAACCATTCATATGTGTGGGATCTGCTTCTGATTAGATTAAGCCTCAGAGAGAGGAAAGAAACAGCCACTGATTAAAGACATAAAAAAGGAAACACTTTAAATGAGTAAGTAGCTCATCTTCATATAGCAAAGTAAAGATTAAGCACAGCCCACGGGTCTGCTCTGAATAACAGCTGGATGGATGGAGAATGTAGTTCACAAGGGGAAGGTGTCTCAGAGCTGATGGAAGAGCTTAACCCAAATGCAAAAAGTAATGAATGGGCCCAGTTATCTTGGAGAAGTGACTTCTTACCAAGGATAGGTAAGGTCTTGTTTGACTCTTTAAGAGTGGTCCTTGACTTCCTGGGCCACTCATCACCAGGGACATAATCTCAGTTCAAATCAAAGGGCCAGAGATCTCAGTTCAAACCAAAACATCATTAGAGTAGCTAGCACAATTGGGCTGGATCTGCTTGGCACTTGGCTAATGTTCTCTCTCTGCCCTTGGTTTCATCTAGAGCTTTGCTCTATAGAAATGTCTGAATGTCTGAATGTGGTCTAGTCCCTTCCCAGGCTCTTGTAGCAGGATGCTCTGAGAGTCAGCCCCAGCTAACATCTGTATCTCCTGGCCCGGGGCTGCAACAGTGGCTAGAGTCCTGGCCTCACCAACTAGATCACTCTGGCAATAACCTGATCGCCACATGGCTACTGTCACTGGCTTCCTGAGATACGTAGGGCTGTGTGTGGTCTCCAAGCCATAGCCTTCTCCTCTCCCACCCTGCTGGTTTTTCCTTTGGTTTTCTGCTCTTAAACTAACCCTGATCTATACTCTGGTCAGCAGCCTCTTTTGCAGGATTCTGACACACACTCTACCTGTGTCATGCAGCTCCCTCGAGCCTTAGATAATAGATCTGGTTACTTTCTGTGTTCTCAGCCTCTGGTGGGGACTGCCTCTGAGTGGAATCATCTTCTGGAATTGGGGTGTCTACTTGCTCCCCTTGCCAGGAGCTTGCTTCTACAAAACCAGAATTGAGTTACATACAATCTATTGGTACCATGGGACCATGCACAGACCATGGGACCCTGCCCAACCTTAGCGATGCCGCCAGGAGCTCATCTTCTGCTCAAACCACAGCTCCCTGAGGGATGGGAGGCTTGGTGGATAGCCTTTCTTCAGGAAGAGACTTAGGGATTCTGGTTGCTTCGGTTGGGGGTTCTCTGTCTTTGATCTTCAAGGCCACTCTAGCTCAAATATGCAGTGGGCAGGTTGGCTGATGGGAGAATGCATAGTCAAGACAGGCATGGATAGTCTCCTGCCTTGCTCAGGAAGCAGCAGTAGGCATTTCTTCTCTCGAATTGTTGATGTGAGCTGCTCACAGTCCCTTCAAATGAGCAGAAGATGCCTTTAAGCAGCAGGTACCTCTGCCACACCCTCAGGGACCCCTCTCACCCCACCCCCTCCATGTGCCCAGGCCTATAGGCTGTCTTTCTTTTCAAATAGGAGATTTGAGGTAGCTATGGCTACGCTTCCCTTTACTCAGCATCGTGGGAGTTGCCTTGAAATCTCTGTAAGCATGTACAGGCAAAGAAGCCTTCATGGAGTTCACGGAGCCTTGATGGCCTAATAAGATTGGTTAGAGCACTGGGCTCCCAGGAGAGTGGGGTCCTCTGCCTCTCATCAGCCAGTTTGCTGAAGCCGTGCCTCTTCTGGTGTCCCACACTGGCTCCCGGTCATTCCTGCAAGTGGGCAGTTATTTCTGCACAGCCCAAGCCCCTGCCAAATGTCTCATAGACACTCCAGCCAGCTCAGCTCTCCCTGAAGTTGGGCCTGCTGAATTCCTCTGTTTTGCCATGGTTTGGAAGGACTTCTCTCTGATGGGAAACTCTTGTGTGTCACCTGGCACTGATCCAAATGTTCAGATCCTTCTGGGACACCGTCCAAGAAGCCATACCATGTTTCAGAAGAGCCGGCAACTCCTTGGGGATATTTATTACTAGAAGGGAGCTTGAGAAACAGGGTCCCCAGGGAGTGTTCTTCGGTAAGGTCTGATGGAAGATCTTACAACTGTCCCCCTCAACTTTAAACTAAATATCTACCCAGAACCTAGTGGAGTGCCAGTGAAGCACACAGAGTAAGTCAGGAAAAAAAAAAAAAAACCAAAGCCCAACTTTGATTCTTCCCTCATACAGCAAATATCAATTAAATGCCTCCCACATGCCTGGACCTGAATGGGCTTTAGCGTAGGTAAGGCAGGGGTGTCTCTTCTCCTAAAGTAGGTTAATAACAGGAAAGAAAAACCAACCAACCAAAGTTCACCATCTCACTAATAATCAGGCGAGGCTGCAAATGAAAACTGTGGAGTTTTATGGCCACGTTCATTGATGTCGGAAGTTGAAAAGGAAGCTGCATAAAAAGCTCAGTAGTTAAGTGCACCAAATGCTCCTACATAGGACTGGAGTTTGGTTCTAGCATCCATGTCAAGTAACGTACAACCATCTGACACTGCTTCAGGGGATGCAGTGTCCTCTTATGACCTCCACAACCAAGGCACCTACACACACACACACACACACACACACACACACACACACACACACACACACAGAGTCTTTAAATGAGAATGTTGACAAGGACATGAAGCAACATGCATCTCATTTAATGCTGGTGGGAGGGAACTGCTTGCGAGATGCTGTTTGCAACAGCCCCTCCTATCCATGGGAAAGTTGACTGTGTATTTAACTTGTACCCAAGACAGATGTGCTGCTGTGGCAAAAAAAAAAAATGCATAAAAGGATGCCCATTCTTGGACCCCAGGAGATGTGTACAAGAGTGTTCCCAGGAACTATTCATAACACTGGAAACAAGCCTGTCAACCAATAGGAGAAGAAACGCATAAGTAAATCAGTGTGTATTTATAGAGAGGAATGCTGGGGTGAGGAAAATAAATGAAACAAGAAGTAAAAGGCATACACAGTGGTTCTGTTTATACAGTGCTCAAAATCAGCACAGTGTGGGTTAGGTTGATGGTAAGAAAATTGGGACCCAACTTCAGGATAATGGGTTACCTTTGGGAAATTTTCTAAGAGATTGCAAAGAAAGCATTGTTTCTGAAGAGGGGAGGTACCCCAGCATTTGGATAGTATATCTTTAAACTGAACATAAGCATGCTCTCTGTCTCTGCTTCTCTGTCTGTCTGTCTGTCTGTCTGTCTGTGTCTGTGTCTGTCTCTCTGCCTCTGTCTCTGTCTCTGTCTGTCTCTGTCTCTCTGTCTCTGTCTCTGTCTCTCTCTCTCTCTCTCTGTGTGTGTGTGTGTGTGTATGTGCCTCTCTCTGCCTCTCTCTCCCTCCTTCCTTCCCTCCCTCCCTCCCTCTCTGGGGAAGGCAGATGAGAATTACAGAGATGTGTCATATACTCAGGGGGAAGCAACGGTTCCAGTACAGAAGGTGAGGACAAAGGTCCATGAACACGGTCTTCCCGGGGCACTGAGAGAAGTGTGTGTAACTGTTTGTAGAGAGTCAGTGAGTGATGCTGCTGCAGGGAATAGAGAGGGGTGCTCACAGAGATCCTGGGAGTCTGGTTACGGGGCATCATTTTTGTCTGAAAACTAAAGATCGTCAAATGCTGTAGACTTTTGGACCAAGGCTGCCTAGGCACTTATGCTATCTCCGTCCAGACTCCTTCTCCGCCTCATGTTCCTGATCATGGTTTGCTGGTTGTTAGTGTTGCTCAGGTCTAACGTACAGGTCCTTCCTTTGTCCCATGCAAGGCTGTGGCTTGGTAAGGTAAGACGCCTGTGGCACAAAGTCAGAGGACACCCTGAGTGTGAGGGCCATGTCTGTCTTGTCCATGTTTCTGCTTGCCGATTTCTCTGACCCCTAAGCCAGTGTGAAAGTGAGTTCTGCTTTCCCCAGCCCTCCCCAGGCATCAGCCTTGGCTGGGTTCATTTCATCATCCTCTTCCTATCCTGCCCACTTTTGGCTTTCCACTCTTGTTGCAGCTTTTCGTGGCCAAACTAGGCGAGACAACTATCCATAAAAAGACAATTAGCCATGTAAGCCGAGAAATCAAGACTGTGTGGGTGATGCTAATCATATGTTCCAAGAGTTTTAAGGAATGGAGCCAGCCTGGCCTTGATGGATGGAGAGCAGGAGAGGAGGCCTTATGATCTAAGGTAACTAGGATAACATTGTGCCAAGAAACAAGAACTCCATTAGTGCCACAAGGAGACACAAGCTGAAGGGGCCATGGTTATGAAGTGCGAGGCCAGGGATGTCACTGCCTACTAACCTACCTTACCCACGATTAATACAATTAATACATTTTGTTATTTGGAGAGTGCCTCAGAATCCCTCTCGGTGGGGCTGGTCTAAGACAAATGCTCAATCAGTAAAGCATTTGGAACATGAGGATTTGAGTGTAGTCTCTAGAACCCAGGCTTAAAACAAAAGAAAAAAGAAAAATGTGGTGGCATGTACTTCTACTCTAAATACTGGGAAGGTGGAGCTAAGTGGACCCTTGGAGGCTCCCTGGCCAGCCAGCTTAGGCTGATCAGTGAGCCCCAAGAGCCCTGTGATAGACTGCATGTCAGAAAATAGTGTGTACAGTCCCTGAGAAATAAGACTTTGCTTGATTTCTGACATTTACATGCACTCATATGCACCTATACATATATACATACATAGATACATACATGTATTCACCTTTACATGTACACAAACAGAAAGGCACTCGTGTGCATGCGCGCGCGCACACACACACACACACACACACACACGTGTTTTTTTCTCAAAAAAAAAAAAAAAAAAAAACCAACAGCATTAAAGCAAATAGATTGAACACAGAAGTAGATGAAACTATCTTGCCCTGCCTCAGTGTCGCCCAACTGTGACTCAGGCTATAGCTCTATTCGTTGTGTCTCAAGCCCTGGTCATCATTTGAGATGGGAGCTATGAAACCCCAACTCTCAATGTAAAAGCAGAAGAGCTCTAAAGAGTCACAGAATTTGCCAGCCCCATCTGATAGCTTGGTGAACATAAGGATTAGGACAAGAAGCTTTGATTGTGTAAGTGACGGACAGAGACCTCATCCTGACATTGTACTCATGACTTTTGTCTTAGAGAAAGGAGACCTAACTTCCCGAGACCCCTCTGCAGGGGCGACTTTGCTAGTGAGCAGTTTTCATATTGAATCCCATTTAAATCCACCAGGTAACCATATGTCCAATAAAAAAGCAACTGGCACCTGTAGTCAAGTACAGTTCAGTGACATGCATGTGGCAGTCGTGATTCGAACTCTCTCCCACCAGCCCCTAGTGCATCTTTGCAGTCCTAGGCTCTTGGTCACATCCGGAGAATGGGCCTGCAGCTCCTCTGGAGGCCTATCCAAGCATCTGTGAGGTTGGGGGGCGGGGCACTCTGCCAAGAGTACCTGGTTCCACAAGAGAAACCTGCCTGCTGTCGTCCACACACTTTTGATGACTTCGTGGGCTTTACAGTGTTAATTTAAGCTCCTTGGTGGCAGTAGTTTGCACTTTAATGTCAGCAGTTTACTGAAAAAACCACCTGGGCTTGAAGAAAGTCACCGTGTTCAGTAAAATCTGGCCACATTTTATGTTTATGGCCTTTATTAGGGCAACCAGCTGAGCTTGTTAAAATTGTGTCCTATAGTCAGTGGAAACCCAGGACCTCAAATTCACTCATCCACTTAATAGCTATTGAATGTATACCAAGAAGCAGCCTGATATACATACAATGGAAAGTGCACAGACATGCCCTTGATTTTGTGGAGGTCCCAGTCCAATTCTGAAAGACAGATATTTAGAGAAAAAGTACATAAAAAAAAAATAAGAATGTTTTATTAAAGAATGTGGGTGTCCCAGGAGGGTCTAACTTAACAATGGTGGGACAAAGAAATTGTTGAGTCGAGCAACAATCATTCCAGGGAGATGGATTAGCGAGTGTGAAGGCAGAGGCTGGGAGGGGCTTGGTGTGGTCTACGATCATTTTCTTCAGTGTCCATCAAAGGACACAGGACCCAGCCTGGGACTGGAATAGTGTCTGGTGTCCCCAGTATCCGTAGACTTGCTACTCACTCACTGTAGGACATGAATCTTGCTTACTTGTTACTTGTGCCCTTTTGGTTTTCATTTCTCAATCACTCTTTTGGTACCCAACTCCCCTCCCCTTTCTTCTGGGCATCCTCACCCCAGAACTCACCTGTTTTCCATTGGCTCTGCTTCTGCGAACCAGTCTTTTCTGTGTATACCCTTCAACTGCGACTTGCCATCAGACATTGGGCAGTTCCTGTGCTGAGATCAACTCTCTTATATTTCTTCATCCTCTACACCCTGCCCTGCCCCCCACCCAGGGAAGTTTCCAGACATCATCTTTAATGCAGTTTCAGTACTAGTAATTTCCTTTCCTAAACCCTGTCCAGCATCCCAGAGAGGAGCTCTGAGGTCATCTGTGGATAAAACTTCAGAGGCTCTCTTGGGTCAGCAGACCCGTTTGTCACCAGGCCATAGATAAGCAAAAGCCCTTTCTAGTTGGCTTCAGTGTCATTGGCAGGGTGCAAAAGTTAATGTATATACAGGCCAAATGCACACTTTCTACTCCAAAGACCAGGTGCTACCAAGAGCTCAAAGGCCACACCCAAAGCGAGTGCTGCCCCTCCATGGACAAGCTCAACAGAAGGGAAGAAACCAAGACCTTATGTTGCATCACTGTCTTCCACTGCGGATGTAACCTGCCCACATATACAGCAGCTGCTAGCAGAGGTCAACTTTGGAGTCCCATTCTCACTGGCACCAAAGCTGTGCTATTAAACGTGACGTGACATCCAGCTCCCAGCCTGCCATAGTCCCACCTTTCCTGGGAACCCATGGTATACAGGCCAAAGACCAGAGCCACTTAGTGGTGCATGTCAGAAGGAAATTTTGATGAGGGCATAAAGAACATTTTGAAAGAAGGGAGATGGTTAAAAAAAAAAAAAAAAAAAAAAAAAAAAAACAGTGGGAGCGGGGAGGAAATGGGACCACAAAACAGGGCATGGGGAAGTGGCTTTGAACTGATACCCGGACCCTGGGCTTGAGAAGTGGATGGGGTAGGAAACCTAATTACTTGTGCTGAGGTCTAACTGGTGAAGGAAAAATTGAATGCTGGATGAAGAAATGCTCAGTGTGCTTGGCATGTTCCACTGTGTTGAGGAGCACCATTTAAGGTGGGGGTGTGCGTGCCACCAACGCGGCTCTGGTTATGGTGGCAGGTACGCACACACTTAAGGTGACATGGCAAGCTGACTCTGAGAATCAGGGCTCGTAAGTGCACTGCTGTGCGTCACACACTTGTGCACTGTTGAAATACGTCAAGTAGTAGAAAGCAGGGGCACAGCCTGGAGACTGCCATGTTCCCTCTCCTGGCCCTCAGAGTTTCCCCCTGGAGATGCTAACTGCTCTTAAAACAGGGTCACCCTGAGGAGCATCGGCTGTGCCTTCAACCTCTTTGGGAATCGGGCAGATCGTTTGGCGTTGTCAGTGCTAGCCATGTGGCTTTGGGCAAGGGGACTTTTCAGTGTGTTTCTCACCTGGAATTGGAGATAATATCAGTGACCTCACAGGTTATTCTAAGGATTTTCCTTCTAACGTGGACGTTCATGGACAGGCCTAGCCAAGGGCTTATAACGTACCGGCTGCTTTGTGCTCCATCAATTTCATCCTCTCCAGGGACACTTGAGATTGGCGCTATTATGACCCCCATGGAGACAGCAATACAGGCACAAATGAGTCAGGGTGACTGCTCAGAGTCACACAGCCAGTACGAAGCAGAACCAGGAGCTGGACCAATGCAGTTTGGTTCTGAACTCTCGGTCGACGGCGCTATGTTTAATTGCCCACTCCCCGGCCCCACCCCAGTCACATCCCAGGTCTGGAACGTAGCGAGCACTCAGTAAGCATTCTTGACTCCTTTCTACTGACCCTAAATAGTATGCTAAGCAACAAATCAGCAACCTACCTTCCAGTAGCCATGGCTACGGGGATCCTTTAATGTGATGCTGAACAGTGGGAGAAGATGTCCTGCTTTCCTAGCCAACACAGCCAATGAGGTAAACCTGAATCTTGCCTTACCCTGGACAAGGATTTATTGGTGATGGTGGACAAGTGTCAAATATGGGAAGGTTCTCCACCAAACTTCCAGATGACAATTCTCAGCAGATAACCCCCACTGTCACCAAAGGTCTTGAATGTGTCACCTCTGAAGCCCATGGAAGAAGGGACAGAAATAGGAGCACAGTAGCTGCCATTGACCTCTGTTTAGATCTTTGACGGTCCATTTGAAGATTGACTTTTGAGCCAGGAGTCCCCACTGGTGCCCTTCTGTTATGTAGAGGTATATAGAGACCATGGGAGGTGGAGGTTACCAACCCAGAGAAAAGAAGAGGTCAGCACTACTCTCTGAGCTCAAACATCTGGTCTCTTTGGCTACGTGGGGCTTGTGGGTGGAAGGAAAAGATATGTTAATTCTCTTCAAATAAACTCATGGCAATAAGAGCCAAGCTTTGAATTAATTACTTAATATTCCTACTGCAGGGGTGGATGCAACCCAGCTTGTTCCCTCAGGACAGTGTGTGGAGAGAAGGTGGAGAAAGCAGGCCTCTCTGTTCATGTCTTGTGGTGGCCTGTGGCCTGCCTGTCTTACAGGGGAGCTGATGTGTGCACCCTTGCCTTCACAGGTGTGGCAGTGTGGCGGAAGTGTGGAGGTCCTGCCCTGCTCTCGGATTGCCCACATCGAGCGGGCCCACAAGCCCTACACAGAGGACCTCACTGCCCATGTCCGCAGAAACGCCCTCAGGGTAGCTGAAGTCTGGATGGATGAATTCAAAAGCCACGTCTACATGGCTTGGAACATACCACAGGAGGTAGGGAGCCTGGATGGTGCAGGATTTCAAGTCTGGTGAGAAAAAAAAAAAATCGGTAACAAAACACTAGATTCCATTTTTCTTCCTTGGGACATTCAGAGTTTTGCTGGCAGTATTAAACTGTCAACCCCCTACTTCCTACAATACAGGAAGACGCCGGCAAACATCTTTAGGCCATTTCTCATCCTCATCCATCAGCATGCTCGGAGGAGGATGTGTTCTCTCAGAACTTTGCTGGCCTCCTTTTAAATGAAAGTTAGAAAGTATGATGTGGCACAAGTTGGTACAATGCTGGCCCAGCATGCATGAGGCCCCGGGTTCAATCCTCAGCACTGCATAAAACCAAGTTGGTAGCTCAGGCCTGGGATCCCCATACATGCGAGGTGGAGGCAGGGGAATCATACAGTTCAAGGTAATCCTTGGTTTCATAGTAAAATTGAGGCTAGCCTGGGCTACATGCAATCTTATCTCAAAAATATATAAGGAAATAAAGTGGGATCAGATGGCTCTAAATTTCCTTCCTTCACCCTCCCAGCTTCCCTGGTGTCTCAAGGTTCACGGGTATAAGTATATAAATACAACAGTAATGATTGTGGCTTCACAAGGACACTTTAATCTCTGTAGACTGGATTCAAGCCACCCCGTTGAGCCAAACAGAATAAGGAAAATCCATAGATCTGTGGGATTTCTTGAGCCCTATGGATATACATGAGATACAGTCCCACAGGGATCCTCCCTTCTGACCTTCACAGAGCCCCATCCCTGCCTGTCACCGTCCTTTACCCCTCCAGTCACTTGTGAGAAGACCTGTCAGAGGAGGCACAGTAGTTCTTGCATAGTTTTGTCAGCCTTGGCATGTGTCATATGGAAGTGACTCTCAAATGCCGAGTTGGGAGAACCCAACAGATGCCAGCTGTGGCACTCCAAACCTGCCTGCCTGCTTGCCTGCCTGGGCTCATTGCTTTTGTCGCCTTCTGTGTGACAAGGCTGTTGACTGCATGGCCTCTGTCCATCCTCCCTAACCTTGGCTTTCCCCTTGACTGATCTTCAGAAAGCCCCAGAGCTCTCTAATGGTGAAATAAATGACTTAGCTTTGTTTATAGTTTCTTTCCACAGGGAAGCCGTGTACCCTGAGCTTGTACCCACCACCCTATGCTGCCCTGGCTGAATTATTAAAAAAACAAAAACATAAAAAAAAAAAAAACCCACAAAAACAATAGGCTGAGCCTCAAGTGGCAGCTTTAGGCGACTTTCTTCCTGGATGGAATCTAGGGCTTTCTGTCTGCTAGGTGAGCACTGTACCATCTAAGCTACATCCCAGGTCCACTGCCACCAGGGAAAGTGGCTTGAGTTGAGTCACCCCCAAATCAGTGAGGAAGAGTCAAGCCCCTCAGTGGAGATTGAATTCCAGGGACACCTCTGTGCTTCTGAAGTCATCTGAGTATTCCACTCAGGCACTGTGGGTGTCCCTGGGTGCTAAGTGTTACCACCGCAGAATCTCAGCAGTAAACTCAATAGCCTTAGGGCTCTGTGTAGGGCCAGTGTCTTGCTCATGCTCCGCCCCCTTCTGTTTGTCCCACAAAGCCGCCAGTCTTCCTTACTACAGCCAAATCCAGTGACTGGTAGGTAGCTCATGCCACAGTTAAGATTCAGTGAAAATTAGCGTTTGCCTGTGACCCCCTCCAGGGGGGTGGCACCAAGCAAATGAAAGGAGGAGGAGGAGGAGGAGAGAACGGGTGAGACACGGAAATGCCCAGGCGGAAAAACTGAAATAGAGAAAGAAAAAGGTAGTGTGTTTTCTACTGGGCTCAGGAGGTGGCTCAGTCATGAAACCTCATGCCTCGCAAGTGCAAGGACCTGAATCACATGCCCAGAACCTGCTCCAGAGAGCTGGCTGTGGCAGCACGTGTTTGTAGTTTCCCTAGTGCTGGGGAAGAGACTGGCACATCTCCAGGGCTTGCGGGCCAGTCGGCCTACAGTTCCAGGCCTGTGAGAGCCAATGTTTCACAAAAATGAAGATGGTATTTAACGAATGTCACCTGTAGTTCCCCTCTGATGTGCACACACACACACACACACACACAAACTCGCACACACATACAAATAAAAACAAAGTAAATCCAAGGCAACTTTTTTTAAACTCCAGAATTCTCGCTTCTTTGAGATTCTGTGGTTCCATACTCTTGGATGGCCCCCTCTCCCTCAGGAGCTTACCTCTTTCTCCCTAAGGGGTTCACCCTCTCTCTGCTGTTGCTTAAACGCTCCCCAGAGTTGTACCCTTCATCAACCCCTCTTTATACTTCCTCTCAGTAATAGCTTCTGCTCTTGGGTGTTTATCCCACGCATATGCTGGTGGCTTCCTAATTAATATCTCCACTCCTGCTCATGAACTGGCCTCTGCAGCCGCCAGCTGGATGCCTCCTGCATCCTCGCTGGCACTCAGGCTGAGTCTGACCACAGCTAAGCACGTCTTTTTCTGCCCAAGCCGGCTCCTGTCTTACTTACTCTCCTGTCCTAGTGCCTCATGCTACCATCTGCCAGATGCCTGGCTGGATGCTGCTCATAGCACTTTGCCCCTCCTCTCTTGTTATCCCCTCCTGTCAATCACAGGGCCTTCCTGACTGGTCCATAGGCAGTCACATCTGTGCTCAAGCCTTGCCCATGCAGACTTCAACTGATTGCCCTGCTTCAAGTCTTTATCCCTCCAAATCTAGCCTTTCTAAATGGTGTACCCATTGCCCTTCTTCAAACTCCATGAAGGACTCTTCACAGGGCACACAGACATGGCTAGGCACAGTGTTGGACACTTGTGTCTTATACTCTCCTCTCTGAGGGTACCTTCAAATGCACCCCCACAGTTTTTGTTGGGGGTGAGTCTTGCTGCTTCTCAGCCCTGTACTTACTCATTTGGAATGGCTCTGCTTGGAATTACCCAACCCTCCACCTCATGTTCAACTCCCAACCCTACCAAATCATCATCCTGATAGACCTAAGCCTTGAGATTCTTCATATAGGAAGCCAGACCCAGTGTGGAAAAATGGCCTTCCCCCTACATAGCCTGCCAAATAGTAAGCTGTCGTCTGCAACCTCTATCTTTTTTAGACAGTGACTCTCAAATCTGACTGAACTTTATAATCATTTGGCCCCAGCCTTAGAGATTACAGTTGAACTGGCATGAGGGAAGGACTCCTGTGCCCTGGCTTTGGAAGGCAATGCTGAGGGATCCATCTAGAGCTGGGAACTACTGGGATAGATTGGGGGCTTCCTGAGGGCATGCTGTGTCCTAGTGTGTAGCACAAGGCGGGGTGGGTGGTAAGGCTCATGGTGATACTTATTAAGTGGTGGGGCAGCTGGCTATGTGTGTGGTCTTTTCTCTCCCGTGGCCAGGGGCTCCTAGAGCAATGCTACAGTTCAGCTGCATCAGAATCCCATGGCAACTTGATGGAACATACCCCTCTGGGTCTCATCTCTAGAGATTCAGGTCATGTTTTAGAACTCATCTCAAGTGTATCAGACTGCAGGAAGCTCTCTTGGAGCTCCCCTGGCCCCTGGCACACCCTCCCGGTACCCAGAGCTCCAAGCTGGACTATGCAGGGCCTTGCTTCTACTCTCCACTTCCTTCCATACCTCCCACAGTGTGTAGGGAGTCAATTCGCTTGTCTGCCTTTTCCAGGTCCCCTTCCAGGCATAGGCCATGATGTGTACCACTGGCCCAAGGACAGGAACATCCTTACCCATTTACTTCCCCTCTCCTCTCCAGAAACTACCTCCAATTCAGAGCAGAAGCCCTTCACCCCGGCTCAGGTGGGGAAGCCTATTAGTTAATGTGTCAAGACTCTGGTCAGTTCCAGCTCAGCACCCAGAAAACTAGATAAACTTGTCCTTGGTGCTGTTGCTCATGAAAGTAAGTAAGTCCTTTGCCCGCTCTTATCTTTATCCTCAGCCCACATTCAGTCCCAAACTTGGGAGAGGCCAGCGCAGCCTCCAGCACTTGCATCCTGCTACTGTAATTGAAGATCAGTTTGCCTGTCAGTACACAGAAAGCCAGCCTGAAACAAACATCTATATTTCCTTCTGCAAAGTTCAGGAACTCTCCTAGCTGCAGCTTCTCCTGCCCAAAGACATCCTGAGTGCGGGCGTGCCTGTGTGTTCCTTCATTCATGGCCTTTCTTTGAGGCTTGGTCATATGGAATTTTGTGACTTTATGGTAGAAATACTGGGCCATTTGTGGAGTGGCCAATTTTTGATTAGTTTCCTAAAACTGCCCAAAAAAAGTTAACCACAAGCATGGTTGCCTAAAACAACAGAACTTTTTTTCTCATGGATCGGGAGCCCCAAATTTAAATCATAGTGCCAGCAGAGCCATGTCCCTCCAGCGGCTTTAGAGGGTCATCCATCTTTTTCAGCCTCTTCCAGCAACGGGTGGTTCCTGGCTTTCCAAGTCTGCAGATTCATCAGTTCAGTGTGCTGTGCCTCTGTGTGGGCCTCCTCTTCATGTGTCCATGCAAACCTTCCTTTCTGTTCTCAGTTACTAAACATTGAATTTTGGGTTCATCCTACTCAAGATGGCTTCATCTTGAGATTTCGAAGAGAAGGATATTTTTAGAGACTTCTTAAGACCCATTCAGAGGTTCTAGGTAGACATGGATTTTGGAGGAGAGAGATAAGCCTACTATACTAAAGCTAGGAAAACAGAAAGGAATGTTCATTGTTTTCAGATCATAAAGGCTAGGGTGCCCTTGTCTAAGAAAGACCACATGCTCTTAGGCATGCTCACTGCCATTAAAAGAAGTTGACGTAATTGGCAGGAAAAACATAGTGCAGACATACTGAATCTTTGAAACACATAAGCAAAAGTCAGCTAATAATCAGGAAGGGTGTGTGTGTGTGTGTGTGTGTGTGTGTGTGCATGTGTGTGTGTGTGCGTGCGTGCGTGCGTGTGTGTGTGTGTGTGTGTGTGTGTGTGTGTGTTGGAGGCACACTTGATATCCAAAAATTGAAAGTGAACAGGAGGCTGGCTCTGGAAGCTCCTATAATAAGGTACAGATGGATATTTGAGAAAATATATATGTATGTTATATACATATTTATTCTTTTGGTATATATATATATATATATATATATATATATATATCTTTCAATCTATGTATTTATGTCTCATTATATCATAAGCAGAGAAACAATCCTGAGTATGGAAAGAATGGCTTCCCATGAAACTCACACCTTTAGGAAATCATGGAGGCTGTCCTGAGACAGGATCTAATGGTTATGCTTAGCATCACCTTGTCAGAGCTGATGCTCCTATCTTAAACTGTAGCCACGAAGTCGAGTAGTCAGCCCCCTTACTTTACTTGATACCAGTCCCCTTCAATACTCACCTCATATTTTAGAGTCCAAATGGGGACGGTTATGGGGTGAATGCTGCATTTGGGGACCACATGACTTAGCTCCCCATAGGGTTCCTCTACCAGAAAGCCTCTGTGCATCTTGTCTGGAGTATACAGATATACACTTATATAGATATACACTTATATAGATATACATAGCAAGTACATAGAGAGTCGGCCTGATGAGAGCTGTTTGTCTGCTCCTGCTTCCTTACAGGACTCAGGGATCGACATTGGGGACATCACAGCACGGAAGGCTCTGAGGAAGCAGCTGCAGTGCAAGACCTTCAGGTGGTACCTGGTCAGCGTGTACCCAGAAATGAGGATGTACTCTGACATCATCGCCTATGGGGTGGTAAGGAGCCAGTGGGGGTTTCATTCAGAGGCAGAAAGAAAACAGGACCAGAGTGGGGTGTTAAGAGGGGAGGAAGGGATCAAGGCTGCTGTCACCACTGTGGTAAGCTATAATATACTTGGGCTCAGCACTGGCTGATGGACCTTCGAGAGGCTTTGCTTTCACAACCTGAGCCTTTCCAGACCCGCTGAGAGAGGACCATGCCTCACCCTTACAGTCCTCTGTGAGTCACATCTGGCCCCAAATCTGCATAAACATGTATAAAGAAGAATTTAGTTACAGATTGCAAAGTAGCATAGCTGAATCCCACTGGCACTCACAGCTCGGGTGACTGGGGTGACTGTGGGGGGAGGGGTGTCTTTCAAACACCTGTGTGCCTTGTCCACCTCCAGGCTGATGCCCTCCAATTCATATTTGGTTTGGGTTTGGGGGTTTTGTTTTGTTCTGTTTGTTTTTTGAGACAGGGCTTCTCTGGGTAGCCTTTAGACCAGGCTGGCCTCGAACTCAGAGATCCACCTGCCTATGCCTCCCAAGTGCTGAGATTAAAGGGGTGTACTACCAAAGCCTGGCTTCCTGTTCATGTTTAAAGCTTCTCTGGGAAGAATTCTCAGGAAAAAAAAAACACCCCAACCCTGAACTTAGTGAAGGATTTTGTGGCCTTGTTTGTTGGTGTGCCTGTTTCTCCAGTGTGTGGTAGAGGTACCAAGATGGTGGAGAAAGTGGAGAAAACCGCACTGGTTCCATCTTGACCTCAGGCTGCGGGCAAAGCTTTCTGGCTGAAAAGTTAACTAGTTTGTATGAGGCTCTGAGTTCAATTCCCAGCGCTATCAAAAATACAAAGTAGAATGAGATCTTGACCTTTTCCCACCTTACAGACTGTGGACCTAAGTTTCTTCATCTGTTAAATGGGGTGTGTTACCACGGCCCTCACGGACTAGAAGTGAGTCAGAAATGTGAATGTATTTTCTCTCTCGGTTTAAAGTCCTTTGACCATGATAAACCGTTCCCTCATCCAACTAATTTCAGGACCCTCCACTCTTAAAGTGTTTTATGCAGTTATGGTTGTTGTCTGAGTGTCTCCTCTACTGACTGGTAAAGTCTGAACATATAATTTTTTTTTCTATGACAGTTAAGCCCTTGATTCTACTCTGTGGGGGTACTTATATTCAGGTTACATATGAAACTGGCAAAAAAAAACCAAAAAAACAAAAAAACCTGAATTGTCTCTGACAGAGCCTGAAAGACTAGCTGAAATCACACCAGTTCTTTGCTTTGGAGAGCGACCCCTCTTGCCTTTTTGATATACGAAGATGAAAACTTGAAGGCAGAGCTGAGGCCTCTTTGGTACCCCTGTGATCAGAGCCGAGTTAAGGGCTTCCCCAGCGGGGAACGTCATGTGTGGAGCTCTTGCCTGAGAGTGTGAGGGGTCTTCACTGGGGGCTGGACTCAGAATTAGTACCTGATCTTCTAGCTCAGTACTCAGTGGTTCTGAATGGCACAGAGCTGGACACTAGACACTCTCCAGGTATGGATTGTCCAGGAGGTTGTCCTAAGCAAGGATGAAGTATGGCTTCCATGAGAGCCCCATGCATGTTTGTACCCCCAAATGGTGACCTCTTGCCTTGCCATTTCTCAGGCTGGCAGGGGGGGTGAGGGTCAGAGCATCTCCTCAATAGATGCTACCTACAACCGCAGGTCCTCCCTCATCTCAGAAGCACATTGCATTGTGTGATGATGCCCATCACCAGAACCACCCGCAGGATGAGCTTTTCTGATGCTCCCTAGCAACCGCATGTGCTACTTGGCCACCGATAGATCCAGTCCTAAGAGAATACTGTGGGTCCAAAGAAAGTTTTAGAACCAAACCTCCATGAGCCACAACTAGCTTCCAGACCTGTGTTCTCATCAGGCTGGAGGTAATCGAGATAGCTACACCCACCAGGGGAGGAAGAGGAAGCAGGAACAGTGGAAGTGTTCACATGAAGCCATTGGGCAACCAGGTCTTAGGCAAAAGCCCTCTCCATCCTCCATGTATAAGTGTCTTACCTTCCACATATATGCAGAAGCAGGTTTCTCTCCCCCTTCCACCCCCATCCCCCACCTCCCCGCACACACACATCTGATGACAGAGACAGAAATTTTGGTTGACCAGATAGTAAGTGGCAGATACAAGGCTGTGTCTGGATCTCTCTGGGTCCATAGCTCAAGCTGTCTGCACTCTGTCACACCAAAAGCCACCCAGTCATCAGCCCACAGATATGAGCTTGCTAGCTATCCCCAGGGCTGGCAGAGGTCAATGTCCTTTTAATGTTCATCTACTGTCCACTGTACAAGGTCCAGACAGCTTCTCCCTCCCCGTCTCCTCCACCTGTCAGTGCCTGGCTCCTTCAGGCGCAGAGACACGCTTGCTGGTCCAGAAGCATCATGAACTCTTAATGAGGGCCATGCAGGATGCAGCCACAGGCACAAAACATTTGCTGGGTCTGAATCGTTCTTCCTTAGTAATTAGTTTTACTCTAAAACGCAGAGGCCAGATGTCTTTGCAGGGGCAGCAGTTTTTTAAATCTTTTATTTTCTATCCCAAATCATGCTCAAATTTGACCTGCTTCATTCAGGTCAAATAAACTTTTGGGTCACTCAGCTGGGCCAGTGTCAAGTCTGTAGCCCAGACCATCAACCCGCTAATCGGTCCCATTACTGCTTCTTCTGCTGAAGGAACTGTGAGCTGCACTGTGTGGGTTTCCCCTGAGCTCTCTGTCTGGGAGATGGGGCAGCTTTGGATGCTGCACTGTGTGGGTTTCCCCTGAGCTCTCTATCTGGGAGATGGGGCAGCTTTGGATGCTGCACTGTGTGGGTTTCTCCTGAGCTCTCTGTCTGGGAGATGGAGCAGCTTTGGATGAATCCCAGGTCTGGTGCTGAAAGTTAGAGATGGAGAAGCGACTGGGATCAGACATGGCCAGCTTCTGGGCATCTACTCTGCACTTTCTCTCTGTACAACCATGGCAGTGTGAGCAGCCTCAGTGGTTACAGTAATCCACTCCAAGGGGCACATTTTATAGTATCAGGCTTGCATAGCCACACATGTGACAGAACAAGCTTGGCTTCCAAGGTCAGGCATACTGTGTCCCTGTCACTTGCAAAGCAGTAGTGCCATTCATTTGTTCATTTTCTTCAGACACTTATTCAACAAGTGACAACTCTCTGCTCCATGGCCTGGTCCAAGCTATGTATGGTGAGAAGACTAAGACCCAGCATTAGTGATGAATGAGGAGGCAGAAGGCAGGAAAGTAAAGAGGCACAAGAAAGCAATATGCCAAGTGCTGCAGTAAGATCCATGAGAGTGGAGTGGGGCTGGAGAGATGGCTCAACAGTTACGAGCACTTGCTGCTCTCGAAGAAGACCTGAGTTCAGTTCCCAACATCCATGTCAGGCATAAGTGCCTATAGTTCCAAGCCCAGGGGATCTGGCCATTATAGATACCAACACCCAGGTGCATATACCCACACATAGACACACACACACACACACACACATACACATATACCCACACACTCTCTCACACACATGCACACACACACGCACGCACACACACTCACACACACACATATACACATATACCCACACACTCTCTCACACACATGCACACACACACGCATGCACGCACACTCACACACACACACACACTCACACACACTCTCACACACTCACACGCATGCATACACACACTTAAAATTAAAATAATTTTTAAAGAGAAATGAGAATGTTAAGGAAGCATACGGCAAGTGGTCTCACCCCCAGACTTGGTTTGCAGGGTAACAGTCAAGCTGAACTTCAGAGGAAAGGAAAAGCTAGCCAGGCAAAGAGAAAACCAAAACAAGATGTTGAAAGCAGTCAATTTTCTTAGCATGGAGACAGAATCACAGACCAGGAAGCTGGGGAGGTGGAGGGGGCACGTATTTGCCATTACACCACAGTCCCCAGCCTATGGGTTCTTCTGAGATCTAAACAGGATTCATTTGGGAGGCTCCTGGCACATCAGTGCGTTCATCACAGCGAGTTTTCTCGAACGGCTGCAGCAGTAATAGAAGACGCTAACAATTACTGCTGCTGGCTACCAGGCCCTATGCTAAGCCCTTGCGGATCTATTTCATTTACTCTTCATAGCAACCCTGAGAGCCAGGCACTATTATTATCCTTATTTTCGAGGGACGAAAGCAGACAGGAGAAGTTTACATTCTCCAAGACTGTGCTGCCAGAGTCAACATCGCACCCCAGACTGTCTCTCTTGCTCCACTGCTCTACTAGGCCACCCGCTTAGTAGGGGAAGGATGACACAGAGCTAGGGAAGAGCGTATCAAATGACACCCATCTGCCACCCAGAGCCCAGGGCTTGGGACCCCGGCAGAACCAAGCTTAACAGGACCTGTGAGTCTCTTTGCTCTAGTACCTGGCAGGTCTTGATAACTGATCATAGATTTAGATCCTACACCCTCCTCGTCATGGACCATGAGAGAAGTTCAAGGGACATGTGTATATCCTCCTCCCGCAAAGCCATGGCTAGCAGTGGGCACAGGGCCCATGACAGAGCAGTACCCACTCGGATGCCTCCCGCCTCTCTCAGGTTCTAGCCTCCTGCCCTAGCAATGGCACAGCCATAGCTCCGTGCCCTAGTCTCCCTGGATTCTCTTTTCCAGTCTCCCATCCTAAAAGGGTGCCTTGAGGTTGAAAGAAGGGAAAGGGGATGAAGACACTATGAACTTTCTGGCCATGTGTGTAAGTTGGGAAGCCGTGAAAGTCCAAGCAGGGGTCTCTCTCACTTCTGTCTATCTGCCCTGTGCTTTGTCACAACTGACTTCCTCAGTTTCCACACACAGCACATCCTCCGCACCTAATCTCATTTACCCATCATTCTGGTGGCCACTACCCACAGAGCGCCTTTCAGTGATATCTGGGCTCGTTTAGATGCAGGATAAAAGAACTGTCATGTGGTCAAATTCCAGAAAGATAAGGGAAGAGGGAGAACAATTCATTCATTATAGACCGTGGCTTGGTACCTTGTGCTGTACTCAGTTGTGGGTGGTGAGAAGGGCCTTGTGATCCGCAAGCCATCCTTTCTAAAGACTCAGAGTGGGCTTGGGTCATGAGGGTCATTGACTGTGGACTCTCATACCCAGGCTGTATTCTGCACTTCATGAGACCGTGCCCATATGCTTGTGAGATATTTTTTCTCTCTCGTCTGTTCCTACCAGACCCCTCTCTCTTATTCCTCCACCAAGCTGTCTACTCTGGAGAGCCCTCAGCAACTGGACCACCCTTGGGGGGGGGGCTGGTCAAGCCCCCTGATGGATGTGCAAGAGGCACAGAACACTGTGTCCCAGAGGACTTCCAGGATTAAAAACAAACAACCCTGTTAGCCACTTTCCCCAACTCTCGAGGGCGAAGCAGAGAAAACTGAAGAGCTTAGTGCCTCTCACTGTGCACTTCTTGGTTCCACACAGATGATCCTAGCTGCCCAAAGACAGCTTTCTGTCTAATGAGTGTCATGATTTCTCATGGAGTGTGGGCCAGTGCCCACCCATACCTTTACGTAAATAAATAGCTGGGGCTAGATGTCACCATTGTGTTTGGTGACCTGGGTTTAATGAAGAAGGTGAGTCTCTCTCTGGGGGACACGCTTGCCTCTCCTAAATTAATCCGTGTGCTTTCTCTCTTCTTTCCCCCTGGGTACGGCCATATTTCCTCTGATGATCAGCTGCAGAATTCCCTGAAGACTGATTTGTGTCTTGACCAGGGCCCAGATACAGAGAACGTCCCCATTGTGTACATCTGCCATGGGATGACACCTCAGGTGAGTCTTCAGGAGACCCCTATGCCAAGGATGTGCCTGTGAGTTGTGAGGTGTGGAGAAGCACAGCTGGGTTCTGCCATGGAGTCCCCGGGCCCAGCAATCTCGGTGTACATCAGGAAGTATTCCTATGAACCCAAGAGCCAGGTTGTACCTTCCTTGCCTGGACAGAACCTTGGAAACCTTGTGTTAGGTGCCAGGATCCTATGGAATAGAAAAAGGGAAGGAGATACATTTTACAGAGAAACCCCTGCCTCCTTCTGGAAGGCTGTGATGATACAATAGGCAGCCACTGGCCAGTGTTGCCCTAGCATGAGAAGTGTCCAGATGAACAATGCCAAAGTTTAAGTCCAGAAGATAACGATGACTGAGAAGGATGCTTTAGTATCAGTTGGTAGGAGTGTGCTTCTTTGCCTATGTGCACAATTGAAGTGGGGCCAGGCTATAAAATCTCAAGGCCCACCCCCAGTGACCTTTTTCCTCTGGTATATCTTCACCTCCTAAAGTTTCCAGAACCTTCCCAAACAGCACCATTAGCCAAGGATCAAGGGTTCAAGTACCTAAGCCTATGGGGGAACATTTCACATTTCACAAACCATACCACTGTCTTTATGCTAACAAATGTCCTACCAAGGCATTAAGATAGACGAACTGTAAGTGTGCAGATTAATGAATTTCCATGAAGTGAGCATGATCATATGAACCAGAACATGTGTTGGCCTCCACATCTGTGAGCTACATTTGTGGATCTTGTAAGCTGCTCATTTGTTTTACTGTATCCTATTTTTTTTGTTAAGAATATGCTATGAAGTGCTGTAGTGGTTTTAATAAGAATGGCCCCTATAGGCTCATGTATTTGAGCACTCAGTCACCAGGGTGTGGCACTGTTTGAAAGGATTAGAAGGATTAGAAGGTGTGGCCCTGTTAGAGAAAATGTGTTACTAGGGATGGTCTTTGAGGTTTCAAAAGCCTATCACAAGCCTAGGGTCGGTCTCTCTCTCTCTCTCTCTCTCTCTCTCTCTCTCTCTCTCTCTCTCTCTCTCTCTCTCTCCCTCCCTCCCTCTCTTCCTCTCTCCCTCCCTCCTTTGCTCTCTCCCTCCCTCCCTCCCTCTCTCCCTCCCTCCCTCCCTCCTTTGCTCTCTCCCTCCCTCCCTCTCTCCTTCCCTCCTTTGCTCTCTCCCTCTCTCCCTCCCTCCTTTGCTCTCTCCCCCTCTCCCTCCCTCTCTGCCTATGGATCAGGATATAGCTCTCAGCTACTGGTCCAGCACCTGGCTGCACACTGCCATACTCCCCTCTGTGATGATGATGGACTAACCCTCTGAAGCTGTACTCAAGCTCCCATTTAAATTCTTTCTCTATAACAGTTGTCTTGGCCATGGTGCCTCCTCCCTGCAATAGAACAGTGACTAAGACAAATACTGTGAGTCCTGCTGCAGTGATCATACCTGCTCATGTCTTTCGTCTCCAATCTACCCTCATTTCCTTTAGATTTACACTTAGGAATAGATTTATTGAATCATAGGCTTGGGTATGTTTGCCTTAATCAACACTACCTGTGATAATCTTCTCATGTGACCGAAACAAAATACCATAGGCTGGGTAGTTTAAGCAACAGAAATGCATTTCTCACAGTTTTGGGGACCAGGAAGTTCAAGATCTAGACGCTAACAAATTTGGAATCTGGTAGTGGCTTACTTCCTAGCTATCAGGTGACCTTCCTCTGTAGTCACAGTAAGGCAGGGAGAAAAAGGGCCTCCAGAAAGAGGTGCTGGTGTCAGGCATCACAAGAACACTAGTCGTATAGGGCCAGGGTCCCACCTTCATCCCTTCCTTTTTTTTTTTTTTTTTTTTTTTTTTTTTTGAGATTCATCCTTTTTCTTTTTTATTTTTTTTTCCTTTTTTTTTATTAATTTATTCTTGTTACATCTCAATGTTTATCCCATCCCTTGTATCCTCCCATTCCTCCCCCCCCCCCATTTTCCCATTATTCCCCTCCCCTATGACTGTTCCTGAGGGGGATTACGTCCCCCTGTATATTCTCATAGGGTATCAAGTCTCTTCTTGGCTACTTGCTGTCCTTCCTCTGAGTGCCACCAGGTCTCCCCCTCCAGGGGACATGGTCAAATGTGAGGCACCAGAGTACGTGAGAAAGTCGTATCACACTCTCCACTCAACTGTGGAGAATATTCTGACCATTGGCTTCATCCCTTCCTTAAGGTGAAGATTTGGAGAACTCTAAGCCTATCCCTGATGAAAAACCACAAGATGACTCTGAAAGAAATTCTAGGACATGAATTGTGATAGAGGTCAGGGGTGTGATTGGTGGACTTTGTCATCTGAGCAGAAGCCATGGAGATCTACAGAGAGAGAGAGAGAGAGAGAGAGAGAGAGAGAGAGAGAGAGAGAGAGGGGGGGTGGGAGGGAATGAAGGGTGGCTGTCAGACCCTTGCACTCTGAAGTACTGAAGCAGATTTGCCTGTGAACTGCACTGTTCTTCAAGGAAAAAGAAGGGTAGTGCCAGATGCTGGGGAGGATACCAAGACCACCAAGGATGCCACTGCTGCCACAGGCCCGGGCAGCAGAGACCCCATCCAAAGACCTTTAGTGGTGACTCCTGGAACATCTGTAAGTTGCTATGGCAGTGAAAATGCCAGAGATTCAGGAGAAACAAAGGCAATGCCTCGGACCTAAGGAGGCCGGGGCCCGAGGCTTGATCTTTCAGAACCACTTTAACTCTTTCTGGCCCCTTAGTTTGTTATACTCCGTTGTGGGGTATAATTTTATGCTAAAATATATGGGATATAATTAGACGTTTTAGGGGTCCCTACCTTTGTGTACAACGTAGTCACCATCCTACTCAAGCCTGTCATCCCTGACGGCTTCCCGTTTGTCCTCTCGGTCAGCATTGCTACTCATGGGTAGTGATAGTTCTGATCTCTTCTCAATTAACTAGCAACACCTGGACCAGTCTGCCCTCTGTAAATGATGCATCTAGGCCGGAACAACTCTAGGCCCAGCTCTACCAGCTATGACACTCTGCTTGTCTCTAGTCCTTTTGTTCTGAAAGGCACTTGGCTGGAAGCTGTGGTCGTCAGGGATGCTGAGAGCTGCCTTCATAAATAAGCTTCTTTGTGTGCCCCTGTGCCAGGGTCCTGCAGGAAGCATCAGGCCTGATGCCTTCTCCTCCCAGGTTCACACTTTCAGGGTCCAGGAGGCTTGGAACCAGGCTTGGGTCACAGGTTACCAGACAAGGTCTCTGTTGTGGCAGGAATTGGTTGGGAGTGGACCTGAGAGAGCCAGAGAAGCCAGCTTATCCTGGAAGTGGGTTTATGTCCGTTAACAAATCTGGCTTCCAAGGTTTCCCAAAAAGTTCTCCAGCCCCCAAAAGTAACATAGAGAGACCTAAGAAAGAAGATGTTCAGGGATCCTTTAAGGGGGCTGTGGAGAGTTACAGACCCCAAGAGTCCACTGCACCCCACAGACCCTGTCTGACCACATTTTTTATGAGATTGTTCCCTCTTCCTGGCAGTTTTTCATGGGACAGGGAGAACCCAGAGATGGTCACACATGTACAGATGGGATGATACGTGCGTCCATGTGATCTGCATAACACACCACCCCAGAGAAGGACAGTGGCCCTCATGTCACTGTCTAAGGTGATGGTCACCCTGGCCTCTGTTGTGAAGCCTCACAGGTTCTCTCCTGAGAGCCACACCTGACAGGCAGCTGAAGGAAAACACGCGAGGTAATAAATAGAGGTTAAGGACCAGGATGGGGAGCTGGCTCAACAGGCAAAGGCACTTGTCACCAGTCCAGATGACCTGAGTTCAATCCTTGAGACCCACATGGTGGAAAGAGAATTCGTTCTGGCAAGTTGTCTTCTGATCTCCAACATACACACACACACACACACACACACACACACACACACACACACACACACACACGTGATAAAAGGTTTTTTTAAATCACATGAGAACTGGAGCAATGGCTCAGCAATTAATGGCTCTTTCAGAAGACCCAAGTTCAGCTCCTAGCACCCATACCAGGTAGCTCATAATTGCCCATAACTCCAGGTGATCCATGCCCCTCTGGCCTCCACATGTTCTCACATGTACAAACAGACACACAATTATAAGATAACAATGAAATTTGGGGATAGGAGCGATGGCTCAGTGGTTAGCAGTACTCCAGCACTTCCAGAGGACCTGGAGTGCTTTCCAGAACCTACTTTGGGTGGCTCACAACTGCCTATAAATTTCAGGAGGTCCAGTTCTCTCTTGGAACCCTCAGAGGTACGCAGTGTACATATACATAAGATAAAAATTAATCCTTTTTAAAAGTTATTGCTGGGCTTAAGCCATACCACTCATTAGCCGGGTGCCTTGAGTAGATGTGCCTCGATTTTATTACCCATAAGTGGAGTTTATACCATCTCTCCCCTTGTAAGGTTGTTACAAGGATTACAGAGTGAGTGTACATGAAGCATTCAGACAGTGCAGGCGGGCCCATGGCTGTTGTCCATTCTGTGTAAGCAGCTATTATTACAAGGCTTGAGCTCAAACAATAGTAGTGATTTGCCCACGAAAGAATAGCCTTAACAGAGAGTTGAGATTTCCTTCCAAAAATAAAAGGGCACACCTGTTCGTCTGAGGACAAGAGGACTCTTCTAGCCACTGGCTCAGGTGACAATGACATCCCTATCATCTCTGCCCATGGCATGTTGGTTTTTTTTTTTTTTTACACAATGACCCCTAAACTAGGAAATCACTAAAGTTTCTCCGTTCTGTGACTCTGGCCTCTTTTCACTTTGAAACAGAGTCTAAATGATGTAGCCCAGGCTGGCCTCGAACTCAAGATCCTCTTTTCTCCACGAGTGCTGGGATTTTCACCCTGCTCTCTCACAGTCTGTGTTTCTTGTCTGTCACCACATATGTGTTTCTCTTCAGGTCATCTTGAGTCTACCGTATGCCGTGTATCATTCTTGATTTGGGGGTACAGTGGGCAGGGCCCTCAGGATGTTGGTTTTCTCAAACTCCTGACAGACTATTCGCTACCTTTAAATCTGCACATGGTCACCACACAAGGGGAAAGCTTGTTCCTCTTTTGAGTGCTATCTGAGTGGCCTCCTTTGAGTTTCATGACTTGGTTTCAGTCAGCCACGGCCAAGCCGGGTGGAGGAAGAAAGATACAGAGGCAGCCCTGATGGGTGGTGGCTCAGTCCTTGCTAGCCCTGTAAGACAAGCAAGTAATTCTACGTACATTAAAAAGGTATCTGTAGGTGTTTTTCTACAAAGCACTGTTAGACTGGGATGAACAGATCAGAAACAAGATGCTATCATCGTCTTTGGTGTGACCTTTCCTACCCAGGCAGAAAACCAGGCATTGGTGTGTTACCTCTTCAGTGTCTGTGAGTTAACCAGAAGGGAAAGAGCACAGACAAAGGCAGATGTAATACTCCTAGGAAATTGCACGCTCTTAGCGGGCCTGTTAAACCATGGCCTAGTGTGACAGCCAAGGGACATTTATGCTACTTCTAAGTCTTAGGTATTTTTCTTTTTTAAAATGACATGTATTTACTAATACACCCCAGGTGGTGTGTGTGTTTATGCATGTATGTGTGCATGTATGCATGTGTGTATGTGTGTGTGTGTATGTGTGTGTGTGTGTGTGTGTGTGTGTGTGCGTGCGTGCGTGTGTGCATGAGGAGAACAGAGAACAAATTCCAGAAGTTACTCACCTCCTTCCACTATGTGGGTCCCACTTTTACCCACTGAAGCATCTTTTTCTTACCTTTCTAAAGTTTACTGAATGTCACATGCTCTTCAACCATTAGTGACTCGGTGACCCTTGTAGATTGACAGCCCAACAGTGTGGTCTTTCCTTCGGTTCTTGTAGCTTCCATTACCCAGTGCCACAAACTGAGAAACAGATACAAGAGTGACTTATTACTTCACCCCCAGTTCTGAAGAATTCCAAGGTCAAAGTTCAGTCACGGCTTGCTCCTTCAGAAAGCACCAGGAAGGGATGTGTCCCAGGCCTCTCTCCCATCCTCGGAGCTTCTTTAGGTCCTTTCAACATGGCTCTGATTCTTTGATGTCAACTTCGCCTCTTACACACACTCTCATTGATTTGGGGGTGGGAGCCTGCTCTAGTGCAGTGTGACTTCACCCAAACTTAGCTAATGATACTTTCAATGGCCCTGGTTCTAAACATGGCTCACTCTGGGAAGTGAAAGTTAGAACCAGACATGTGAATTTTAGGGGTGCATAATTCCACCCATCAACCTCCCCACTCTTTCATAAGGACAGGCATGTACCTGGGAGCCTTTCACTTCCTCAGCGAAGAAGCGTCTCATATAACTTCCTTTTCTAGCTCATTGGCTGGGCCGAGTCACATGGTTCTATCTGGCTACAGAGATGGAAAAATATGAATGTCTGGGTACCCATCAAAATAATAGTTTCTGAGACCATTTTACTTCTGAAAAATAAGCCAGAGTATCTTAGGTGTGAACTGACTTACCTGATGGCATCATCCGTTACCAGCAAGAAAGGACATGGAAGGGGGTCAGTACTTTAATCTCTACTTTTTCTTCACTTTCACTTTTTCTCCTTTTTTCATCCACTCATCCTTCAGATATAAGACAGGTTATCTTTCATGAAGTCATGTTTCCAACAGTTATATTTCCCTTGAAGGATAAATACATTTGGCATAGTGGTAGGAATGTTTATAGAGTGAATTATAGTGGATGCCAGAGGTCTCCAAAGACACGAGAGACCTAGAGACAGCTGTGCTAGGAGAAGCTGGTCTCACAGCTGGACTAAATCCTCAGAAAGAAACGTCACTCTGATGGAGCTGTGACACCCCCAGGTCTCAGGGAAGGCCCCGAGCAGAAGAAAGCATAATGTTGCTAATCAAATTAGTGAGGTGAAGCTGCTGGGAAGGGTGCTAATTGGTTAATGAGTAAATGTAACCATTTTATTTAAATTAGCAGCAAATTTTAAGCAATCCTCAAAATAACTGAGAATATTAGCCCTAATTAGTGTAACAGCCTGGAAAATTTCTTCTAATGGGAAAAATACAATAATGGGGTCTCTCCACAGACTCCATCCAATTAATCACTCGTTCACTCATTCATTCATGTGCCCATTCACTGGACATGCACTGAGCTTTATACCACTTGCCGAGTCCCCAGCCTGGAGGAGGAAGCTAGGCACAGATAATTAGCTTCCGTGCTGAAAGCCTGCGCCTAATGCCCCAAACACACCATTAACTCACAGGGGGTTTTGTGGGGTCAGAGAGAACAAATGGAGTCTCAAGATTTCCTCCATCTATTCTGACAGAACTTTCTAGAACATGGGCTGCACACCGAGTTGAAGTACTTCTCCTCTGGGAAGGTACGTTCTTGGCAGTAGAAGAAGAAAGGTGGAAGGGATTTGAATTCCTCCAAAAGTCTGTGAAGCTCTAAGTTTGCCACATCAGTGCTTCAGGACAGGCTTCGACTCAGGAAGTGAAGAACAGAGTTGAGCTGAAAGAATTCTGTTCTGTCCTGAAGATGAATTTCACGTCAGATCAGCAAGAGTGTTTAAGAAAAGCTAAGCTAAGCACAGAGGAGGAAATTGACTTTGTTGCATTGCGTTTTTGTCATTTCCTCTTGGTTTTAAATTTTCATTTATTTCTGTGGTATAGATGATTGAACCCATGGCCTTGTATGGACCAGGCAAGTGCCCTAGTAGTGAGCTACACCCAGTCAAGTCCTCTTCTTTATTTTTAAGCGTTCTCACTTGGATGACCAATGGGTTAATTTGTTGGTTGGTTGGTTCGTTGGTTGGTTCATTAGTTGGTTGGTTCATTGAAAGATAGATAGATGAATGGACAATGAAAAATACTGCTTATGTCATTGTCTACTGACAACTTTCTAGACAACATTTGCCAGTGGGTCACAATGTTACTCTCATCCGTTTCCTATTTGACAATTCCTCCTAAATAATAGATAAATGATAGATGGACTGATGGATGGATGGATAGATGAAGTGATGATGGTTGGGTGGGTATAGATAGATGATAGATGTGAAAATGGAAAACATTGTTTATCTTGTCTATGAAATTTTTCTGGAATCTTCCATTTGCCAGTGGGTCACAATGACACTCTCACCCCTCCTCCACTTGACAATGTTCCCAGTGGTTTCAGGGGCATTAAAAACACCTCATATTTTGTGCTCACATCTCTAGACCTTTCATGTAACACCCCAGAGAGAATTGCAAAAGTTTTGCTTTCTGTGCCAAGAATTTAAATGGCTTTGCACTTGTCAGTGAACTTTGCCAGATGTCTCCACTTCTCCACGACTTTTATGTGTAAATAAATAGAATGTCAGGCAAAGAGTGTCTATGCAGTTCGCAAATTGTCCCTGTGTTTCTTTTCTGTCATAAGAGTGTGCCCTCCTTGACTCTGGTCAGTGGGTAGCAGCTGATGCCCGGCAGTGCAGGGTCACACAGAACTGTGCTCTGGGGAAGCCTCATGTGGCCTGCTAGATTGGTTGGAGCTGTGGTTCAAATGTGAAATGTCCCCTACAGGCTCACATGTCTGAACACTTGTTTCACAGCTTGTAGGGCTATTTTGGAAGGTTGTGGAACATTTCAATGTTAGAGCTTTGCCAGAGGGAGTGAACCATCTGGGTTTATAGCCCCACTTCTCTGCCCACTATCTTCTTCCTGACTGTGTATACAATGTGACCAACCACCTCACACTCCAGCCACCATGCCTTCCCTGCCATGACAAGATACAGCCCTTAAACTGGGAGCAAAAAATTAGCCATTCCATCACAGCAAGAAGGAAAACCATGGTTACACTGATCTCTGCTAGATTCAGGAACTCACCTCACACACCGTCCCAAGGGCCATCATTCATGCAGAATGCGGAACAAGCAAAGCCTCAGGACGTCACATAGGCTGGCCCCAAAGTGTCTTTACAATGCCCTGCTCTCCCCTGCCCTCTAATAATCCTTCCTCAGTGCCTTGCCACAGAGCTGCTCTTTTGGTGTGGAGTTGTTGTTTGAGGGGTGCTCTCCGCTATGGAGGATCCTGGGAAATGGCTGATACATAGTGTGGGACTCAGGATCAGATAGCAAAGGTCCAGTCCCAAGCCTGCCTACACCATTGGATGGCCAGGGCAAGTGAGTGAGTTGATGCTCCCAAAATCTCTATTGTGCTCTAATCTGTGAACACAAGATTATGGTGTACACATCTTCTGAAACTCCTGGGACAGGAATGGCCTCACGTACCCTTGCAGCCCTGGAAAGTGTCCATGGAGACCAGGTGTCTCACCTCCTTGCCTGGGACCTATAGCCCAGCGGCTAGCTCTCTTGTCTCTCTGTTCTTCAAGGAAGCTGAGTGCACACGTTGCCTGACTGTGCTTCCTGTGGTCTCACTCTTTGCCTGATGTCTACTGAAAGGATGGATGCTAACTTGGCCACCCCGACCCCCACCCCCACTCCCATCCCCACCCTGACCCCCCCACCCCCTCCTCCACCGCACCCCACTCCATGCTGCCATTCACCGTGAATTACAGATCTATTGCTTAGTCAGTGTCTGACCCGGCATTGATCAAGTTCCTGACTTCTCTTCACAATTCAAAGTGCAGCATAGCTCAGAGTAAATGCTAATTACAGGTTGTTACATTATTTGTATTTACTTATATTGACGCAGATATGCACACATTTACATATACACTTGGAAAACCACTACGTATCCACCTCTGGTTTACCCCTTCTACTTATTAAACCTTGGTGTCACATTTGCCAGCTTATCCTCATGTGGTTCAAAGAGACAAAGAGGTCCTCGAGTCTATGCAGATGTAGGCTGTAAGTCCTAGAACTTCGTGGTGGGTACTAAGTCACACCCAGGGGCAACCTGCGTAGGACCCACCCAAGGCTCGGAAGAGGAGGAATGGCCATGGTACAATTTACCAGTGCACCCTCCTTTGTTCTGGCTGCTCCCAAAAGCACGGGTGACGCACACAGGCCTCCCTTTGTGTCATAGTCCACCACCGGATTGCCTGAGGTTGGCCCTGGTTCCCATCCCTCCTGGGTCTGCCTCCTCCTCCGTGGGTGACAAGAGGGTCCAGCTGGCCCCCTACCTCTGCCATCTGCTTTAAAAATGTAGATTATCTGCATTTCTTTCTGACGACTCCTCATGGAAGTAGAGGCCCTGGGTGGGATACTCGGGGTTGAGGTACAGGGGTCACGGGGGCAGTGGGCTGTTGGAGGCACCAGGTGCGAGGCCCTGGTGTCAAGTCCTCTTTCCACACAAAGTGATGGTGAACTCTGAGCTCTTCCCGCAGCTTCGGTGCTAAAAAAAGGAGCCGCCTGATTTGTTATTCACGCCACATATGTTCTTCATTTCATGTCCAAACTCCGCAATTAGAGTCATCAACAGCGAGTTTTGCATGACTTTTATTAAACTCCCACAGGCTGGGAGCAGGCTGTCATTAGCTGCACCGTAGTGCCCAATGTTCTGGCTCTTAAGCAGAAAGCTGCTGTCTCTGGCCCCCTGCCCACATTTTTTTTTTTTTAACAGAGCTTTGCTTCTGACGTGACTCTGGCCACAGAGACAAAATGGAAGGCCCCCGATGGCAGAGGGGCTGAATTTGGATCCTAATCTGGCTGTGTGCACTTAGGCAAGTCACCTGACGTCTCTGAGCCTCAGCTTCCTGGTCAGTAAAATGGGCACGGAAATTGGCCAATAGTTAAAATTCCAAACCTGCATGTGCCTAGCACCAAGCACATCCTTTTACTCAACTTAAAACCCTCTTTTAATGAGTGTTTTTGACGGTAAAAGATGGATTATAAGACTGACAACAGTGTGCATGCAGATTTCCTGTGCAGTCTTTCCAGGTGCCTTTTAAAAATACTTCTCTTGTCTAAGCTAACACTCCCAGTGGCCCGTGGAAGTGGGTGCTTCTAGTACCCTGTTCTTACTAGGCAGGAACTGGGGCTAACAGTGACCATGGACCCCGTTCCAGGTAGCAGAGCCTGGCTTTGTCACCCAGGTTGTCTGCTTTAGAGCCTAGGCTCAGAGCAGACTCCATGCTGCCTTTCAGCTTTCTGACCTGTGGGATCCCTGCTTTCAGGGAGACCTTTGGCTGGAGGAGATAGGACAAGGAGCCACACAAAGTGCAGTGACTCTGGGGGGGCTCCTGGAGACATACCGGTCACAGCTGCTGCTCCACAGAGAGAGCACTAGAAAAAAAAGTCCAACCTAGATAACACTGGTCCTTCTCTTAGGCTCTAAAGGGAAACTGAGTCTAGCTTGGAGGGTTCTCCCAAAAATGCTTGTGCGCGAGTCTTAAGACTGGAGTCAAGGGGATACGAACTCTATCCTTCTCCACACTCCCTGGGTCTGAGCTCAGGCCTCAGGCCTCTGGACTCTCTCTCTCTCTCTCTCAACTCCTGCAGGCCAGCTGCCTGTACCCCTTATCTTGAGTGTCCCAATTTCTCTCTGAAGAACTGACGTCCAATCTAAACTGCTTTCTTTCTCTCTTCCCCATGTCTATGCCCCAATCCCAAACCTACCCCCTTGGGGAAGTTCTCTCTCTCTCTCTGCATCCTCTTCCTAACCCTTCTCAGGTCCCAGAGCCCTGTCTGCTTCTGTTAACACTCTGGTGCAACATCTGCATGGGTAAAGGCTACCAAATGCAAAGACTATCACTGCTGGTAATAGGAGGGGGTTGCTTGCTTGCTTGCTTGTTTGTTTGTTTGTTTGTTTATTATTAATAGGCTTTCTCTAACCCTAGATTATAAATCCCCAGACAGCAACGATGTTGCTTTGTTTCATTGTTTGTTGTTTTGAGGAAGAGTTTCTTGTAGCCTAGGTTGGCCTCAAACTTGCCGTGTAGCTGAAGATGACCTTGAACTCCTGATCGGCATGCCTCCACCTCCCAACTGCTGAAACTGGAGGCATGCACCTCCATGCCTGCCTGAAGACCTTTGTTGTCCAGTGAGTCCCCAACACTCAGTCCCCTGCTTGTCTCAGAGCAAATGCTCCAGACACCTCTGGAGAGCAAAGCTGCTGGGATTTTGAGTAAATGCTTTAAGCGCTCTTCCTTGTTAAGCCCCAGCAACCTGCCCAGGTACACTGCCTCTGTCACGTCCTAGCCTGACCCAAAGCATAATTTTTTATTTGTACAGAATGATCTGCTTCCTGCAGGCTTTTCCAAGGTTCAATGGGGGAAGTTCAGAGGTTACAGGAAACACAATTAGCCCCTCAGTGCATGGAGATTCCTGGCTTTGTTAGTTTTTGTGCTAAACTCCTCATCAACAGATGCTCATCGCTGTGAGGTTAATGTCAGAATCCGTGTCAGTATGTACCTCTTCTTTCAGACAGGACATCTTTCCAGGAAGATATGGAGATGGCCGCCTGAGAGATGTGACACCTGTGGGGCTGGAAGCTAGGCCCCACACCTCCTTCTTGACAGTAGCTGAGTTGTGGTGGGCACAGGGTGGGCAGGGGTGAGATGCTCTCATCCTTTTCTCACTACATCTGCTGCCAGAACATTTTGCTGGCATGTGCAGCTGACCTGCTTTTCCATGTGACCCTTCTCAGATGAGAGCTACAGGAGCCTCCTCAGAGGCACAGGGGTCTGCTGTTGGCAAGGCTTAAGTCACCAGCAAGCCCCTTCTCCTGCAGCTGCCATACCTCATCACTTGCAGTGGCATGATGGGACTGCTCCCACGGGAGTCAGGAGAAAAGAGTGGATGCTGTAAGGTGACAGCATTCTTCGCCCTGTGTGCCAAAAGTATAGCGCCTCTCAGAGGCACATCCTCTGTCTCCCATTTGGAGCAGGAAATGCGGAGAAGCCCACATGGTTTCATATGGGCACAATGATGCCTTCTGCATCCAGGGTTGGCCCTCAACAAGTAGGCTAGTACACTGCTGGTCCCTGGTCCCTGACACTGACATTTTGGGTGTAGTTTGTCATTGTACAGAATCACCACCCTGGGGTCCTGATCATTAGTGGGATCCAGACACCACCAAAGCTTTCCCACGCATTTTTTGAGGCTCCCCTCAGTACAAGTGACAGAAAGAAGGAGTGAGAGTCAGCAGGCTCTGGGCTTTAAGAAGGATTGTGACACACTGAGTATGGACACTGCCTGAGCAGTGTCTGTATCCCAGAAGCTTAGGAAGATGCCTGAGCCATTTTCAGAAAGTTCCTAAGGAGCTGTGTTAAGAATGCATGATGGGCATAAATGAATTCTCCAGTTTGATTTTCCCAGCTAACTGTATTGTCACAGCGTCGCCTTTGTCCCAGCTGCTTTTGCCAAAGCCTGCTTGCTGGTGCAGTGAGCCCTGGGAGGGCAGCTCTTTAGTGGAGCCCTTGAGGGCAGTGCTGTGTTAATATGCTGGGAGTTTAAATAGAGCTGGGACTTCTAAATCAATCACCAGGACAGCTTTATATTTTCCTCTGCTCAAAAAAATACACTATTCACTGCAGTTACATGTGTGGGAGTAAGGTTGGCTTGGGTGAAGGACACGAAAAGCGAAAAATTCTGTAACATTTTCACTGTGGGAAGAAGAACTCACTGGTCTTAATTCTTGCAGAGCTGGCTACAGAAAAGATGAGCATTTATGTGCTATCTCTGCCATCCTTGGAAGGGTCTAAGCTGCTCAGAAGTTACTCAGTTTTCTTTGGCTAGGACATTATAGATGCCTAACAAGTACAAGTTAAACAAAAGAATAAATGGGAGATTCGTCAAAGCTTTTTAAGGGAGTGAGTGTTCACAAAGAGGAATGGGCCAATAGTTGCCTTCTTGGCCCTTGAGGGGTTTTCTGTGATGGCAAGGTGGCCCTGCACCTGTTCTTGGAACCTGCATGATACGTGCATAGTTGGAGAGCCCCCGGGTGGCCATGGCAGTGATGGCTCTGATGCAGGAAGTGAGTGAGAAGACGCGCCGAGGAGTATGGTCTCTTCTGCCCAGAGTGTGCTAGGGAGAAACGAAGAGACAAAGTTGTCCATCGAGGAGGACTCCTGGGCTGAGAAAGGCGTGTGCTCAGGTTGGCTCTCAAAGGAAAACAGTGAGCTGGCATGCTGTGAGGCTAAGGCGGAGAACCAGGCAAGGAGATCAGCCTTTGGAGAAAGATGGTATAATAAACCAAGCAACATCCCAGGGTGGGGACTGAGTGAGGACAGGAAGGGGATGTGATCCAAGGACAGGAAGTGGGGCTGGTCCTGGACTACATGGGCTACGTGGCCAGTGAGTGGGGCATCTGTGGGAGAACAGTGAGTCTCAGTGCTGATGAGGTACCCAGAGGAGGATGCTAGTCAGAATAAAAGGTTTGAAGCTGAAGGTCGTGTCAGTGAGAGACTGGTTTGTGTATGACACAAAACCTCTTTTAGTCTCTTCAAGTAGTACATGGTAGCTGTATGGTACCAGCAAGAGAAAGGGTTTCCTTGTTTCTGGGGAGCTGGGCAGCTAAGAGTTCAGTATAGCTGCCCTGGCGGGAAATCATAAGTCCCTTGTCCCGGGGAGTCATTTATCCACTGGGCTCTATGAAGAAGAACGACTCGGGTCAGGGAGTGAGGATTGTGAGGAAGGCACTAAAGGAAGTTGAAGTTCAGGGGTCCCTAGTATATTTTCATAATACATTAGTCCAATTAACCAATGTATTTGAGTGTGTGTCATGGCAAGTGGCGTGCAAGGTGAGAAAATACGGTAATTGCCCACAGGGAGCCTGGGATCCAATAGGGACCGATGGTACAATGGTGACACCGTCGCCAGGTATGGAGCACTAGTCAGTCACCCCTGTGCCGACTGCCCTGTAGCCACTGTTAGCCCTGCTTTCACAGAGAAGTAAATGGTAAGACTGGCAGCTGCGTACATTAGCTGCGTCACAAGCATGTGGGAACAGGGTTTGCGTCCAGGCAGTGTGGATCTGGAGGGTCTTTCCTACATCAGCCCTCCCCCTCTCCACATTAGCTCGATTCCCTCGGCATAGGCATACACTTTCAGAGTGCCCTGTACTTTTTCTAAGGTCATGCTTTAAATTTGGTAATTCTATTTTTACACAGTATTGTCGGGGGAGGGGAGCTTAAGCAAATGGCTGCCCATCAGCTAGGCTTGTCAATGCCCCAGTAACACATGACCTCAAAATCTCCATGGCTTACAGTAACAAACATTTCTCAGCCATGCTACGTGTCCATTTCTTCTCTGACCTCTCTCTCTCTTCTGCAGCATCTTGCCGAAAGCAGCTGCGGGGGTGAGGGGAGTGCGGGGCAGTGGGGGGGGGGGAGGCAGCAGGGGTGGGAGAAGGGTTGGGGGGGACGGTGAAGCAAAACCTGTTCTTCATCTGTGTGTCACTATCTTTATGGTCTCCAGTGACAGCTTCCTCACTGTGCACGGATTGGCTCTTAAGTCAACATCCCATATTTTAGGGTTTGACAGTACCCCCTCATCTAGGGTCAGTTTCTACAGGCTGGTGAAATTGGTGAACTTACAGCTGTCAGAGCTTGGTTTATGGTCATGCATGGGTCAGTCTTGTCTGTCTGGGATGCTGCAGGTCCCAAGGCAAAAGGGAAGAAATAAAACTCTGGTCCCCAGGATGGCGGTGGTAGGAGAAGCAGCAGACTTATGGAAGAGAAGATCTAATGAGAGCCCCTTGGGCATGGGGGAGGGCCTGCGAGTCCTCAGTCTTATTCTTTCCGTCTCCTGGTTGTTGTTATCTAGCAATAACATGGACCACAGCACAGGCTCTGCCACATCTTGGACTTGAACTTCCAAGTCTGAACTTAATAAAACTCTCTCCCTCCATGTGTGTGTGTGTGGGGGGGGTCTATTACTCTATAAATAACATATATTGAAAGATTGGGGTGATGGATCACATTATAGTTTTGAAAACTGATTGGACATGGATGTACCATAGTGGTCAAAACTAGACAAGAAGCCACACCTTACACTTTTGATGTTGGCCACACAGCACTGGAGGGGAGATTCAAGGGTTTTGAGCACTCTGACAGCGCTAAGTCTAAGCTAATGATGCCCGCCCAGTGACAGTGCTATGGGCACACTTGGCCACTATCCTGGGTTCACAGAGGGAAGGAAAAGCCAAGCTCTGTGATCGGCCCCCTCTGTTCAGTGCCAAGTTCAAAGGCACCAGTAGCACTTCCCTCCCTGCTGCCCTCCACACACGCAGCTGGGCTTGTCTGGAGTCTAGACAGACCTGCAGGTGCTTCCCAAGTCACCTGTAGCCCAGTGGTGCTCCTTAGGCCCCATGGGTATCTTTACTAGAAGATTCTAGAAAGTCCTTAGATTGAACAGAGGGCATAGTGTGAGGCCTCAGCACTCTGATTACTGGTGTGCTGTCTCTAGTCTTCCTAGGGGTCAGCTAGACTCCCCACCCCCAGCCCCACCAGACAGAATTCTGTGTTGGACACTTCTGTGGCTTTGTTCTGGGCCAATTATCCCACTTCAGGATCTTCTCAAACCTCATCACTCACTGGCCTCCTAGGGTGGAGATCATCATCCACCTCTGAGGCCATCATTGCACCCTAACCAGCCCCTTGCTACAAGCATGGCCAGGACAACACTCTAGACATCTTGCTACATGTGGCTAAGTACATGGCTGCTTACTTAAAGAGATGGCACCTCAGTGTACCGGTACATGCCTCTGTCCCCTGCATGGACTTGGTGCTGAGCTTAGTGGATATAAGGGCATTTTAGAAGTGACTCACCCCCAACTACTGATTTATTGGCCATGTACTGTGGCCCTGAGCACCGTAATGAACCTCTGTGTCAAGGGATTAATGACCAATAACCAAACCTCTAAATCAGTCCACCCTGTCTGCAGAGGCCTGTGGCTCATCCTTGGGTAAATAGGACAAAAAGCCCATTTCCAATACATTTTCTGGATGTCACAGCACCAGTCTATAAATTGAGATTGAGTAAAGCAAGCCTCCATGTTCTCCCTCCCCCCCCCCCCCACCCCATCCCTGCCATCTCTAGCTCTTTGCTTGTGGCTTGCCTGACTCACCTACAAGCCAGTCAGACTCAGGAAGGGCCACAGACATGGAGAGGGCAGCCTCTTCACTGTGCCATCACATGTCCTCATGTGGACACCCTGGTCACTTGTCACTGCCTCGCTCTTGCTCTGAAGTCTCTGCGGCCAGAGCTAGAGATTGCAGTATTTTAGTCTTTGCCATATCACCCCTACGTTTTGGGTCTAGACTTCTTCCCAGGGTCTCCTGAAATGCAACTAGTTTTCTATCTTGGCTACACACTAGACTCTTCTGGAATAATTCCCCCAGGTTAGTTACTTTTCTTGTTGCTATGACCAGATACCGAACAAGAAGCCGCTTAAGCAAGAGACAGTTTGGTTTGGGCTCACAGGTTGAGGAAACACAATTTATGGTGGAGAGGAAGGCATGGCAGCAGGTGCATTTGTGCGGGCTGTGGTGTGTAGCCTGGACTCTTCACCCCTTGTATCCCTGAAAGCTTGGTAGAACAGGAAACAGGGAGCAGATAAGAAGTGGGGCTGGACTTTCAAGACCTGCCCCCTCGTACCCACTTTCTCTAACTTCTCCAGCCCCTAGTTTCCCAGATCTTGTAAAGCATCTTCCGCAACCCGGGGGGGGGGGCAGCTGTTCAGACATGTGAGTGTATGGGGAGTGTTTCACATTCAAACCGTGACAGTCTCCAGGCTTAGCCCGCTCCCAAGTCAGGAGCTTACAGCTTTTAACTAAGCTTCCTAGGTGACTGAGCTGTAGGGCAAGGGGAGAGGGACCCTTAGCTTGATGGCGGTGGGATCCCGAGGACCATCCAGCCACGTATAATGCTCATGTGCCTTCTTTCTCTTAGATGATTGGCCACTGTTTAGCCCTCCCGTCAGTTACCTTTTTAACTCTTGCCATCGTGAGGCTCCCTGGCATGTGGCCCACCCCAGAGAGCTGGCTCCTCAGCCCTGTGTCAGGCTTCAGCAGTGTTCAGATCGCCCTTCCACGTGTCCGAAGAAACGGCCCTAGTTCTGGAACTAGAAGATGAAATTAACCCTTTGCTTCCCTGCTTGCTGGTCCGTCAGCGTCTTATCACAGCAGCAGAATCATGATTAATACACGTCATTAAGAGGCTTCACCCCACATTCATTATTTGTGTGGAGGTTTCTAGAACCTCCACAGAGGCTTCAACATGAAGTGTGGAAGAGGGGGATGAGAGGAGTAAAAGATCTGCAGATTGGCCATGTCCAAAGATGCCAGGATTGGTGGAGGCTGGAGACGGAGGTGGGATCTTTTTAGCTAGTGTTTGTCAACTCTGGTTGGTGGGGTGGAAGCTAAGGAGGGTTTGCTGAGCCATGGTGTCCTGCTGAGGGATGCCCCTGTAAGGTCTCACTATGTAGCCCCAGCCCTCAAACTCACAGAGGTCCCCTGCCTCTGCCTCCTGAATGCTGAAACAGCAGGAGGTCACCTCCACACCTGGCTCAGCTGTCCACCTTTTTTTTTTTTTAAAGTTCTTTGTAAACTTTTGTTCCAACAAATTATCTAGTGGCACTGAATTATAAGAAAGAATATCTGCAAGACAGGTGTGGGGCCCAGTGTGCACCCCCCTGACACACACATAGTGACCTCAGACCCCTCACTGATGGCCAGGACTTAGGGGAGAGTAGCTGGTAGGAGTGCTCCTGGCTGTGCTGTTGGTGGCTTTGAAGGGAAGAGTTTGCAATGGCCCTTGGGAGCCAAGTTCTGCTTGCACCCCACACCTCACAGCTGGATGCTCTGGGTGGAGGTAGAGCCTCAGCTCCAGCCCAGGGCGGCTGAGAAACAAGAAGACCCACCCAGGCTTCTGGCCTCAGAAGGGAGGGGCAGGCCCTGAACCGTTAAGGATTCAGCCTAGCTGAGGACATCCTTCAGGCAGTGAAAGAGAATGAGGCCTCCTCAGGGCCTTGGCAAAACATTTTCCCAAGCTGCATGTGGCCTGTTTCCCTTTCCACACAGAAGGAATGTATCCTTAAGCATGGAGAAACCCAGCAGAAGCCTTAAGATACCCTAACACAAAAGAGGGTATCTTTTCCCTCCTTTCCCATGCCGCTCTTCTACCCTGTGAGAGTCCTGTCAGTCAGTGAGTGACCTTCGATACTTAGGAAGGATGGATGCAGTGGCCTATTGTTTTTAAATTATCTGTATTACCTGTAGGCCTGGTTAGCAATCAATCAAGACACAGACACTTCTTATATTTTAAGATAGCCTTAGTTAACCTGGGGCAGGGCAGATATCGAGCCTCTAAACTACCCCCACCCCCCACCCCCCGCAGCGGGGCAGGTATGGGATTCCTGCCTCAATCTCATGCCATCTGCTTCTAATAACTTCTATCCAGCTAACTCCCGTCTATAATCCCATATACTTGCTCATGTTCTTCATCTGGGCCAGATTCTCCATCCACACCAGCCATGTGCTTCTCCTCCAGCTAACCCATGGCAGCCTTCTTCTCTTCACTTCAGGTCTCCCTCCTTTCTCTTCATGGAAGTCTTTTTTCTTCCCAGAATTCCTCTCTCTAAGCCGCACCTATCTCCTCTGCCCTGCCCAGGTGGGATGGCTTTTTATTAAGCAAAAGGGTGGGTCACACAGACAGCAAGCAGTAATTAGCATCAAAATACATCAGACCATCCCCCAACAATGGCCCATCCACAGACCAGGAGGATGGGAAATCGGTTATCAGGGTCCACATGCATCCTGACAGGTGTGGCCTTGTCAGAGGTGAAGGTCTCAAACAAGGCCATCCTCTCTAGGGCTTCTTTGCCCAACCTTGGTCCTGTGGCCCTGAGAATAGCAGTGGGCAGGCAGGGCTCCGTGGGCTCCCGGGCTGTCTTTACCTTAGCTCTTCATCATTCTGGAGAAAGGGAACACTGCCACTGGTGTGAGACCTGAGACCCAGATGTTTGCTCTTGGCGTTTCAGGTGATTTTTCCTTCTCCATCAAGCATCAGAATAAAATGCCAGTCAGGTGTGCAGCCCTGCTGAGCTGTGCAGGGCTGAGTGAGGACGGGATGCGATCCATCATTGCAGCTGGAGACGAGCTGAAGTGTTCAGGGTATCAGTTGTAGGCCCCCGGGGGTTTGTAAAACATCCAGACAGGATAACAGCCTGTCTCTGCCTCTGACAGTTACTGTCAGGATGCTGCTGCATCAGCACTCCTGCCCACTGTGTTCCACTGGTCGTTTAGGCAGGGTACCACCTTCCTGTCCTCCAGTATTTAGGCCAGACCCCATGGTGGATCCACGGGACCACACGGAAGCCAGTCTCTTGGCAATCCCTGGTACCTTCCAGCCCACTCACTGAAGGATAAAGGGATGCCGGGAACTAGATAAGGGATGTGAATGGTCCTCGGCCTGGCTCAGAAGTCTAAGTTTTAGCTAGTAGTCGCTGATGTGTGACTTTGGAAACATGGTTTAATCCCTCTCAGATAATTTAATTTGCCTCAGCTCTTCATCTGAAAAAAATGGGAGTCAATGACAATACAGGTAGAGACTCAAAATCTGAAATGTTCCACGATCTTAAACTTTTGAGTAGTCACACAGAAAATCCCAAGCCTGACCTCCTATGAGAGGTAGCTGTATATAAAATTGCCTTTAGACTATGTGCATAAAGTGTTTGTGAATCATAGCATTTGTGTTTAGATGTGGGTCCCATCTCCAAGATGATCTTTATGAATGTATACGTAGACATTGTTAAATCCTTTTGAAGAGCTGAAATTTAAAACACTCTGTTCCCAACTTTGGATATGGGACACCCATACCCCTGTGCCTGACCCATAGCGCCATTAGCATTAAGTGGGATAGAGGAGGTGAGCCCCTTCCACTCTCTCAACCGGACAGGGCCTCTCGGACAGCGACACTCCTGATACTTTGGATCAGGCAGTTTAACTTTATTAAGGGGTGCTATGTGTATCACCCCTGGGTGCCAGCAACCTCTCTTTCTCCGAGTCATAACTAAAATCTTTATCTCCAGCAAAGCTACCCCCATTAGAGACTACAACTCTAAATCATTTATTGCTTAACCTTCAAAGGCCCTCATTGCTCTGAAATCACAGCCATGCTTGCTGGGTCTGTGGGCATTGGACAAGGGGCATCTTGCACAAAACCATTCCTTGTTTTATGTGCTCAGGCCATGTATTGCTTCAGTGTGCTGCTGTCTGGGCTTCTGAGGTGGCCAAGGGAGGACTGAAGAGAGTCTTCCTTGCCAAGTCTGTCTCCGTGATCCACCCGCATCTTGGCTCCGCTCGTCAAGTTGCACTTTGCTGTTGGCTTTTTAAAATAACAAACAACTGTCTGCCCCTATTATGATCCTTCTGAGACTCTGGAGGAATAAGCAGCTCTGGTGACAGCTGTAGCAGCTCGTGAGTGCACACAGACCTCTCATGGCGGCGTCTCCCTGGGCACTTCAGAGAAGCTAACTGGATAAAACTGACATCAGCTATTACCTCGGTGGCCACTTGTGTCTGTGGACCCCACGATGGAGACAAGAGGCAGGCCAGGTGACAGGAGGTGGGAGGGGAGGGAAGTGACTGGTCCCCTGGCCTCCTTCTCTTGTAGCTTATGCTTCGTGGAGCCTTAGTCCTGTCGCCCAAGGTGACCACTGTCCTGAGACCATGGGTTTTCAACCTAAGAGCACAAACATGTGTCTCACCCTCTGTGGAAAGCACACATAGCACAGGCTGGGGCCACACACTTTTGCACATTCAGGAAAGACATTGAGAATTGATGACTTTTCGTTTCTGGCTCAAAGATACAATCGTTGGAGTATACAAGAAACATGCCACATGTCAGTGGACTTGGTGACATTGCTTCCTGATGTGCAGCTGGCTTGTTCATTACTCTTTTGTTGCTGTGACAAAAAAGCCTGGCAAGAAACAACTCAAAGAATGAAAAGTTAACTGTGGCTCAGGTTTGCAGATACAGCCTGCCATGGCGTGGGGGGCGTGGCTGAGGAATCATGACACAGCTGGCCACACCGTGACCACAGTAGGGAAGCAGAGAGAAGGGAGCTGCTGCTCAGCTTATTGTTTCTTCTTATTTTTCCCTCAGCCTGAGACTGCAGGGTAGGTCTTCCTCCTCGGGGTCTTCGCTCTGGGTACTCCATCACAGACACACCCAGAAGTGTACCTCCTTGGATATTTCTAAATCCCATCTGGCTGACAGAGATGATTGGTCACCCAACCCAGTCTCCTAGATTTAGCTGTGCTTGGGCCACACAAGATCCACAGCTTTCTCACCCTCTGTATCCCCAGAACTCAACTGGAAGATTGGTTCCTGGTTTGGGTGGATGGATAAATCTGATGCTTAACTGCAGAACTGTTGATGCTTATAAATCCTTCCTGTGTCAATTCTCAATAAACTAGAATTCCCAGCGGGTCCTCAGCTTCCTCTGGTTCAATCTAGAAACTCAGGGCCCAGAGTGGACCTCCTCGGGCTTACACTAGGAACTCTTGCCTCCAGCATGGTGAGCTTGACATGGTGTCCTTGTCCCTTCATTCTGGTTACATCTCCATGGTGAGCTGGCATTGGGCCATTGACCTTCTGAGACCTTTGGTCCCTATGGTTCTTGCCCTCTGTGATGAGAACAATCAGTATGGCTGGTGATTTTAATGTTTTCATCCCTGGATTTATTTCCTAACAAGCTGTAAGATGATATAGGAGGACTGATTTGGCCATAATACTTGTCCCCCCATCTCTGCCCCTTTCCTCCCACCCAGCGAGGCTGCTCTGTGGTCTACTACAATGGGCTCCCATGTTCTTTGGCCTCTAGTTGGGCTTTGCTAATAGTCATTTTGCTAATGACTTGATGGAAGACCAGAGTGGGAGAAATAAGAGAGGCATTCTTGTACATACCAGGCCAAGGCTGCCCTCATAGAAATCTTGATGCTGAGGCTCCAGTGAGCTGCCCTGGTAGATAGTGCTTCGCACATTGTGATGAACTCACTGCTGGAAGCAGAGCATGTGTTGTGTGACTTTTCTGAGACAGATCCCTTAGATGCTGAGGCTTGGCTCCATGGCTTCAGTCCCTCAGCCTTCTTCTTTGCTGGTGGGTTGGGTTGCTCTGCATAGCTGTGAGCCCTCATTGCACAGGAGGGTGAACCTGGGGTTTCCCTTAAAGCCAAACGTACTTACCACCCGCCCCTTCAGGACAACACTCGCCAGCCCCTGGTATATACACACACAGTCTGAGTAGAGTTGAAGTTCTGGGCCTTTCACCTCCCAGCCCCCAATACTGCATGCTCCCCAAAGGCAGGGCCCTGAGCCTTTGTTCTCTGTCTCCTGGCCAAGTGCACTATCTGGCACAAAATATTTATGAAGGAAGTCAGAGAGTCTGCACATAATGGATTCAAGAGGTACTTTCAAAGCTGTGGGTGGTAAAAATCAATTTAAAAGGTTATGGCCAATGTTTTTCAATGTAAGAATAGAATAGAAAATGGAGTGTGCCTCGCAGTGAGGGCAAGTTTCATTCCTTGAAAGTTTTGTCTCCATTCTACTTGTGAACTAAATGCTCTCCTGGACCTCTCGTAGAAGGGGTTTCTTGCTGCCCACTGTCCTAGGTGCACATCTGAAAGTGACTGGATATAAAAATCTGGGATCTCTCCTCACCAAAGACTCTTAGCTAGCTGTCTGGGGACTATAGTCACTTAACCTCCATGTCTTTGGCTGTTGACCTTTGACCGTCCCCCCCCCTTTCTCTTCACCTCCAGAATGTGTACTACACAAGCAGCCAGCAGATCCACGTGGGTGTCCTGAGCCCCACTGTTGATGACGATGACAACCGGTGTCTGGTGGATGTCAACAGCCGGCCGCGGCTCATCGAGTGCAGCTATGCCAAGGCCAAGAGAATGAAGCTGTACTGGGAATTCTCTCAGGTAGAGGTCACCGTGGGCGTGAGGTTCCTCCTCAGGCCAGTGCCTGGACCATTTGTGAAAGGCGGTCCCCACAGGAGTGACCATGGAATGTTTCCTTTCCCTGGTCTCCATCAATTTGGAGGCCCGTGTTTAATATTTAACCTTTCCCTGGCTGCTATGTCTCTTTCTGGAATAACATCCCAGGATTCAAAGCCCCAGTTCTGAATGGAGTCTTTGCCTCTGTGCCAAGAGCCCCCCACAACAGGGAGGCTGCTGTTAGGGTCAGTTTCTGCCTGTGGATGGGGACTCTGGCCTTCTTAGTGGTAGGGTGGCTGATGCTTACAAGAGGTAAAGGAGCTCACAAGTTCCGAGAATGCCAGGGTACCCGAGGGCCTGGACAGAGTCAGGGGAGGGCAGGAGGCATAGTCAACACTCTGGAGACTAAGTGGAAGAAGCTCATCTCTCAAACCACCCAGCCACTTGCTTCTGTCATGAGGGAAAGATGCTGGCAGGGTAAGACAAAGATTTTGATCTAATCACTGTCCCCTGCATGGGGGTGGAGGGTGCTGTAAGGCAGGGGGAGGGCATGTATCACACTCTGTGGGTACACAATGTCTTTCACCTGTGGTCTTGGTATAGGAATCAGGGTTTTCAAGAGAGCCTTCCTTGTCTTAAGAGATTGGTGGAGGTCAGTGCTAAATGGAAAGTTCAAGTCGGGGTTGTAGTCTTAGGAGGTAGTTGGAGACAGAATGAGAGCCAGGAAAGCAAGTGGGAAGGTGGTTTATAGGGAACCAAGTGAGTTCACCGCAGGCAGGTACCGGGTGCTTTCATAGCTCTGAGTAGCTCAGCTGGGCCTGCAAAGTATGTAAGGTTCAACTGAAAAGATCAAAACAAAACAAAACAAAAAACCAAGGGCCGAGAGTTTTCGTTAACTCCCATCATGGTGCCTTACCAACCGTTGTCACGCAACGCTTCCGGTAGGGAAAAGAGCTAGCTAGCATGCACACTGTGCCCATTGCCACTTATAAGCACTCCAACTTCCCCTTGTCTAATCGTGGCGCGGCAGTGGCCCCACAGGACTCCTACCTGAATGGACTCCTTGACCAGCCAAGCCCACAGTGCTGCTGTATAGCACTCCGGGGGCGGAAGCTTTCAGCCGCTTTAGCATATGTCTAATTAAAACTCCCCAGGTGCTCTGGCAAAAGCATCTCTGATCCCTCTACCGAAGGGAACTGTTTAGAAATAATATCTTTAAAGTCCCAGCTCGCAAACGCAGAAGAGCGGCTTCTCATTTACTATTCAATAATGACTAGATGTGTAATTTTTGCTCGATGGAAAATAATAGATATTTATCAGAAGACCTGGAATCCATCCACTGCTCATTGACAAGGGGGTTACTGCTCATAAGGCCAAAAGAAGCCGGAGCCTCTTAAATGATTCATGTCTTGTGCTTAACTTTGGGAGTTAGCTCAGTCAGTAAAATGCTTGCATCGCCAAGCAAAAAGACCTGAGTTTGATGCTCGGTATCCACATAAAAATAAATAAGTAAATGAGCAAATACATAAATAAACAAATGTGCGATGGTGCAGGTTTGTAATCCCAAAGCTGGGGAGACTAGCCAGCCTAGCTGAATGGATGAGCACCAGCTTCAGTGAGAGACCCTGTCTTGTGATGACCTCACATGCACACACACATACGTCATCTTGTGCTTGGGCTAACTTCCTTGTAACACATTTTAATCTTTGCAAATTATGCAGTGACCCATCTATCTAGAATGTTCTGCTGCAGAAGGTGAGATGTAAGGAGATTTCTCGGGTGTATTTGGAATCTCTTTTCTGGTTTCATAGAAAGTATGCATTGTTTACTCTCCTGAGGACCACATTTAAACTCCACAGACACACTGAATTAATTTAAAAATAATTCAGTGGGATTCTCTTAGGTTCTGCCCAAAGAAAACATTGGCATATCTCTGTTCTATCTCATACCTTGTTTTTTGTTTTTTTTGTTTTTTTTGTTTGTGTGTGTGTGTGTGTGTGTGTGTGTGTGTGTGTGTGTGTGTGTGTTTAACAGATAGTTTGTGACCCCTGTAACATCTACAAGCCCTTCTGAATTTCCAGCGCTTCTGGCTGAACTGAGACACTGTTAGGCACTGACATTCTGAAGCCACATTTGATGAAAGCATCTCCCGGCAATGCTGATGTACAGGGCTCTGATGAGCAATTTTCTGATGATGAACACTCTCTCTTTCACTCATTCATCAAACATTTATTGAGCACAGGGGTTTGCCAGTGAGGATGCAGATGTGAATCAGACGTGGCCTCTGCCCTGGAGGCGCTCATGGGTGTGTAAACACACAACAAAACAGGCTGATGAGTACGGAAACAGAGAGCTCCTGAAGCCCAGGGTGACTGGCTCTGTGTGCAGAACTCAGGGATGGATGATTGAAAGCTTGTAGAAGCAGTTCCTAAATGTGGGAGGGGAAAAGCACACCAAACAGAAGCTCTGCCTGGGCAAAGGCACAACAAAACTAAGCATCCTTTCAGAAGATGTATCTTCTGTGCTGTGGGTAGAATTCAGAGTGTGACGGGGCGGGTGGGGGGCAGGGGGGATCGGGGTGAAGGGAAGGCTGGCAAAGCCACACACAAGTTTAGACTTCACCACAAAGCAAAGGGAGGGTCTAGGGAAGTTTTGTGTTGTTGGTTGTTGGTTGTTGGTTTTTGACTAGGGTTTCTCTGTGATAGCCCTGGCTGTCCTGGAATCACTTTGTAGACCAGGCTGGCCTCGAACTCACTGAGATCTGCCTGCCTCTGCCTCCCTGAGTGCTGGGATTACAGGATTGAACCCAGCTTCTAGGGAAGTTCTTAAGCTGTGGAAGTCAACTTTTCCTACTACAGAGAGAGGGATTGTTGAAGTCACAGTTCTAATCCGCTCAGCTGTACTGAAGGCCCCCTGAATGATGCGTCACCCTGGCTAGAGACAGACGCTTATAATAAAATGGAGCTCAGGGTATCTTTGCTGGCAATATGTTTCATGAGAACTAACACAAGGGCTCCCCAGAGGGCAAGGCCCTAAGTGTCCTAAGGACCACCCAATAGGCCCAACCCCTCAAAAGGCCTCATCACTGCAGTAGGACCATGCTCAGGCCACAGCTGTCTAAACCATAGCAGCATCCCTGTGAGATCTGGGAGATACCCATGGCAGTTGAGTGAAGGAGAAGGATAGAGGTTGGGGGGGGGGAGAGGCTATTCTGTCATCCCTAGGATAGGTGAGGGGATCTTTTAGCCATGGAGACAGCCATTGGGAGGGACTTTGAGAGGCATATCTGTCCATCACAGTGATGGATTAGTGATAATGCCTGGGCAGGGTTGGGGATGGGATATATTAGTAACCCGGGATAACTCATAGCTCTGGATTTGAAGATCAGTTGGTAAAGTGGCTCCTCTCAAAATACCCATCATTTCCATCCACACACTGCAGAGCATCCTTAACATGGGAAATGGTAGGTGTTCGGTTTTTCTCTGAGTTTACTAACTCCCAACACACACACACACACACACACACACACACACACACACACACACACACACACACACACACACACACACACGAAATCCCAAAACTGCCTATCCCCTAGTATTATAAATGTCTATTAACTAAGTGTACAACTTTTAGTCTTCTGAGAGTTCTCTTCAGCCTAGGATTTAGAGGATTTAGTGAAGGAGACAGTTTGGCCAGTGACCTGTGGACCAGGAAAGGGAGAGGGAAGCAGCTGACACTGGGTTGTTAGGACATTAGTGAAGTGAGGAACAGGCTGCCAAGGCCACCCGAGCCTGACCACTTCTGTGGCTTTCAATAGTTAACCCAGTGCTAGAGTCACCTCTGTAAAACATTGCCAAAGACCCTGAGAAGGCCGCTGTGGTGTGTCCTTTAAGTTGCAGTTTTCCACAGCCCTCACGTGTGTGTGAATGGCAGTGAAAAGAATGGGTGTGCAGAAAACCAGAAGGATAGCCTGAGGCTCTGAGCTCCTCATTCTGGTGGGGGTGAGGGTGGGGGTGGGAGCAGGCTTGTGCCGTGGAGCTCTGCCAAAGATCAGAGGGGAAAATCAGGAGCCAGGGTCAGAGTTGTCCATGAGGTTAGTGGATCACTGAGGGGCCAGGGTTAAATGTTATATTTATAAAATTGTGCATGTTTCTCAGTTTCTCTCTTAACCCAACTATTGCCCAACAACTGAGACTCCATTATATTATTTTAACAAGCTGCGCAGCACAATTCTGAGCAGTATTAATGCCATTCTTAACCCTTTAAGCTAATCTGGCTTCCTCCCAGGATACAGCCAGAGACACTTGCACTTTGTGGCTTTCCCTGCTGGGCTCTCTCTCCTCCTCTCCCCAGGACCTCTGCTATGGCTGAATCCCACACTTCCTCCTCTAACTCCTCCTCCCCTGGCTGGCAGGAAATCGAGCTGTATTCTATGCCTGCTCAGCGATTGGCTATAAGCTGCTTTATTGGCATATCAGGGGACAATTAGGGAACAGTGTTTACACAACATTGAGACAGGAGAGTCTCAAGACAAGGATTGCAACCAGATATGGGGGTGAGGGGATACAGAAATCAGCATTTGAATTACACAATAACCTTATCCCTACTAGCTGGGCTTTGGGATCACAGAAGTTGAACTGGATGTTTTTAACACATTCCTAGCCCTGAAACCCTGTAAGTCTAAAACTCTACAAGCTACTGAAGTTAGACTCAAGACCTAACTTTTTTGTGGCATTTACAAGTCCCATTGGACCAGCCCAAAGCAAAATACCTCACACTGAGAATATGCCAAACCTAAATGAGGGTCCTCTTTGCACTTTGTGGGACCCCTTACCCATCATTGTACCCTGTGCCACTCTCTTCAAGTGCCCAGAAGCAAGGATAACAGGACTATGTCTCACACTTTAGGCAGCTCCACCAGAGGACAGAGAGAGTGGGACGGAATGGACACTGTCCTAGTGTGCTTCTCTGCTGCTATGATAAACCACCCACAAAAAGCAACTTGGGGTGGGGGGGAGGGTTAATTTGGTTTATAGGTCCCTAGCACCACCCATCACTGAGGGAAGACAAGGCAGAGACTCAAGTGGGAGCCCAGAGACAGAAACTGACACAGAGGAATGTTGCTTGCTGGCTTGCTCCTCATGGCTTGGCTTGTTCAGTTCACTTTCTTTACAAACCATGACCCCCTCCCTCCCGCCTACTGGTAGCACCAGCCTCAGTGAACTGGCCTTTCCCATATCAACCATTAGTCATGAAAGTATCCTCACAGACTTGCCTACAGACCAGTTTGATGGTAGCAAGTTCGCATATAAGATGATCTCTTCCCACATATGCCTAGATTTGCATCAAGTTGACAAAATCCAACCGACATAGACATAAAGTGTGTTGTTGGTCAAATGAAGGGTCCCTTTAAGATAAATGTATGAATCTTAGAGGCCTCCTGATCAGCAGATCTTGAACTAGATATGTATGTAAAGGCAAACAAAACTTTCATTGACCTTGCTTACTATTCTTAAAAGCATGTAATACACATTTTATATATGCTCGTGTGTGTGTGTGTGTGTGTGTGTCTGTTTTTCTTCCTATAACCATACTTGCAACAATGAAGTGGAATTAATCTTTTGTATTAAGCAGGTATTGCATGGAGCACAGTACAGATTGGTGTGAATATGTTTTGAAGGGGGGAATTTTTCAGCCTCTGGCTTGTACTGTTTGCTAGCTTCCCCCAACTATCAGCTCTTTGGTAGAAGTACTGACATGGCTGAGAGTCCAGGGTATACAGAGGAAGCCCCACTTCTAGCCCTGGACTTCCTGCGTTCTTGGAAGCCATGTCAGGAAGAGCAAAGGTGTCCTTTGGTGCCAGCAAAGGAGAGTTTTAGTGAGTGTGGGAAGCTGTCTGGGAGAACACGGAGGCCAGAGGCCAGCTCACCTGTCAACGAACAGTTGCTTCTGACTCCTGGGTAATAACATGATATGAAACAAATATCCTGTGGCAAAACCAAGACCTATCTGCAGGCGCCTTTCCCCGAAGCACTTCTAACCTTGCCGGAGAACTCCTCGCTCAGGGGAAGAGGAGCTCTTGACTTTCCCCAGCTCCCCTCCCCAAGCGCTGTTGGCACGTCCAGCCTTGAGAACCTTTTGTACTGTAACGAAAGGACTATAATCAGGTGTTTCATTACGTCTCCGGGATAAAGCAGCTCTTCATTTCCAGATCACCGGAAAGGGTGAGAGCGGGACCGTCCAGTTTCGAGGGACTGACGACGCTCTGTTTAGACTCTGTTTCCTTAGTTATTTTTAAAATTAGAGCAATCAGCATTTCTCTTCTTCTCTTCCTGCAGAGATCAGGGACGGGGCAGATGTGATTGCTCAGCTCCCCAGAACTGCATGAGATTTTTGAACGAATCAAATATTTATGTAGTATTTATAACATTCCAGGAACTATGTTAACCTTTTATAAATAATAGTTTGAAACTATGGCGGGGCTATGAGGCATTTTCTAACAGTATCCTCATTTCAAAGATGAGGAAACTGAGGCACAAACAAGTTAAGTAATTGTTAGAAGTTACACTTAGGAATGCTGCCAAGAGTCTGCACTGTAAATTTCCACACCAGGATGGCTCTATCTTTGTCCAGAAAAAAACAGTGAGTGGGAATTTGAGGCTGGGGTCTCGCTGCTGAGTCAGGCATGTGTGACCTGACAGGGTCACAGCCACCTTATGTATTTGGACTCATCTGCACTTATCACTGCTTACTTGATATTGCAAACACCCATCTTCAGCCAATGGCCCCAGTCAGCAAGTGCCAGGAGGAATCTCCTTTAGGCTTAGGCGAGTCCCCCTTGAAGAAAGAAAACACAGAAGTGCATAGTGGACACAGCAAGTGTTGAATATTCACACTACACAAAGGCCACTTTACAAACTGCCTAATCTTGGGGTTTCTGTTACTAGGCCTAATGTCCTGCCCAAGCTTTGAAGTATTTGATTACCAATCGTTAAGTACTTAACCCAGAAACTTAACAGCTCACTGAGCTTAAAGCCCAGGACCCACAGGGCTGCTTGCCTTTTGGAAAATTCATTAGCAAGGAAGGTGGACTAGGAGCCCTGAGATAGGCAGGTAAGTCTGCAAATCCAGGATCTAGGAAATAGTACACACTCAGCTTTAGCCGTGCCACTACTACAAGGAAGGCCAGCTCAGGCATCCCAGAAGCTCTTGCCCAGCAATGCAGGCCAAGCCAAGCCTTTCCTAAACAGGGTCCCAGACGCTGTTGATCCTTGAAAGCTGGACCCATACTAGTGCTGGGACTGAAAGAGGCACGTGTCCCAAGGTCTTGAGTGGCCCAAATGGTAAATGAGATGATAGACAAAAGGCCAGAATGGGTCTGCCATTCCCCAAGCCACACGGTCACTCCCTAGGTCACGTGACCAAAGCATGAGAAAGAGTCACTCCTTGCTTCTGGTTGGGCCCTTTACAATCACTCCTTCACAGACGGATGCAGCAGGAAGAACAAGACAGTGGCCTTAGGAATTATTATTAGTATTCTTTGTCAACTTCCGCTTTTTTTTTTTTTAATGGCTTCCTCCATATTTAATTTGGTTTCCGTTCCAATTAAGCCCTCTGTGTGCTGAGGCTTCTCTCCTGCCAGGTTTAATTGCCCTTATTTAAATTCTTTAATTAAAAGTATTGTGTATTTCTAGATCCCGTAGTTGTAAGTATTACACAAATAATTCTGATGACTGGGCCAGTAAACCAACAAGCTGTGCGGCTCTCCACAGAAGAGAAGGGCTCAGATCTCAGCATCCAGCCCTAGCTCCAGAACCAAGAGACTGGCCCAGAGCTGCAGGCTGAGCCCTGGGGATTAATTAGGACAAGAATCAGCTAGCACTTGTCCTAGCATCCTTTCTCCCAGCAGAAACTCTTAGCTCAGCCCAGCCCCCAGAGCGGCCTGCTTGAGTGTTGTGGCTCAGACCTAGCAAATCTTAGCTCTGCCTCTCAGACCGAAGCCAGAGAGTTTGGTGGCTCTACCCTCACTCCTTGGGCCTCATCTTCTCCCTTCTACCAACGTTTCCTCTGCCTCTGCATAAATGCACCCTGAGAGTTCCCTGAGCCTCACGCCAAGCCCATCCTCGCTCCTGGAGCTTTTCATCAGGTCCCTGGCCTTGCCCCTGGACAGCCATCTCTCTTCCCCCACCTTTCTGCTCAGGCCCCACCTTTAGTAGAGGGTCTCCCTCACAGCCTCTTTCTCCTGGTAACCATCCCCCACTCCCCAGCATGCCTGAGCCTCCTCCCGAGCCGGATGATTTGGGACTGTAGCCTCATCACCTCCTCTTCTTAGAATTTGCTGCTAGCTCTCCCTTCTAGAGCACGGTCGCCATAAGAACAAAGACCGTCTCCTTTTTAGTCATGAATACACTGCAGCAGCAGAGACATGTGCATGGCACTTGGGAGATGCTCATTAAATATTTGGCAGTGGCTGGAAGGATTATGAATCATGTCCTTTCAGAGAACCCTCAAAGGGAACTGACCAAACCTCCTCTGGTCCACTGAGACATCTTCCTCTATCCCATCACTGGGTTCCGCTGACACCTTCAGTCTAGCCACTACCTCAGAGATAGGCATGAGGTGTGGGTGAGTGGCAGGGTTTGCCAGTTACTTATCTAGTGGAGAACAGGAAGTGGGGAAGATTCCCTGGGGTCTATGTGGAATCTTGGGATAGTTCTCCCAGCCCCTCAGAACCTCCAGTTCTATAAAATGAGGGCTCCTACTATCTCTGCCTCTTGGGACGGGGTGTGTAAGAAACTCATGAGATTGGACAGAGAATACAACAGCAAGTAACTTTAGTTCTAGTGCAGAACCCACAGGTTAAAGAGCTGGCAGGAACAATGCCAGACTGCTTCCTGGTGTGAGGAAGCTGAGGAGAAGGAACCAAGGCTTCTCTGCAAGCCTGGTGAATGGTAGGAAAATGCCTGGCATTTTTTTCCACTAGAGAGGTGCTGTTCTGAGGAAGAAGGCAGTGCCCGAAGCTGGTGCTAACTCTACCACCAAAGAGGGCCTAGCTGTACCCCATCCCCCAAGCGTGGTTCCTGGAAGCATCCGAAGGCTGTTTCCATTGTTTACAGAAGCTCTTTCTGCTGACGAGAGAGCTCTTAGCCTCATGCGCAGCCACCCCAGGAAGGAACTGATAGTCTTAGTCAGATGGAACCCTTCCCATTGCTGCCCTTGGACCTGAACTGTTTCTTCCACACCCTTCTGGAAGGCCACCCCGGCTGATTCTACTGCGGGATCACACGTTGGCTATCTGTTGGGGAGCTGAGGACATGGGTTGGGGCAGGGCAGGGCCTGGGAAATGTCAGCCTTGCATCTCTGAAGGAGTCTCTTCTCCTCCTCCCTTGCTCTCTTGCCTTGGGAAGGTGCCTAAGGAAGGTCAGAGTGGCAGGAGTGGCTGTCGGAAAAGGAGGGGCTGCAGTTGTCTGTTTTCCACAAGGTTTTCCAAGCTCTAGGGGCCTGGGAGATGTGAAGCGGCCAGCCTTGCTGTTGCCAGGGCCTGCTTTTGGCCCCAGAGACATGCTGAGCAGCCAGAATCTACAGCATAATGGATGGAACTGGATCCAGCCCCATTTCTATGAGCCCTCCCCCATGCTGGTGCTCTGAACAGTGTTCCGGCTGAGAAACAGGTCTCCCATCAGCCCTTCTGCTTAACCTCCAAAGAACCATTCTCTAGCCCCTACCAAGGAGACAAGTAAAACGGGGAGGGGGAGCCTTGCCCAAGTCCCTGCAGCTGACAAGCAGAATTGAGATGCTCTGAGATCAGCACATGCCCCTCTCTGCCTCAGGCCTAAAAATCAGGCAGACCGTGAACTTAAAGACCTGAGCTAGTCCTGACTCTGTGCCTGAGCTCTGTCCCCACCTCCAGAAGCAGGACAGGTAGCCTGTCTGGTGAGGGTGGCGAAGAGATGAGGACAGGCTGGCCATGGTACCACTTTAGAACTGTGAACCAAAAATAGGGCTCAGCCTGGGCGTGGGGCTACAGATATGCTCAGGTCTGGGGGGGGGCATCACAAGATTTACATGCATGCTATGAGAACTGGGGCTGGCAGTATGGTGAGCTGGCCTTGCTTGAAGCAAGTATTCCTGGATGCTTCTGGACCCCCCAAAGTCCAACCTTTGAAGGACAAGGTGAGAGGAGAGTTTGAGTGTCCTTTATGGCTCTTCCAGCATGGTGCAGGTGTGACCACAAAAATGACGATTCTGGAACATGTTGAAGAAGCCTATTGTCCAGTGTGAGGCAGCCTCAACCTCATTCTGATCAATAGAAGCCAACTGGAGCCTATTCAAAGAGCAAGGCTGTTGCACAAGGCGCTAGGAATGTAGACTATAGAAAATCATGGAAATGGGGTCCTGGAAGGGAAAAAGTGGAAGAGAGCAGACCCTAGAAAATCATGTAAGTAGGGTCCTGGAAAGGAAAAAATGGAAGAGAGCAGACCCAGGATGAAACCTGGGGAGAAGTGGTATGTACCTCTGTAGATGCTCTGAGCAGGGGTTTAGTCTGTGGGAAGAGGACGCTATGAGAAAGTGGCTGTAGGGAAACACTCTTGCTGGGGAGGTACCAGGCAGGGTGGAAAGGCCTACAGCTGAGTACAGAGACCACTCAGTCTGCAAGTAACAGAGAAAGCTGGCCTGCAAAGTGGCCTGTAACATGGGGATTCTGGAGGCCAACCTTGCTCCGGCCTCAGAGCCTGCACCTGGGGTGAAGGGAGACCCAGTGGCCCCTCTGCCTCCTGGCTTCTGTAGTTTCTTTGTTGTTGAGATAGTGAGAGAGTTCTCCTCAGGAGAGAGCCTGAGCACAGGGTAGAGTGCAGGGGGAGGGACCCCATGCTGTTCGTGAGGATGCTTCTAACGTGGACTGTGTGATCTGCTGGGCCGTCACCTATGACAGGAGTGAGGAATCCCATGCCCCTCCTGGACACTCGCACACCCACAGCCTGCACACTCTATCCGACTTCTTATTCCCAGCCTCTACCTGCTCTATATTTTCTAGGGGAAGCTGGGTTTTTGTTGTTGTTGTTTAATATTTGTTTCTTGTAACGATTTATTATTTTTATTTTGTGTTTATAAGTGTCTTGCCTGAGCATATCCATGTGCACCACATGCAAGTGTCGTGCTGACAGAGGCCAGAAGAGGGCGTCTGATCCCTTGGAGCTGGAATTACAGACATTTTCGAGCTTCCACGTGGGTGCTGGGAGTGGAACCCACCCAGGTCCTCTGGCAGATTAGCCAGGGCTCTTAACTGCAGAGCCATTTCTCCAGCCACTTATTTTTTTTTTTTCTGATTGAAAATTAACTCATGTATAGAAAAACATATAAAAATAGTTGTTCAACTCAATAATTCAAAGTAAAACTGACACCCAGGTTAGCAAACAGCATGTACCACATCCCAGAATGCCCCCTTTACCTCCTGCTATCTTTACACTCTTTACCCCATAGGTGACTACCATCCTGACTTTAAGATCTGTTTTACATTGGAAAGCTTATCCAACAATTTCATTTATTCTTCTGCCTGGTTTCTTTAGTTCCATATTGTACTTGTGAGATTTAGTCTAGTTTTCTTTGCTGTATAGTATTCCATTTTATAAATAGACTGTGGATTATTTATTTAGTCTATGCTTGGTGAGTGTTTGGGTTGTTCCCAGCTTGGAGCGTTTACATCATGTTTCTGAAAGCCTTTAAGTATGTGTTCTTAATACATACATCCCATTTTGATGTCAGCCGAAGCATGGAATTGTTAGTTCACAGGGTACACATGTTCAACTGTAATAGATACAAGTCATTTTCTAGATAGACCTGAGGAATATGTCTTCATGTTCTCTGGAGACGTCAGCAGCTGGTTGCCATGGGGATAGTTGAAAGCACCTTGGGATGAGTTGCTTATTGGAGAAGCTTGTTATCTCTCCCTCACACAGTGCACTTCCTGCCACAAGCTGGCACTGGTACAGGATGAAGAACACCATGTGAGCTGGGGGCCCTGAGGGTGTCTGGAATCCTGGGTAGGAGTCGGGCAGAATCTGGGCTTTGAGGCAGTTTAACCTGCCACAGGACTATGGAGAAGAGGCCCAGACACAGAGATGACACACACAGGCCAGAAGCTTGGAAGGAGCTGGGGTATGGTACAGGATCAAGAAAGATATGGCACTGGGGAGGGCTCAGAGGTGAGCTGGGGAGATAAGCAGCCCTGAGCCATGGAGTCCTTTAACACTGGGCTGGGCATGCCTGTCAACGTGGTCACCGCTCATTAGGATTCCAAAGACGTTGCTCGGGTAAAAGATGTCAGGGGCCCAAACCAGGCAAACATGATAGAAACGGGGTTTGGGACAGCCACAGGCAGGAGGAAAGTAGACGAGAGTGTGAAATGGCTGTTCCCACACAAACACTTGGAGAGTGCCAAGATGGAGAACACGCAATTCTCCAGCAGATATTCAATGCTGCTCCTCTGACCATCATCACTCAAGCAGTTCTGACCGGTTCATATCCAAGAAGTCCAGCTGAGCACAACTAGGGTGAGGACAGATCCTCAGGCATGCCGGGCACTCAGCAGGCTTGCAGCCAGTAGTCTCAGAGGGCCCCATCCCCCGCAGGATCTTACCTGGACTGCTGTTTTAGGAACACCACTTCTTTCATGGGCTTTTGGGCATAAACTGAGTATTTGTAGCTGCAGAACCTTCCAGAACATCAGTGGTATGTGAGACCCATATGTGCTCAGGACTGGGGTGCCTAATGGCCAAATAGACAATATCCAAGGACTTGAATTTTCTTGAGACCAAGCACTAACAACTCCCAAGGTCTGTGGAAAGGTCTTCAGAGCAAGAAGTCCCTAGTGTGGGGCATGCTCAGGTGCAGGTTAATCATGGAAAGGTCCCCCAAATGAGGCTTCTCAGAGCAGAGGCCAGCCCCATGACTAGGAGCTATTCATAGGAGCAAAGCAGTGTGCCACAGCCCCCAAACAGTAAACAGAAGTCGAGGCTGGGATATCTCTGCCCCTACAAAGAACTAGGGTCTTATGGGGAAACTGAGGCACGCATCCCTGCTTTAAGAGGAGATCAGTACACAGCAACTGGGGAGCCTGAGGTCATGAGAATGCTGGTTCCCAAGCCATCTAGATTGTCGCAGTTCCCCTCAAAGCACGCAGCTCCTTGGAGCCACCCTGTTACCTCTATGGCCTCTGAGGCTCTTTCTGTCTGGCTTATAGGGAGGCTCCATTCAGAACCGCAAGTCCAAGCGCTGCCTGGAGCTGCAAGAAAACAGCGACACGGAGTTTGGTTTCCAGCTGGTGCTGCAGAAGTGTTCGGGACAGCACTGGACTATTACCAACGTCCTGAGGAGCCTGGTGTCCTGACCCTCCAGAGACACCACCAGCCACTGCTTTGCTACTATGTAGCATCAGCTGCAATGCCGCCTGCTGTCACATGGGGTTGTCTGGAGTCTGAGACAGGGAGGCAAGTGGGTGGCCTCCCCCTACAAAAGAGCTTTGTATTTCCTATTCAATTTTCATGGAGTTTATAGAGAGAAGCAGAGAGGTGAGTGAGGGTATAATATCCTGAACTATTTTACAATTGTAAATAGGGGACAAATGGAAAATATTTATAACTGGCAATAAAATACTATTGATTAAGAAAAGTTTTCGCAGTCATTTGGTGCCCTGGAGTGAGCTATGCCTGCCTTCTCTGCAGTTGGAGTCTGGTAGCTGGATGTGGGCCTTTAGTTGCTCTTTCGTCTTCACAGTCTTGAGAAAGACAACTTTAAAGCCCTGCAGACCATGGGGCTTGTTGTGCCAGCTTGCCCAACTCAGAGTAGGGCACTGGGCCCTCAGGCTCCCACCCCAAGGCAGGCCCTTCCTTGTTCCCTCCATGTGAGCTGATGCCAAGGCAGCTTTCTCCTCAGATGTCATTTGAGACCTGAGCGTCATCTACTGACAGACTCTAGTCTACACCACCTTCTCCTGAAGTCACCAAGTCACCTCTCCAAAAGCTATCCACCACCCCTCATGCAGGACGCTTGCTTGCCTGTGTCCAGTTGCTGAGGCCTGTTTAGGTCCCTTCTTGAATTATGATACAGATGGCTTCCTGTGGCCCCTGTGTGTACCACAGTGCCATATGCTGGGGTGGCTTAACAGAAAAATAGCACTTCACTGTTCTGGAGTCCAGGAGTCCAAAAGGAAGGCTGGAGTGCCTCTCGCGCAGCTTCTAGAGGCTCAAGTAAATGTTTCTTGGCAAGTAGATGCCTCTCTACTCTCTCCCTTCACACTATCTACCTTGAATGTGCCTGTCTTGAGTGCCCAACTTTCCCTGTCTTTATTAGGACACCGCTTCTCTATTGATGGAGAGGGAGCAATTTAAAATTTAGATTTGATGAACTCTATAGAGACTCCATTATCAAATAAGGTCAGGTGCTACGGTGCTGAGGTCAGGATCTTAATGAGTCTCGGAGCACAGTGCTATCCGTAAGGCATGGCTCACTTAATCACGGCTCCATGTCAGCCATGCTGGCCTCAGAGGGGGAGACCATCAGCTCTAGAATGGAGCCTGTTTCTAGAGTCCCATTCCATGTTTGGGCTGTTGATCAACTCAGCCCAAAAAGCCCTGCCTCCACCTGGGGACTCCTGTTCAAGGGACCTCTCCCTTAACAGCATCTCCAACTCCACAGTTCTAAGGCTCAGTGCAGCCTACTCACGCCACTTCCTCCTTTTACCTGGCCCTCTTTCCCAGAGGCCCCACATCTAAGCAGTGATCTATTTAGGACCAGTAATTTGTAGAAAACTTGACAAGGAAACCCGCTGTCCTGACCGCTCCTGGGTAGGAGTGAGAGGTCCTTTGCTTTGACCATCGTTTGCTCCCTAGAACCCAACCCAGCACATGACTTGCTTAGAACACTTATGGTTTCCCCAGGCCACTGTCACAGGCTCTCCTAGAAATTTACACTTAGCCCTCCAAAGAGTCCCCTGGGCTCTAACAGATCGGTGAGAGGACATTTGCCAAGCTGGTCACATCTGCCAGTCACCACCCAAGGAGGTCAAAAAATGGAAGTCAGTTTCCTCAAGCAAAGGCTCCCATGTGGCTGTGGGCACTGCCTCTTTGATACTCCTGAAGTTCTGGCTCCCACATCCTCTTCCCCAGGCTCTCTTCCCTCCTAAGCTAGCCAACCCCGTGCTCCTTCTAAGTGGCTCCTATCTCTAGCTGCTGCAACTCAGCTTTCCAGGCCCCCCATGACCCCCCCCCTCTGCCACACAACGGTCAAGAAGCAGAGATAAAGCTGGGTGTGGTGAGTGTGCCTTTAATATCAGCACTCAGGAAGCAGATGCAGAAGGATTTATTATGGGTTGGGTCCAGCCTGGTCTACATAGTGAGTCCTAGACCAGCTAAGGCTACATAGTGAGATGCCATCTCAGAAACAAACATAAACAAAATGAAGCAACAACAAAAATAAAAATAAAGCAGAGGGATGGACAATAGTGTTGAGCTCTTTCTTCTGTTTAGTCCTGGCGCCTAGCCCACGGCATGATGGCGCCCATATTCGGGCGGCACCACCCTTCTTCTTGTCTCACTTACACCATTCTAGAAAGACTGTCCTAGACACAGCTTGAGGTATGTTTCTGTGGTGATTCTAAACCTCATTAAGTAGACAGTCAAGATTACAGTTAAATCTTGGCTGTGCCCAGAGTCTAGTGTTAGTAACAACTAGGAACATAGTAGAATTTCAATTTTTGAGCTTTACTCCAGACTTCTGCAATTAGAAGCTATCCACAGTGTAGGTAACTACACATTCCTGATGAAAGTTGAGAGTCACTTCCGGAGCCCATCTGGGCTAGGCCACATCTGCCTTGGCGCCTATGCTCACCCATGGCATTACCTTCAACATCAACCATTCATGCAGCTCTACTGCATGCTTGCCAACCACATGCATCTGCACCCACCCATGCTCTCACCTGTGCTACCTGCACCGTAGCACTAGTATACAGGACAGGGCCAAAGAGGGGACTTTGAGCCAAACATTTTGGGTTCAAGTCCCAATCCTGGCCCTTACAGGCTGGGTGATCATCACAGATGCCTGACTTCCCTGTGTATCTCCTTAAGGAAATAGGGGCAGTTGGGCTGGGGAGATGGCTTGGTTGGCAAGGTGCTTTGCCACGTAAGCAAGAGGATCTAAGTTTGATTTCCCACAATCTAAGTATGAAGTGTTGTGGTGGTGTGCCCTTGTTATCCCAGTGCTGGTGGGCTGTGGGGGGTGGGGGAGGGGGAGGGAGCGGGAAGGGAGGGCAAAAGCAGACAGATCCCTTGGTCTCTTTGGCTAGCCAGCCTGGCCAACTTGGCAAGCCCTGTATCCCAGTGAAAGAGCCTGGCTTAAAAAGCAAGCTAGATAGCTAATGAGGAATGACACACACACACACACAAGCACTAGTAAAATATCTTTATATCTTTCTTGGTTTAGTGATGAAAATTAAATAAACATGTAATAGACCTGCGATGGGTCTGTAGTAAGTTCTAGAAAGTTCTGGCTGTTTTTTGATACTCAGTTCCTGCCACCAGTACCCATGCCAATGACCAATATCTATGCCAATCTGCACCCAGAGTTTACCAAACTGTCAGCATCTGTATCTATGACCCTCAGCAAACACTCGTCAGTACCACCCACCCAGAGGCATCTGCCCTCACATCTGTAAGCATCCCCACAAAAGTCACACCTCCTTGCCCTCCTATCAAATGGAGCCCAACATCCACCCACTCCCTACAACTCTGAGGAACAACCTAAGGAACAGCTCACATCCCCTAAGCATGGGGACAATAAAGACAGTACAGTGGCTCACCTCCCTCCTGGGATATGGACTCACCCTCTCCCTGAGCCTAGATGCCCCAGAGAGAACAGTGAGCCTAGCATGGTCACCTAGGTATTGAAACCACAAACTGGTGCAGGATGTCTGGGTTCTTTTGTGAGAGGTGGGAACAGCAGGTGGGTGTGGGCAGAGCAAAAGGTCAGAGCAGAAACAGAGAAGAGGATGAAGAACCCCCAGCCCATAGCCAGCCTCACCCACTCCTTCAGCCTGGGCTGGCTACTGCAGCAAACTAATTAGCAGCTGTTTAGGGCCTCTGGACGCCCTGGAGCAAAAGCAATATTTTTCTTAATGATTTTGCATATTAAACAACTTTGTTTCCTGCTTCCCCCATCCTCCCTGATACTAGAAGGGGCCGTCTGAGCATATCCCATAAGACCTCCTGGACTGCCAGCCTTCTGCTCTCTTCACAGCTCAGATCCACAACTCAGCCCCCTGCCTTGCAGAGCTCCATACATGAGCCCATCTGTTATACGGAACGTGGGAGAATGCACTTCACTCCCCACCGGAGGACGGCACAGTGGTCTGCTGCACCAATTGGCTGTCAGTGCTCTGACAATGTCATAACCTCTCCCAAAGCTCATTGGCCAACAGCCCCATCCCTACAGCTCCCCCAGCTGTCTGTTCAAGACTACTCTCTGGCCTCAGGTTCCTGCCAAGCACAGAGCCAGACTCATCCCTCGTCTAAAGCCTCACAGAGATTTTAAGTGGCCAGCTTGGACACCAGCTTCAAAGCCAAGCATGAGTGTCAGAAGTTCCTGGGCCGGGGCTGGTGAGGTGGTGGCCCAGCAAGCAAAGGTGCCTGCTGCCAAGGCTTGAGATCTTAAATCGGATCCCTAGGACTTGCATGCTGGAAAGAGAAAAACAACTCCCAAAAGTAGTTCTCTGACCTACACATGAGTGTTGGGGCACCTAAGGGTGTGTGTGTGTGTGTGTGTGTGTGTGTGTGTGTGTGTGTGTGTGTGTGTGTGTGTGTTGTGGTCTTTATCTACTTAAACAGTGTAGGGTCATCAGGCAGAGCTGGGCCACAGGTGGTCAGGCTGGGCTCCTAGTTAGCATGTTACAGGACATCTGCAGCCCCAACTCACCTCTCCAGGGGTGCAGTAGCATCATTTGTCCTTGTCCCTTTTCAGGAAGCTTTCCTTGGGGACATATATTAGTTTTCTAGAGTTTCTAAAACAAAGTCCCACAGACGGGTGGTTCATGACAGAAATTCATTGTCTCATAGTCAATTCCAAAATGGAGGTGGGCAGGGCTGGCTCCCTCTGAGGCTATGAAGGTCAGCCTCCTGCAAGCCTCTTCCTTTGGCTGGTAGATGGAGACTGCTGCCTAGATGTCTTCACATTGTCACACATAGCTACTTCCAAACCACTCCTTATAAGGATGTCAGTCACAGCTGATGATGGCTCACCCTTATAGTATGACCTTGTGTTAATTTCATTGCCACCATAAAGACCCATTTCCAAATAAGGTCATATTCTGAGATACTGAAAGCTAGAACATCAATATATGCATTTTAGGGTGACACAATTCAAGCCATAACAAGGAAGCAAAGAAGGGGGTCACAGGAGGTTACCTACACTCATACCCACTTTTCTCAGGGGTGTTCTGCATTCTTGAGGAGGGGCAACCACATTGTCCTGGCCTCCCTGGGAACTAGGTGACAGGGAGGGTTTTGTTTGTTTGTTTATTTGCTTTGTTGTTGTTTTTGGGTCCATGAAGTATCATTATCTTCTGCATCCACATCTCTTTAATAAAAAAGAAAGCTTCTGTTCAAGATGTGACCCCTGTACCTCGGGATCCACATCAAGACTACATCCCCTCGCACCTGCTTCAGCCTAATGTAAGGGCGGGATCTACCCATAGGCTGAATGTCACTAGGATGAGTCAATAGGTCAGTGACTCAGTACAGGACATGTGGCCAATCCAATTTTGCTTGACGATGTGTTCCATGATGCCTGAGGTGAATTAGCCAGTAACTGATGAAGGTTGGGAAGCCTGCTGTCACCTAGGAGGACAATATGGGATAAGTACCAGGGCTCAGAGGATCAGGCAAGCTGGGGTCCGCTGTGCCCAGGCTGAGGAGAGGAAGCCACAGCTAGCAGAGGAGCGGGAGGAGCTGATGAGCAGGGGGTGCAGACAGCAGAGGGCTCTTTGAGTAACCTGTGATTGCTGGTTACCCCGGACCCTATCATCTTCTTCCCTAAGTGGATTGATTACCTCCCTGCTCATTACAAAAAGAAAGACTGGTGGAGGCTGAGTGCAAAGAAAAGAACTGAGTCACAGTCACCCAATCATGTGGAATAGTGCACAGGTCCTACAGCTGCCAGCCACATGTGCAGCCGGGGTCAGAGGTCACACATTTGCACTCTTGGTGTACACACATGCACCTAGCATACATGACCTCTTGCAGACACATGTTCACACACAGTTTGTCAGACACACATGCAGTATATCTGACTCAGAGGCATACTTGTGCATACACATAAGATGTTAACCCGTGTATGCAAACACATACACACAGAGAAAAGTGATGTTTTTTGCCCATCCTTGAATCTGCTTTTATGGGGGAAAGGCAGCTGTCGTTTAACAGGGCCCTTGTAAAGCAGAGGCAGCTGTAAATCGCAGATCCAGTTCTTGCACCATCTCCTTGTAAAGGCAAAAGACCCGGGGCAGTTCCGAGGCAAGGTTCTAGGACATTCTGGCCTTCATAGTCTGTGTTTGTTCTCCTTGCTTGTGGTTAAGAAGAAGAGGGATAGGGAAGCCACTCAAAAATGTATCATCTCTCGATTGGTCCACTCTCTGCCTCCAGTTATACCCATGACCCCGAGGCACCTTCACTTCCCACTGGTTCTCCATCCAGCTCAGCATCCCTCTCTAGGCCCATATGGGCTATCATCCTGTGAGTGCTTTGGTGCCATGCCTACCAAGAAAGATACTGGGAAAACAAGAGGCTAGCAGCCATACTGTGGAACTGGCTGTGTCTTGACTCTGCCTCACTATTGCTGGGGCCAGAGGAAGAGGGAGGAAGGCGACCTGCTGTGGCCCACACCAGTTCCATGGGCATGTGGCATGAGGAGTCCCTTGGCTTGATGTAATGTTATGCTGTCACCATTCCAACATTGGCAATGCTTTCTCAACAAGGGACTCCACACCAGTGCAACAGTGTGTACAGCCACTCTAACTGTGACATGGCATTGGTAGACACAGAGTCTTCTCCCAGGTGGAGCTTCTCCTGACCAGAGGCAATTGAGCCATGTAATTGGATTCCACACCCCTTCTCTGCCTCTTGCCCTCCAGAACCTCCAGACTTCTTTGTTCCTTGCTCACCAGCTGCCATCTTACAGCTTTCCCTAGGAGGCGCTCCACTCCCTCTGCGCTCCCCTAGAAATACAGGGCACAATCCCACCACACTGTGAGGATATAGACCTAATCTTGTAAAAAGCTGGTAAGGCTCTGATTCAAGACAGGGGTGGCCATGTCCAACCCAGAGGCCACAGGTACAAGACAAATGCCCCCCAAAAAGGAGAAAGCCTAAACTCTATTCTCCCAGTGCTTTCTGCTCTATGGTTTTTGTGAGCCTCACTTTTAGCTCCTGGCCATGGAAATGCCTTGGAGCAACTTGAAGAAAACTGAGACCTTCTATACTAAGAGTTTGAGTTAGGTTTCAGCTGGGAACAGCCAGTGCTGTTGTTGGATGAGGGAGTTGAACTGAAGAGCTTAATGGCCGGTAGGGTAAGTTCACAACCCCAAGCAAAAACACTTCCTACTCACAGAGCTGAAGGCACAGAGACCCCACTGTAGCCATGGAAGTGAATTGCTCCCAACTATGCAGCCAATGGAGGTCAAGATCCCATTATAGAAACCACAGCTCAGCAGAGCAGGAGCTCCAGGAGGCAGGCAGAAAACAGCCTTTCCCTTTTCCATTGTTGGCTCTCACGTTCTTACCAAAGCTTCCCAGGGCCGAAGCCAGCAGGAAATCCAGGCAGAAGAGCCCTTGAAGCAATTCACAGAGGTCAGGAAGAGGAGGACAGTGAGGGTGGGGGTGACTTCAGCACTCACCTTGGTCTTGTCCTATCTGCATGCTTCAGGCCCCTAATTATTGCACTGCACACTAAGCCCGGAGGGCCTCTTGCAGGGAAACCAATTTGCTATCATTCCTTTTTGCACTTAACTTTTGTTGATATGAAGTAGAGAAAAAAGCAGGTTTCACCCATGAAAGCACGAGACCCCTGTAGACATCATAACTCCTGCTGCCTTCTGTCCTGTTTCTCTGGGATTCTCAAGACATAAGTCTCTCCCAGACACTCAGCCCGGCTGGTCTTTGAGAGGGCGATAGAGAACACCGTAGACCCTGAAGTGCAGGAGGCGGGGCCGGGAGAGGGGTGAGGGGGATGATGGGGAGACAGGTTTGGGAGGGGGTGGGAAGCAGGGGCTGGAGTTAGTCTTATTGCCTTAGAATGGCCTGGGCAGAATAAGTCTAGCTTTGTAATAGCAACAAAAAAGAGATTTCATCCATTAAACGGCACTTGGCTTGTCCTGGCTGCCTACAGTGACACACTGGGGAAGATTCTGAAGCTTCCAAGGACAAGAAGATTAGAGCTGACATACAGGAGACTGGTAAAGTGTGTACATGCTATTTGTCTGTGTTATTTATTTGAACTTTCAAATCCACCCTGCCCACCCCACCCCACTGTGCTAGCTCCAAAACTTAACAGGCCAGAGACCACCTCCGAGGAGCCTCGGCCCATTGAGAGGGTGATCTGGAACCCTTTGTGTGGGGGGGGGCACCTCCTGATCCGTGCCACGCCCTGCTTCATAGACAGATACCCTTGGTCACAGCCATAACCTCCACAAGTTTGTTCTGCTTTGCTTTCTGTTGCTGTGATAAACACCGTGACAAAAGCAACTTGGAGAAGAAAGGGGTTTAACTTACAACTCCCAGGTCACACTCCATCACCAAGGGGAGTCAGGGCAGGAGCTGAGGCAGAAGGTGCTTTCAGGCTTGCTTAGCTTCCATCCCTGTACAGCAACTCAGGCCCATCTACCAAGAGGCGGCACTGCCAGGGCCTTCCTACATCAATTAGCAATTAAGAAAACGGCCCCCACAGTCATGACCACAGGCCGTTCCCATGGAGCCAACTCCTCAGTAGAGATCCACTCTTCCCAGGTGTGAAGTTGATAACAGAAGCTGACCATGACAGTCTCCTTGCTACACTGCTCGCTTGGCCTTTCCCTCTCCCAGTAGAGAAGGGACTGGAGCAGCCATGTATGCTCCTCTGCTGAGCTCTTTAAGCAATGGCGGGTGTGAGGAGAAAATTGCAGAGCACGAAGGTCCTGAAAGATGGTTGTAATAAAAAACATTTATCAATGACTTTGTTGGCTGCACATGGAGGTAAGTTTTCACTGCTCGTTTTCTCATATAAAATGTATCATAACGTTATCGCTGTTTTCACCACCCTCATTTCATGGATGAGGAAAGTAAACCACAGAAAGGCCAGATACTTTATAAGGACATCTAACCAGTAGGTGTTGGGTGTGAGTGGAAAAGCCTGCTCTCTTAGCTTCTACCATTCTATTCTGCCCTCCTTCTGGTCCCTGTGAGCCCCACAGTCACGCCATGCTTTAAGCTCCCATCAATTAATTAAGGTGGTCCACCTTGAGGTTTAAGCTGTAACTACATCTAAGACACACAGGAGCCTATAACATCCTCATGAGTTGGCAGCTTGCTCAAACTCAAGGTAGCCTACTAATGCCATTTTACAGAAAAGGAAACTGAGGCAAGGCCTAGGGAGACAGCTCTGTCAGTGTAAAAGTAAGTCAAGTATAGTGGTGTATGATGGTAGTCACAATGCTTGAGAGATGGAGACAGGTGGGTCCCTGGCACCCCCTGGCTGGCCAGCCTAGCCAAATGGGTGAGTTCCAGGGCTGTGAGAGAACCTGTCCCCAATAGCAAGATGGACATCTCCTAAGGAGCAACATCAAAGTTCATCTCCCACCTCTGTACACATGTGGACACAGAGCAGAAACTGAGGCATAGACATTATATAGCTTGTCTGAGATGACACAGCAAACAAGTATTCATAGCCAGAATTTGGGCTGGCTCAGTTTCCTGCTGCCACGCTGTGGTCCTAACCACGATGTCACATGACCTTCCAGCCACCTTGCTATGCAACTGTAGCGTACACATGGCAAGGCCATGGTTTTCAACACTGCCCATGTTCTGATTCCCCCGTAATCCTGACCTTCCAAATGTGACCATGGTGAGAATGTGATCTATGAGCCAATTATTTCTGTGGAAGACATTGTGCAAAATAAATAGGCTATTTCCCTTCAATTTACTGTTTTAATAAATAAATAGCGTTCCACACTCTGGTTTTGTTTATTGCTGCTCATTCCTGAAAGTTGGTGATGGATCTTCTTGTTGTTCATTCCTAAAATTAATCAGATCTGCCTGTTGACTTTGAAATATGGGATCACATTTGTCCTTCTGTGTTAACACCAGAACAGCCAGGTGGGGACAAGGGGGATGGCATGCACAGGAGAAGGGGGAGCAGAAGACATGGTGCCCAGAGTTCTCCGTCCATGTCAACAGGACACCAGGCTCCAAGCGCCCACACATGAGAACTCACTGGCATCAAGGCCCAATTTATAGGTCAAAAAAAGCCACCAGCCATGAGCCACAAGGGACATGGAGAAGGACAGAAATGGGTCTTCATCTTAAACCTTCAGCTGAGCAACCAAACTAGATACATTGAGTAAAACCAGCCAACCAGAAACCCTGCCAAATAACCTCCTCCCCAGGCTCACAGTAGATCCGGGCGTTATGTGACTGGCTTGCTTTTGTAAAGCCCCAGGTGCAGGTGTGGAGGAAAGGGAGAAGGTGTTTGAGGTCCTCACTGTCTGAAGGGACATATCCTGCTGGATGGGCAAGTTTAAGGAGGTCACAAGTCAGAGAAGCTCAAATGTTGCCTATGGTGTGGACTGGTGGTCCACACTTGGTCATGCCTTTCTTCAGTAGATCAATAGCACATGAGGTAAATATTAAATGCCCACTCTACAGACAAGAAGGGAAGAGGATGCTAAGACTAATGACCAGTGAGAGCTGGAGAGTAAAAGTGAAAGAGATTCAGATTTATGTCTTCCACGCCAAGACCAGCGCCATTGCTGTCTTCATGTAGAGCATGGGTACAGAACTGTCTCTCCACATCACTAGGTCTGTCATCATGGATTTAATCAACAGCACGCAACACTTCTTACTCTACAGTAAGAACTGTACTGGACATTGGAGCTGGAACAATAGCTCAGTGGCAGAGAGTACTTGTTGTCCTTTCAGAAGACCTGGGTTCAGATCCCAGCACCCAGCACAGTGGCTGCAGTCATCATAACTGCAGTTTCAGGGAATCCAGACCCTTTTCTGACCTCCGTGGGCACCTCACACACACAATATACCTACCCACATGCAGGGAAAACACGCAAATAAACAAGCTCAGGGTTTTTTTTTGGTAGACCTTCTTTCTAAGCATGACCTACAAGCTGGCCTGGAGGTGGGGGGTAGTGATAAACCACAGAATCTCACTCAAGGGTTAATCACTTGGAGAAAAAAAGGCTTGTCATTATATTTATTTATTTATTTATTTATTTATTTATTTATTTATTTATAGCTCATCGAAGTATCTCAATGGCATCTGTAACTACTTCCAATGATGTCATCAGGTCCTCATGAAGTGTTACCTGTGGCTGTGTTCTTCTGAACTGTTAGCCAGACAAGGTCACCAGCCTCCCCATAGTACAGCAGGAATAATCATTGGAGGGAGTACTTGAACCCTGGGAGCCTAGGATCAGCATGGCGTGGATGGGGCTGGATCCATCAGTTAGCCTAGCTGACTCTCACTCCTCTGCCAGTCTCTCCCTGTGCCAAGCCACAGCCAGCCTAGGTGCTCTCTGATTTCGTGTTGACCTGATTTAAGTAACCCTCCCTGTGAATGCCTGAAGGGCCTTCCCCCAGTTTCTTCTATCAACTCATTTCACCAGAGTTTGAACAATTGCACCTTGGACATCTGACACAGCAAGAGTCTCGGGGGATAATATGTGTGTGCTAGTTAGCAACACAGGCCATAGACACTCTAAGAAGCAGTCCAATCAACTAGACGGCGCTGCTTTTGGAAACTAGAGAAAGTGCACAATTTTCTAACAACACAGAAATTGCAGAAATTGATCCAAGAAAACATCAAAATCCTGAATGGCTAGGGGGTAGTAAATTGAAAATTTTTTGAAAGCCTTCCATTAGAAAACAAGTAAGGTCAGGTGGTTCAACACTAGAGTTCTATGTAATCTTTAAAACAGATATTTTATGGTCTTAAAAATATTTCAAAACAGGTTCAAAGTGAGGAACATTGTCAACTAACTTAATGAAATTTACAAAATAGTAATATTAAAAAGTGTCAGAGAGAGTAGGTAAGATGGCTCAGTCAGTAAGTGCTTGCTATGCAATGCACCAGGACCTAATTTCCAATCTCCAGAACCCACGTGCATGGTGATGCATGCCCGTTACCCAAGAACTAGAGGGGAAGAGACGGGCAGACCTTCGGGCTGACCCTTAGGTACTCTAGTGGAAACAGGAGGCTCCAAGTTCAGTGAGAGATTCCATCTCAAAAAATAAGGGAGTGAACAATCAAGAAAGACACTCAATGTCAACCTCTGGCTTTCACAGGCACTTGCGTGGGCTAATACACACACACATACACACACACACACACACACACACACACACACACACACACACACGGAGGAGGATACAGCCAGAAGATCAGTAATCCCAGACCCTACCATACACAAAGTTGAATACATGACAAGGAACTCTGTTCCTCCACAATAGCAGTACTGCTGAGCCACTTCTCCAGCCTCACAAGACATACATTCTTAAGAAGAAAGGCAAACCCAAATAAGATGGGAAAGATACGGGGAGATGGCAAACAGAAGGCAACTCCAAAGTCAGTATTCATGTGGAGAGCTGCTGGCGCTCTGACATGGTCAAGAGATTGTACATCAAAATAAGCAATAACAGGTCACATCCTACCCTCAGGCAATGATCACGCTGCCTTCCTGGTGTCAGTGACCTCAGTGAGGTCAGCATGTGAGCCTTGCTGATCTCCTGTTCTGCCTGCAGTGAAACCGTGGGCGACATCCTGGGAGGTCACCTCAGGATAAACTGCTTCTCTGGTGTCCTCGGGGCTCTTGGACTTTCTGTTTCACCACACACAGAGACTAGCGGACACCTCTTTTCTCCACCCCAAGCTTCCCCACTGTCTCCTCCACCCACCTGCCATGCCAAAACAGGCCATACATGAGCTAACTGGTCAACCTTGTGGGAATCTGCTTATGGTTGAAGTCCAGTGCGCTTGGCTGGGGACAAGGAAAGGAGAAAGCCACAGCCCCGAAGACCTCTCATCCCCTCTTGCACAGTGGTCATCTAGGAGTGAATCAAGTGTCCCACTTGGAAACCCGGAGACACAGAGCATCTATTAATCTCCATTTCACATCTATACCTCCCAAAACACCCACTTCTCATTCAATAGCACACAACTAAAGAGTAGGTAGATCCTTGACCCCAATGACATTGGGCTATGGCTTCTTCAGGGATCCAGAACGTTGATCTGGTCGAGAAATTGGGAGGCAGAGGAAATAATGTGGTTCTCTAAAGCCATTAAGAATGATCCAGTGTCACTGCGTCTCCCCTTGGGACCTCGAAAACCCATCCAACTTCCTCACTCCTCACACCAGGGTCCCCCCAACAGTTGATCTTTGGGAACATCCCTTTGCTTCTGTTTCTCTTGACCACAGGCAAAGATAGATGCTTCTGACTTGGTGTGCCTATAGCGTCGGGCCTCCCACCACTAAGTTCCAGGGCCCAGTTTGGGAGATCTTCTTCTATGCACCAGGATCTACAAACCTCTGTGTTCCTCAGGCTCTGTGCACACAGACACTTTAGTTCTCCCCTCCCCCATGGCTACCCCACAAGCTGAGCAGTCCTGTCTGTAGACGCTATGCATCCACTGTGAGAAGAGAAAAAAGCTGAGCATGGGTCCATCAGAAAGGGGCTCCAAAGTCCTTCCCGGAAGCACACTACTGGGCCACAGAGCTTGCCTGGGAGTCCTAAGCCTGCTAGTTACAGTTTTAGACACCTCTGGTGTCACACTCCAAAAGCTGTAGCAGCCAAGCAACAAATCCTCCTCAGAAGGGGCAAACCCACTTGGAACTGGAGTAGACATCAGGTGGTTCACCCAGGAAGGAACTGTTTGGGCTCCTGGCTCTGGAGGCTGGCAAGCTGAGAGCCAGTGAGGACAGGGGTACAAGTGGGTGCCAGCTCAAGGGACACGACAAGAAGCAGCTCCCCACAGGACAAGCCCCCCTCTAAAGCAGTCCCCAAGAGAGCCATTAAAGCCTCCTATGGCTTAGTCACTTCTCCTCCCAAAGCCATTTCGCTGAGATCAAATGTTACCTTTTGTTCTGGTGGAGACGAACCTCCTCTAAATCCTAGCGGCATCCTAGTGGCATGCAGCAGATCCCAGAGGAGCCATGCTCGAGTTAAGAGAGCTGCTGTGCTACTATTAATACTGATGCTGTGGTACTGTGGAGGCAGTTTATCATCACAATGTCTAACTTCAAATATATCAGCTAACCCACAGATACCTGAGTGCCAGGCATTGAGCCACCATCTTGCCCACGTTGGCTCATTGAAGTCTCAATATCCCCTAAATTAATGTCAATATTTTGTGTCCATTTTGTCAATGAGAAAAAAGGAGGAAAAAAAAAAAAAAAAAACTGTCAACAAATGGAAAGGACCTTTTTTCCATCAGAACTGTCCTCACCATACAGACAATCTGAACAGAGACAGTTTTAAAATATATTTTGTTAATTTATTCATATTACATCTCAATTGTTATCCCATCCCTTGTATCCTCCCAATCCTCTCTCCCTCCCTCCCATTTTCCCCTTGCTCCCCTCCCCTATGACTGTGACTGAGGGGGACATCCTCCCCCTGTATATGCTCATAGGGTATCAAGTCTCTTCTTGGTAGTCTGCTATCCTTCCTCTGAGTGCCACCAGGCCTCCCCATCCAGGGGACGTGGTCAACTATGGGGCACCAGAGTTCGTATGAAAGTCAGACCCCACTCTCCACTCAGTTGTGGAGAATGTCCTGTCCATTGGGTAGATCTGGGTAGGGGTTCCAGTTAGTCATTCTAAAGTCGTATTTTTTCTCTTTGCTTGGGGAATCAGCCATACTTCTGAGTCTTGGGGCATCCCTGCCTCTCTTGCAAGCTTCCCTCAATCACTAGATGCCTGGGCTCAGGTACTCCTCAAAACACTAAGTCTAGCTGATTTCTGCTGATATCAATCTTGTGATCACCTGGCAGGGGTGTTTGGGCTGGGGACAAGGGATTATTAACTCATAACAAACCATTGTGTGTGCGAGTTGAGGCATCAATAGCATGTGTGCCTTGTAGCTTCCATTCCACAGGATAGAGTACAAATGAGTCCTCATGGTAGAGAACATAACTACGCCCTGTCCATCTCTCCTGCCCCCACCATGTCTGCTGTCGGCTGCAATGTGTTCCCTGCATACCAACCATCCAGCCAGGTAGCATTCTCAGCTTTGGTTATGTATTTACAACCACCTGGGGAGGATTAAAACTGATACTCAGGCCCACAGACTCTTCTAGGCCTGGGCTGAGTCATCAGTGTCATTGAAGCCTCACTGAATTAAGGCAAAACTTGATCCCATAGGTAGCAGCTGAAATCCCAGCCAGCAAAATGAAAGGAGCTGATCACAGGCCTCCTTGCTCGGGGCCAGGAGCTACCCAGAAATGGAGAAAAAGCCAAGGAGGCAGAAGCAGCGTGTGACTGTCAGCGGCATCATGGAACACCTGACCTAAATTTCCTCAAGCCTGCTGGAGCTGTGGGGCAGCTCGCAAAGCTCAGAGGCAACATTTGCAGATGGGAGGCTGAAGGTATTTGATCCACAGAGAGGTGAAGCAATTTTGAAGACCACAGATGTTGCTGACAACGTAAACGCTTCCGTGCATGGAGCGGGAGCTCGGAGCACAGTGCACAGCCACTGGACCAGAGTCAGCTCATTTGTGTCTGGAGTTGGGAAGTGAATATTCTCACAGACACCTCGTCCTCACTAACAACCCCATTGCCCCTCACATGGATCCGAAGTTTGATGTCAGAGCAGAAAATAAAAAATGCTTCGAAGCAGAAATCCCCGAGATTGAAATCCTCCTTGACTCTCCTTGCCCTGGCTCTAACTGCCCCCTTTGAGACTTTCTTTATCCACAACAAAGGATCACGAATTTGCTGAACAAATATCTAAGGGGCATCTGCACTGTGCAGGACATTGCTTAAGATTCCAGGGATAGAGCAGGGAACAACGCAGATGACAAGCCTTGGTTTTCTGTTTGTTTGTTTTTTGTTGTTGTTTGGTTGGTTTTGTTTTTGTTTTTAAGTTTGCATGTTGCTCAGAAGAAACACATAGCAAATGAACAAATAAGTAAAACATGTAAGAAACAGTATAAGATGATAAAACAGGGAAAGGGAACGAGGTAGCTGGGGGTTGAGGTGCAATTTTATAGAGTCATCAAGAATACATACATCCCCAAGGGATGGGAGAGATGGCTCAGCGCTTACGAGAGCACTTGCTGCTCTTGCAGAGAATATGGGGGTAGACCATAAATGCCTGTGACTCCAGGGGATCTGATACTTTCACCTGGCCTCTGTGGGCACCTATGTACACATGTGGGTGCACGCACGTTCTCTCTCTCTCTCTCTCTCTCTCTCTCTCTCTCTCTCTCTCTCTCTCTCTCTCTCTCTCTCTCTCTCTCTTTCTCTCTCTTGTACACGCATGTGCATGCATGGACACACACATACACACACACACACACACACACACACACACACTCATAAAAATAAAGTAAATATCTTTTTAAAGAGACTAGCTCCCTGAGATGATAGTATCATATCTGCAGCAGCCTGAAAGGAAAAAAGGGGATAACCATGTGCGAAGGCCCTGAGGTGAGGATGTGTCAAGATTGCTGTACTTAGCAAATTACTTACCTTCTAGAGTTGACGCACACAAGAATGCATGCAGATCTAGAATGTATGTATATGTATACAGCCACATGAGTACGTACATATGCATAGATGAACACTACAAACAGAATTTGGGAAACTACGAGCAGATTAGGAAAAAAGGAGGAGTTCCCAGCAGAGTTGAATACCCTAGGGAGCATTGCTTCCCATAAAGAGGGCTGCCACTTCTTCTGGGTAGCACAAAAGAAGCCATGTATGGTTCTGTTGGTGCTGAGACAAGAGCCAAATGTTCCACACTTTAATGGCAGGGGTCATTGTTTGGTGAAGGATAAAGCCAAACTTCCTGCCAAGAAAAGCATCCTTTCTCAAATGCATCTGTGATGTGCCTTGCCTCCCAGATGAAGCTAAGAGAAAGTTGGCCATGGCACTTCATGGAAGACAATTTGGGAACATCCCACCCACAGGTATGTGTGACCCCCTCCCCATCAGGGAGACCAGAGTCTTGAAGCCATTGTCAGCCTAAAGAAACCTGAAGCACTCTGATTTGCACAACCTAAAGGATTGCAGAAGTTTCATTTGCTTGTGTGGGATCCCAGAAAAACCAACGAATTTAAAAGCACCAAGCAGAAAAAAGAGGTCCACAGCCAGCTTCTCCAGTGCCCCAACCCATGTGAGCAGGAGGCCCACATCACATAGAAAGAAACTCACACCAAATCCTCTTAGGCTCCATCAGGATCCAGCCTAAGGCAGGCAGAGCCAGGGGAACCCAAAGCCTGCCTTGTGGCATTCAAGGGTTGAAAGGGCCAGAAGAGCATTGTTTCCTTGATCTGTCACCACTGAGCTAAGCTTCAGTACCAAATGCCCCAAGACCTCAGGGTTAACACAGCATGACCTGTGTCAATGCCTCTCTCGGGGCTATGATGATGTCCACAGCGGGTAGAGGATGAAGCTCCTTTCAGCTGCACTAGCTGAAGCCCACAGCTTGCAGTTATGTGGTGGGAGAGGGGAAAGCATGAGTCTGTGTGCCTGCAGTTCTGTAGCCTGGGCCAGAGTGACATTTCTCATTTGCGCTGTGTCCCCTCAGCTAGAACCGGAGTTAAAGCCACATAGTAACTGCAAGGGAACTTGTGAAATGTTAGTATGTTTCTCTGTTTCCTGTATTTACTTTTCTCAGGACTGTGACCTGAGAAACACCACTTACAGAAGAAAGGGTTTGTTTGGTTCATGTTTTGACAGCACCGGCGTTTTGTTCACTTTCTCCCTTTTTCATTTTTAGCCAATGCTGCTCACAGGATGAGTCTTCCCTTCTTAACCAAATCTCTCTGGGAACACCCTCACACCTCACACATACACCAAGAGCTGTGTCTCCATGGTGATTCTAAGTCCAGCTGAAGAAGCTCGGGGTAGGGAGGAGTTCTCTCACACCGGAGACTCTGTTCTGATTTTATTTCACCTGACATTTCAGAGGCTACATGGGAATTTTGGCTCAAGAGCTAATGTAAGACCATCTAAAAATATCCTTCTCAGAACTGATATTCCAACAACTGTTGGTCCAGAAGTTCCTTGACTAGCTGTACAGCTGAAGTCTGGGAAAAGAAAAGTGGCACCCCAGATCATGTTCCGCACTTCATCTACTCTGTTCTTGGCAGTCAATGATGGCGTCTTTGGAAAGTAAAGGACATGGGTGAGGGTCTGGTGGGGACTCAAGTGTTTATCTCTGGTTTCAGCTTCATTCCGTTTGGCCATTCACTACTCAATCTGTTGCCATCAACTCTCTGGTGGGGACTTTTGCCTAAAGAGACTTTGTCTGGCACTAGCCCCGCCGTGCCATGAAGTCCTCCACCCTGGCTACAGAATAGCCACAAAACTTTAGTTATTATTGATAGAAGTGGTTCAAGATGCTTCGTCAAGAGAACATTCCCAAGAGCCCTTGCACCACACAAATGTCTCAGGATGATCCATCGACGGAAAGAAAGGAAAAGAACAAAGCCGGTGGCTTTTATCTCCCATCAGTTCAGGTTGCATTTATGGGATGTTAGATTCCTAGTACTTCTACTTTCCCCTTGTGGGACTCAGGGGCTGAGGAAGGTCTTCCAGAAGCATCCACAGGAAAGTCCCCATGGTGGGAGGTGAGTGTCGATGCACCTAGCTGAAGCTGTACCTGTTGGAAATCCTCCGTCTCATCTGTGTTTGAATGTGAGATGTCCCCCATAGGCTCAAGTGTTTGAACGCTTGGTGACCTGATGGTGTCGCTGTTTAGGAAGGTTGTAGAACCTCTGTGAGGTGAAGCCTCACTGGTGGAAGTAAGCCACTGGCGCCAAGCCTTGAGGCGTCGTAGCCCAGGCCCCCTCCCTGATGCCTCTCTCTGCTTCCCATGTGCAGATGCAGTGTGCTCAGCCAGACTCCTGCTCCTGCCACTGTGTAGCCCCTGCCTGCTGTCCATGGACTATAGCCTTCTGGAGCTGTGTGCCAAAGCAAGTCTTTTCTTCCTCAAGTTACTTTTGTCACAGTACTTTATTACAGCAACAAGACCTTAATATTGCTGTTGTGGTTTGGATGTTTTCCCACTCCCAAACTGCTAAAATTGAGTTATCCCCGTAACGATATTAAGATGTGAGGTCTTTAAGTGGTAATTAGGCTGCATGGATGGCACCCTATGGGTGGGACTGATGTTGTAGTAATTGAGCAAATTCAGCCCTTTTCTTCTGAAGCGGCAAGAAGATCTTCTCTGGAGACTAGCAACTGGCTCCTGGACTCCTGTCCTCCAGAACTATAAGAGATATACTTTGTGGGCTGGGGAGATGGCTCAGTGGTTAAAAGCATTGGCTGTTCTTCCAGAGGACCCGGATCTAATTCCCAGCACCCACATGGCAGCTCACAGCTGTCTGTAATTCCAGTTCCAGGGGATCCAACACCCTCACACCTATGCACATAAATAAAATTAAATGAATAATTAAAAAAAGAGAGAGATACACTTTGTGCTTCATCAATCACCCAGTCTCCAGCATTTTGTTACAGAGGCACAGAATGCACAAAGACACCCGTGCAGAACTGGTCACTGCAATGGCGGCTTCTCCTTCTAGAAAAAAGTGACAATCCCTAAGAAGTGTTTGGTCCACAGGAGCTGAACCAGTGATGCCTATCATTGTCATGTGTCCCAGTCAGAGCCTTTGTTGATGGAATACAACTTGAGAAGGAAAAGGCTCGTTTCATTCTGTTTCCAAGTGATCTTCTGTCTGTGGTGGAAAGCCAAGGCAGGAACCTGAAGACTGGAGCTGGAGCAGAGGCCATGTGGGAACACTGCTTACTGGCTCGCTCTCCATGGCTCACTCACCCTGATTTCTTACACAAACTCAGGACCACCTGCCCAGGGACGGTACTGCCAATAGTGGGCTGAGGCTTCCCATATGAATCAACTTTCAAGAGAACTTCTCAGGGACATACTCACAGGCCAATCTGATGGATACCGTATTTTTTTGGACCATAAGACGCACTTTTTACCCACCCCCCTAACACCCCCCCCTCCTGCTCAAAGTGACAAGGCGGGGATTAGGGTGCGCCTTATGGTCTGATTACTGTTTTTCTTGTTTTACTGCTCTAAAAACTGGGTGCGTCCTATGGTCAGGTGCATCTTATAGTCCAAAAAATATGGTAGTGCCTCAATTGAGGGTCTCTCTTCCCAGGTGTCTCTAGCTTGTGCCTGACAAGCATTAACCAGGAGACCACTGTTACCATGACTCAGAGAGGCACTAGTTCACTGCCAGTTGAGACCTGAAAGTCTGAAGCCCTGAGGCTTGTCTTGGGTGCAAATGCAGGCCCTCTGTGGGGCTTACGTTTCTGACCCAGACAAGACCTAGATGTAGCAGCCATCTTAATCACACTCACATATCTTATTCCAAGACTCGTCCTAACTGAAAGCCCTGCAGATGTGAAGGGGCCAGGGCGTGTGACAGCTGCCGCCCTGAAGCCCTTCTGAGACCAAGGACAGTTTCCAGTAAGCTGATCTCGGGCCTGACAAGCTGTGCCAGACTTCCAGGAAGCCCATTCCGTGCTTCTTGCTTTGGACAATATAGTCAAGAAATGCAATTAGCAGCTAAAAGCATGGATGGTGAGTCAGGGTGTCTTATCCCTGGGAGGCCATCAGTAAAGAAGCAGACATAGGCATCCTTATACCATGCTGCTGACGGCTTTGTTTCTTAATGGAGTTGGCTTATCAGACCCCGTGGTCTGAGCATTTAGCTCTGAAGGCACGGGTCAGAAATAGCAAAGGTACAGTCCTCGCTCTTTGAAGATCTCATTGAGCGTTTGGGCCTGTGAATGGGAGGAGTGGTTGCTTCTTGGGGTGGCTTTGGGGGTGAAAGGAGAACACACGTGCAGGCTGTATGAGCAAGTATCCAGCACACACAGAACCCCCAGGAGGGTTCAGTGCTGTGAGCTTTTACTCAGTCAGCTTATGGGTAGGGCCATGACCCAGATACATGTTAGATGCAAAATGCTCCAGTCCTGGCTTGGCTCTCCCTAGCATGAACACAGTCACGTTATAGTCCAAAGCAGGAGATGGAGGAAATGAATTCTCTAAGGCACTGGCCACTTTAGCAAGTTTCTCAAGCAAGAAGGTGTTGTCTGCTCCCTCCATCCCAGCAGAGCCATGCTGGCATCCAGAACAACAGGCCTCTGGATTGGAAGGCCCTGTCGCTGTTTTGCACTTGCCACTAGGCCAAGATTGAAGAGGCACAGCCCTTGCACAAAATTTGGTGTGTGTGTGTGTGTGTGTGTGTGTGTGTGTGTGTGTGTGTGTGTGTGTGTGAGAGAGAGAGAGAGAGAGAGAGAGAGAGAGAGAGAGAGAGAGAGATGCACATATGCACAAGTATGTGGGACCAAAAGTCAAAGTCAGACCTCACTCTACCACTCTCCACCATATTTATTTATTTTGAGGTGTGCTTTCTCACTGAACCTAAATAGCTAGCCAGTGAGCCTTTGGGATCCTCCTGGCTCTGTGTTCCCAAGTGCTGGGATTATAGGCAATCATCACCGTGGGGACCCAGCAACTACAATAAGGCTGGATCTCCATTCTGATGTCTTTAAATAAAATTATTTTAGCTGCAGCCATGACGTGATCCAGTCAGGTCCATGATAGATATGACTTAGTACAGATGCATTTGCTGGGCGCTCGCTTGCACCATGATTTTTGCTGTATCCTTGAGGCATATACCTAGGCTGACTTCACCTCCCAAGGACTTCAAGTGCAGAAATGCTCACACAGCAGGTGAGCATGTGGGTGGCACAGAGGAGGAGGAAGATGGCACTCTGCATGGTTGTAGCCCCAAATAGGTGTGGCTCCAGATAGGTGGGGATGAAGAGGGCGGGGCTTGGAGCTGACCTTCCGGGATTTATAACAGTAATATCATCCACATAGAAACGCTCCCACAGAAGGACCTCCCTTGCAGAGACAAAGATTTCCTTTGTCAAGTTTGAAAACATCTTCCTTGCAGAATGAACAAAGCAAGGACAACAGGGGCAGGCGCCATCACTATCTGACAAGATGAGCTTTCTCGTGAAATTGTGTTCTCTCCGAAGTTCAAAGACCAGCTTCTAAACACATTTCTAACATGGTTTTTATCTCAGAGAGGACAATTAACCTCTGCAATTAGCTTCATCAACAGGAACTTAATATCAAATATTTTGTTGCTTAGCAACAGGGAAACAGCTCCCAGTGGGACTGCAGTATTCTGCTCCTTAGGGCTCCTGAGGCTTCGGGGCTGAGGAAACACTTAAGCTGGGCTCGCAGACCCTGCAAAGATCTTTGCTCTGATGATGTTCTCACCCAAGGCCCTGTTGTCAGTGATCTGAGCCAAAGTGGGTTTCAGCCTCTCAAGGGAGACTGAGGCAGGAGGATGCCAGAACTTCCAGCCATCTTCTGAAAGCTCCTTGGCAAAGATGTGACTCTTTGCTTCATACGGGAGATGGGTCCCTTTTTGTGCCACTGTGATTTGAGCCAGAACATCCCCACAAGCAAGTGTGTTTGAACACTTGGTCTCTTGACAGTGGTTCATTTGAAAGGTCATGGAGACTTTGGGAAAAAAGGCCTGGCTGGTGAAAGTAGGTCATTGGGGTTGGGCCTTAGAACGTTTACTTGTTTCTGATTCTAGCCTGTCTTCCTCATTTCCTTCTCATGCCATGTGAACAAGCCAATGCAAGCTCCTGCGGCCATGGATAGAGCTGACTATGATGCCAGGCCTTCCCAGCTGTGACAAACTGAAATCTCTCTGAAACCAAGTGCCAAAGTAAGCCTGTTTCTGCCAGGTACAGACTAGGAGGCTGGATATGGTGGCATACACCTTTATTCCCAGCACATGGGAGGCAGAGGTAGGAAGATCTCTGTGAGTTTGAGGCCAGCCTGGGTGAGATCTTGCCTCTGAAAACAAGCAAACAAGCAAACAAACAAACAACAAGTAGGTACCCACTTCTTACAAAAAAGCTTATCAACAGCATTCCATGCTAGACGAGCGGCACCCTGTAATGTTCATGTTTCTTGAGTCTCTTTCCTGCACCCAGAGACCAACGAACCCCACCATGCATATCTGTGGAAGCACAATCTGTATACACACCTCCAAACTTCTCCCAGATCATGCCTCCATTGTTGAGCTACATGTGACTTTACCTCATGGGGGCGGGGTGGGGGGTGGGGGGGATGACACTGGAAGGACAGAGTGAGACATTTTTCATAGCTTGGGTGCTTGATAAACAGACATTGGGCTGAGGATGTGCCTCAGCTGGTAGTGTTTCCCTAGCACGCATGCCATCCTGCTAACATCTCCACAGGAACCCTCCAGTGTGACTTAAGCCTTCCATCAACATGAAGGTCCCAGTGGTGGGCTCCTGGCTCTCCTGAGTTACTCAAGAGAGCTGTGCCGTGCCTAGATGAATGACTGTGGCTGTGATCTGCTTCTGCTGGGCTGTTCTTTGAAATACCTTTTTGAAATCAGCTTAGTCCGATCTGAGCTGTTTTAGCGCCAGCTGAAGGGAGCAGCACGCACTGTTCTTTTGAAACAAACACACACAGAGTCTCTCCTTCCCCCTACTGCTTCTCACACTGAACACGTGGTGCACTGTGCCAGGTGGCAGGTTCAGTATTAAAGACGATCTTTGGCATGCAAGGGCTGCCTACCACCGTTGAAGTTTCTGCACTGACGGTCTTGTGACCCTGTTTAACCATTAGCTCGCCATTCGTACTGACAGCTCTAGTGTGTGAAAGTCTGCAATGGGAAACGGACTTCATACCCCATTGCCCGGAAATCCCTCTTCCACACGTGCTCCAAGAAAATGGAAACACGCATCCACACAAACACTCATATTCATTTGGACCACTCATAAGTGGGAGGAGCCCAAATGGCCATCACTGATGAATGGTTAAACGAATGTCCTTAACTTAACATTATCTCCTTAACTGTAGTAAATTAGGGGGGAAACTCTTAGTAACTTAACATAAATTCTAGCTCTTGGGTGGGATGTCCTTGGTTCGTGTCAATGGCTGAAGTCGAGTTGACTTTGAGGCTGTTATTTCTGGGGGTTCCGATGAAAGACTCTGTCTATTTGGCCTTTGCAGCTCTGTGTGGCTGCCTGTGTTCTGTAGCTTGTGGCCCCATCTTCCATTTTCAAAGCATTCCATTCCAGTCTCTGACTCTTCTGTCACACCTGTAGTTCAACGTTCTTCTGCCTCCAGGTGAGGCTGTGTTTAGGGACTGTTAGGATAATCAAATAACCTCAAAACCCCTTTAATTCATGTCTTTAAGATCTCTTTGTCACATAATTTCCACAGATTGCAGGTAATGGGGCAAGTGGACTGTTAGAAACTATTGTTCTGCCTAATCTGTGGTAGACAGTTTAGCTCTAAAAAAGTGATATGCTGATGCCGGCTACCTTTGATCAACCCTGAAACATCTTGCAACAGAACACTCCCAGTAATCCCACCTAGGTAAACTGTCCAGGATGGGAAGCCAAAGAGGCAGGAAGTAGACTGATAAAAGACAGGAAGTAGGAAGAGGGAGTGATGGCCAATATTGACAGTGTTTCTTTGGGTGGTGGTTAAGCTGTTCTGGAGTTATATTGTGGTGAATGTGCTTAAACCCGCAGCTAGAGAGATGGCTCAGCAGTTAAGAGCAATTGCTGCTGTTGCAGAGGACCTGAGTTCAGTTCCCAACACTCATATCAGGAAGTCCCACAATCCACCTCACTGCAGCTCCAAGGAGATGATCTGGCTTCTATGGGCACCTGAACTCACCTGCATACACCTACACAGAGACACACAGATGTGCGTGCAATCTAAAACGTAAATTAAAACCTTGGTGAATGATCCGATGCATTTGAATTACACATTTTAAATGACGACTATAAAATACATGAATTATAACCTAGCCTAACCATCACCACAGAAGCTTCCTCTAGCTGTGGACGGGAGTAGATGCAGAGACCCACAACCAATCTCTAGGCAGAGCTCAGGAGTAAGAATCCCTCCTGCAGAAGAGGGGGAGAAAGGATTGTAGGAGCCAAGCGGTTGAGCACACCGTGAGAACATGGCCCACAGAACCAACTAAGCAGAACTCATGGGGCTCACAGAGCCTGAAGCAGAAATGACAGAGCCTGTGTGGGGGTCTGTTCTAGGGCCGCCATATACATGCTGTGACTATTTGTGGGGGGAGGGCTGGGAGAAGTGGAGGGAGGGGAAACTGTAGTCATGATGTGTTGTATGAAAGAACAATAAATAAAAAGAAAAAAAATGAAAAAAAAAAAGAAAAAGAAAAAAATGTATCATCAACCTCACCTAAACCTGAAAAAAATGGAAATATTCCTTTTTTAATCAAATTACAGTCTGTAATAAAATAAAATGCTTACCATCAAATTGTCCAACCAAACTATGAGCCTCCGCCAGCAGACAGGGTGTTGCAGCTGAGAGTGGCCTTTAGCATCAGGCTTCCTGAGTTCAAACCCTGGCTGTGCCTCTTGCTAGCACTTCTGGTCTTTCTCACCTGCAATGTGGAGATTGTAACACTTGATCTTCTGAGTCATGAGAACTCACTGAAATATTCTGGTTGTTTAAAGCCAACTTTTAAAAACCACGTAGAAAATTCTTAATAAATGCAAGCTTCTTATTCTTTTGCTCTATCTTTAGGGGAGAGAAGTCACATGATGCTGGGCAGCCTAGAAAGGAGCCCAGCCATTCTCTGAGGTTCAGGCTGTCTAGGCTCAATGTACCACACGCTTTGCTGAAGTTTATGAGAGTAGGCACATGGCTGGGGTGAGCGACAGAAAAAGGACTGAAAGGAAACAGACATTCTTATGAAGGTGTGTGTGTGTGTGTGTGTGTGTGTGTGTGTGTGTGTGTCTGCATGCGCGTGTACGTGCAGTCACCTGTGTGTGTACACTGGGTAGGTTTTAGGTGATGTATAACATGCAGAAAGGAAGGCTGACAAAATAAGAATAGTGAGAAAAGAGGGCATTCAGGGTTAGAACAAAGAGCCAGGGCATGCGGTTGTCTGGACTCCACAGGAGGTGACTCAGCTCAAGTTAAGCTGGGCTAAGACACAGGCAGCCTGGGTGCTTTAAGTGGGAGACAGAATGTGCTTGTCACTTGTCACCCAGCTGAGGCTTCTGTCACACTCATCATGTACAGACACTGTGGGGAGGTGAGACACCTTGCAAATGCATATCTCCAGTAGCCTTCCTTCCCCTCAATGTGTGACAAGCTGAGGCAGCAAGGAGTGGGACCTATGCGCATTGGTAGGCTTGGGGTATCAAGACCATTGGCTCCTGGCCCTGGCCAGTGTGACATAGCTCACAGTCTCAAGTTTGGGATTCTCAGGCATGAAGAGTTGACAGCGCTCTAAAATGTTTCGAGTAACGGGGGCCTGAGGGTTCTTTTCTCTGGCAACTTACAGCCTTTTATCAGCTCCCTGACCTCTCTCTAGTCTCATCTCTCTACACCCACTTCCCTCTTTTCTTGCGTTAGGCACTCTCAGATTGTTCAGCTGCTCCTTCAGTGGGCAGAAGCTGCCCGGAGAACTACCTTGTTGGGAACACATTCAGGAATCAGGTCCTGGGCAAGGGACAGCTGCTGCTTCTTGGAAGTAATGGTATCCAGGGAGCTGATCAGGAGCTGCCTCCGATCCAGGTGCTGCCAGCATCACTCAAGATCCCATAGGGATCCCAGCTGGTAAATGAGGTTACTGAGAGCAATCAGCACTCAGACTCCTGCAGCAGTGCCACACAGGGACCCAGTGCCACTGAGTGGAATCGGGTCTGCTGGATTCACCAATAGGAAGGTCCAAGGACTCCAAAGTTGGCAGCATCTTCAGTGACCAAGAGGGTACCCCAAGGCTTCCTCTACGTTGTGTTAGTTGCTGGTACTCCGCTCCGGGAAATTGGGCTCAAGAACCACTGCAACCATCCCCATATCTTCAGTTGCCAAGCAACAGTTGCAGACACTTTGTGCTTGGAACCGCACAAGACTTGCCAGCACCATGAGATGAGTGGGCAACCTGCTTATGAAGCTCACAAAGACGCATCTAGACATCACAGACATTTGCTTTGGTCAGTCAGAACTGTTGGATGTTGACCAACCATGGCCACTTGCTTAAGCTCATCACAGCCTTGCCTCTTAGAACCAATCACATTCAGTAAGGCTTGAAGTTTGGACCAGTCATATTCTTGTCACCAGTCACCCTTCCATCAGAGGAAATGATCCTCAGATAGCAAAGTAGAAATAATTCATCAAACACAAGATTGCAACACTCCAGGGACAAGCATCTCAGGCAGCCTGGCTGGGCTCGGGGCTTCCGGAGCCAGAGCCATTAGCTGTAGTCTATAGTCTTCTGCATAGCTATCTCCTAGTGTCTGGAGTATCCCATATGGGTGGTATTAATGCAACGTAATCTGGATGTTTGGTAGACCAGAAGTTCTTTTGCTCAAGGCAGCTTATGCAAGAAGAGAGTTCAATAGTTGCTAATTAGAGACTCACATTGCTTTAGCGCCAGGGTCTGGGCCTATTTGCATAAAATGAACTTCAAAAAAGTGCTTACAATAAACTTATGAAATTTATCATTAACAACAGCAGTGAGTTTAAAAGTGCTTTACACTGTGGCAGGGAGAGGTAGGACCCCTGGTGTATCTCCAGCTGAGTAGAGTTGCCTTTAGGCAGACCCCAGTAGCTACAATGTGGCTCGGAATACTAACGTAACTGTATAGAAAGAAAGGCTGAAGGCAGCAGTCAGGAGGCTGTGACCACAGTAGGATCTGAGCCGAGGTTAGGGGAGAAGAGCTTCCATTGCCACCCAGCAAACATCTGTACAGACAGCTTTGCAGGCAAGTACAAACCACAGATTTGTCAGCATTCTGCCACTGTATCGAGTACTCCATTAGTCAGCTTATGAAGAGAAAAGGGTTATTCACCTTGCAGTTTGTCAGTTCAGTCAGTGATTTCAAAGACCATTGGCTTTGAGGCCTGTGGTGGGGAGCAGCCACTCTCAGCAGCAGTATATGGCAGTGCAAAACCATCCCCAGCTTGGAAGGGAAGCAAAGGAATACTCTGAGAGGGGCTATGACTCCTCTATTGTCCCCAGGGGCCCAAAGGCCTCCCACTGGACACCATCTCAGTTTAAAAAATTTTAATTATACTTATTTTTTAGTGTGTGTGACACAAACACACACATATATATATACATATATATATCATACACACACACACACACACACACACACACACACATATGCATGTGCTCATGTGGAGGCCAGATGACAACATCTGTGACTCAGTTCTCTCTTTCAACCATCTGAGTACAGGAGTGAACCCAGATTATCAAGGTTGGCAGCAAGCGCCTGGATCCACTAAGGAATCTTGCCTACCAGGCCCCACCTCTTGAACTTTCCACTATCTCCAACTAGCAGCATGCTGGGGACCTGGCCTTATCACAAGTGCCTCTGGGAGACACTTACCCAAGCCATACCACACTCCTTCCAGGAGACCATGCAACCATAGGTGTGGGCTCCTGTGGAGCAGGAGTTTGCCATGCATCTGCCTGGCAAGACTCCAACACCCAGCCATTTAGCCAAACACCAGGTTACTGTCTCTGTGAAGAAGCACTGTGGATGAGGTTCACATCAGTCAGGCGACCTGTGATCAGGAAAGTTACCCTCAGCACAGTGCGTGGGCCTCACCTCATTAGTTGAACAGCTTAAAGGTGAAAACAAAATTTGCTGAAGAGGGGAGCTGGCTGGGTTTCTTTTCTTTCTTTTTCTTTGTATTAATTAAACCGTTTTTATTTTTTTACATAAACATTTATATTATTACACATCTGGCTGTGTTTCTTGTGAAAGTGTTTTTGATACAGAAGTCATGTGACTTGTCCCTGCTTGGCAGGGCCTCCCCTGGGCTCTGGACATTGTCAGGAGCCAGCTTTCTTTCAGGAACATTGTCACAACAGTGAGACAGCCTCTCCAGCAGCTTTTCTTGTGTTTTCTCCCTTGACCACATCTTCATAGCTTGACTTCGGAGTGTTAATAGCTACCTAATTAGTACTCGTTAAGTGACAAATACTTTGTAAACACTGTTCAGCTTCGTCTACCGGTAATCTACCAGAAGGTAAGTTTCAGGAGCCCCATTTTGCAAATGCAGAAAGCAAAGTCCAGAAATAAGAACCCAAAGCCACGCAGCCAGTCTCTGGCAGAGCTGTGATGAGAAACCCCCCCCCCCCCGGTGTCACATGACAAAGCCTGACTGTGCCCTGCTTCATAAAGGACAGAATATCGAAAAACATGGCTCAGAAATTCCAAAGGTCTCAGAAAAACAAAAAGGGAAGGAAGTAGAAACACTGTCATTTCCTGAGACCAACAACCAGAAGGGAACGATTTGCATAAAGCAACAGTACAAACGGGAATGCGTGACCATGTTTCCTCCTGCCTGGATTCCGACTATGTTTTTATTAAGATGCTTTACATATTATTTTGATTTTTGAAATGCTAAACTGACTTGAAGTCCCCAAATGTACCTCCACCCCCAAAAAAATCCAGGCAGTATTTTTATAGAAAGTAAAATCCCTCCACAAAATAAATCCCACAGGCCTGAATCAGTGGTTTCTACTGTAAGGAGGTCAAAATCCACCGCTCTCCCAGGAATGCCACTGCTCTAACATTGAAATTGAACTAGATTCATGAGAAGTCAGAGCATGGCTTAAAGGCGCATCCTGCTGCCTGAATAGTTAGTGGTGATGCGTTGTTCTATCTACTTCTGTTAGGTTCTGGGGTGGCTCAGGCTCTGGAGAGTCCTGTTGAGCTATGGGCACAGGTGAGCCAAGGGTGAACGTAAGGACCAGTTCCTGGTGACCAGTTCACTAATCTGTATGGAGATATCGTTTATTAATGAGTTTCTCTTCTCAGAGTCTATGGAGTAACAAGGTTGCATATCTGTGGTACCTTGCTTTGCTGCCCATAACTAGCTTTCGAATACTTCCACAGGAAGTTACAGAACCAATCTATGTGCCCAACTACAGAGTAACTTTAAAAAAAAATGACGCATGTGTGTGTGTGTGTGTGTGTGTGTGTGTGTGTGTGTGTGTAGCTCTGGCTGAGTGTGTCTTCTGCCATCCCCATCCTTCCTGTGCCTCTCACCTTCAGTGACACTCCCCTGTGACCCTACACCCCACATCCACACCTTAGGAGACAAGCTACCCTGTGGTTCAAAAGCTGTTCTTTCCAATGTTCATTTTTTATAGTTTTTTAGCTATTCGGGACAAAAAGAATGACTTGTCTCCTTTAAAAGCCCAGTTTGGAGTTTGAAAAGTGGTCTCTGGTGAGAAGCAGCTTTGAATCTGCCTCCCAGCAGCAGCAAGGGGATTATCAGCAAAGAACCACACAGCATACTTAATTGCAAAACCATCCCCCAGGCCAAAGGCTGGTTTGAGCTGAGTGGTGATTTGGGCTCTGGTGTAACCACTACTTTCAAGCTATGTAGCTACTGCTGAAGACTTTGGGGTGCAATAAAGTGGATCGCCCATGCAGTGCCATTCTCAACACTCTAAAACACCGGAGTTCCCTCATAAATGATCTCTTGCAACTTTGGACCGCGTCCTGGTTTTATTCCTATTGCTGTGACAAAACATGCTGGCCAAAACCAACTCAGGGAAGGCAAGGTTTTATTTGGATTATAATTCTACATTTCAGCCTGCCACTGGGGGAAAGTCAAGGCAGAACTCAAGCAGTCAGTCCCACCATACCCACAGTGCAGAGCGGAGAGAGAGGTATGCATCCACACTGCCACATTCAAGGTGAGTCTTCCTACAGCAGTTTACAGTGGGAGCCATCCTACACACACACACACACACACACACACACACACACACACACACACACACACGTCCACAGGCCAACTTGTTCTAGGCATTCCCCAAGATGAGAATCCCTGCTCAGACAATTCTAGGTTGACATTCAAAGCTAATGAGCACAGAGACACCTGAGAGTTTACCTTAGAGACTCAAAGGCAGGCACACAGGAAGAGACACTCCCTGAAGGCCCTTAGTTAGCCAGATCACTGACTCTACCTAGTAGAGCATGGCTTTACCTACTGAGGAAGTGACAGACACCACTGGTTACCAAAGTCAAGTCCACCTGTGGGTGCCCTAAGGGTTTGGAATATGTTGGTGTAAAAGATGCCGGGAGAAGGTTTGGCATCCCTGGGGCCAGGTGCATTGTGGGGATCAGGAAGAATTTAAGGGATGGATGTCCTTGCGATTGATAATCCACTCGTTCCTGGGTTGTGAAATAGCACTGGGGGATTTAGGCAGGGTCGCAGGTGAGGTGTGACCGGCGGAAGCCTAAGTCGCTTAAGTGCCCTCCTCTCCAGCAGTGGGAAACTTTATCTCCAGCTTTTCAAGTAGAGATAGTCAGAGCTTAAATGGCTCAGCAGCCCCTGCTGATGTGTATCAGTGAACTGAAGCTTGCCAGTGTCCCAGCGGAACACCCAAGTTAAGGATTGAAGGAGGCTATCTTCCAAGGGCAGGTGCCCTGGGAGTGCTCAGGAACACCCTAATACAATGGGAAATGAGCTGGATCATATAACCCCTGCTTACCCATGCTGTCAAAGCACTGAGTCTAAAAGCAACCCAGCTAAAGTCCCCTCAAACCCAAACCCTCCTATGCCTGGAGGCTAGAAACTCCAGTGGGGAAAAGGCCGTGCTAATGTGGGGGTCCACACCCCACTCAGTTTTTTAAAACATGCTATCAACCTCCTTTCCAGGGGCCTTGGCTTTGTTCTCATCCACACAACCCCCACACATCATTTAGAGAAACGCCTGAGAGAAATGCCTCCAAATCCGCTGGTCATGTCAGTGTCCTTCTCATTACTCCCGATGGCTCCCCGCTGACTCTGAGATAGATTAAAAAAAATTCCTCCACACAGTTTGCAAGGCCAGGCTCCCAGCCCCCATCACAAGCCCCCAGCCAGCACTTTTTGCAGAATGAAGATTGCAGGCCTGGGAGATGGCTCACAGCTGGGAAAAACGGCTGCCACACAGTCATGAGAACCTGACTGTGGCTTCTCAGCACCTGTATGGAAAGCTGAACATAGATACATATGTCTGTAACCCTGGTGCTGGGGAGCAGAGGCATGCAAACCCCTGGAGATAGACGAAATTGTGGGGTCTGGATTCAGTGGGAGACCCTGAAGAAAGAAAGAAAGACAGAAAGAAAGAAAGAAAGAAAGAAAGAAAGAAAGAAAGAAAGAAAGAAAGAAAGAAAGAAAAAGAAAGGAAGGAGAGAGGGAGGGTAGGAGGGGAGGGGAAGGGTAGGGAGGGGAGGGAAAACAAAAAACAAAAAAACAAAGTGAAGAGCAATTAAGGAAGACATTCTGATGTCAACCTCTGGCCTCAATGTGTGTGCAAACAGGTAAATGCATCTGGATGCATATATGCACACATTCACATCACACACACACACACACACACACACACACACACACGTTCTCTTGTCACTCCCAGGCTAGAGGGACAGATCCTCTCTGCCACCACAGAGTGGAGACTGCTCCTATCAAGATGCAGCCAGTGCTGAGGTGAAACAAGATGATGGCAAACGATGCTCCAAACAGTGGGTGCATTTGTTAGCAGCTCTAGAGCAGTGGCTTCCAAAATCAAAATGTTCTGTGTCTTTCAGTTGTTCCCACTGGACCCTGTGGCAGGTTGCTGTGACAACTCTAGGCTGGTGAGGATGGGGTGCAGTGTTCCCTAATTTAAGATAGCCAGCCTTTCAGGGCATTTGTCACCAGAGCCTAAGCAAAGCTTCCCATACTGCTAAGACTTGCAGGTTCCCCCAGATAAGTCAGAGGCCAGGAGAAGGAAGTCCAGACATCAGGCTGTGCAGTTGGAAGGTAAAGGGGCAAGGTCCTTATGTTCTTCAGAGGATGGAGCATTGTCCTGGTTATGGGATAAGACTATCTCCTTTCTACAGGGAAATAAATCCAAGATGGTGGCACAAGCTTCCTGCTTTCTTTGTCCCTTGGGATCTATCTGCCTCATCCTATATTCTGTCCACTGGGTGTGCCTGTAGTTGTGAAGGTCTCTCTTCTCTTCTTTGCTGGTGCCCTGAGGGCTGGCTCCACATGGTCATCTGATGCAAGAAAAGCAATGAAGAGTGAGGGTGGCAGAGAGTGCCACCCTGCATTTTAGTGACACAGTCCCAAGGCAATGGACATATCATTTCTAAAGGGTTTCCAGAGTATCAACTGCAGTAGTCCATGATGATAACCCAGCCACTGATATTCACATTATTGATTTTTCCTTAAATATCAACAGAGAGGGGGACTAGGTGGGACACTTTTATATCCCATATTATAGAAAAGATTTGCACATGTGTGTTATTAATAGCTTAACGTGTCACATTCTCAACTCAATTTACCAATGCCTATGCAATTCAGAACCCCCTGCCTAGGGAATGGTGCCTCCCACAGTGGGCCGAGTCTTTCCACATCAACTGATTCATTAATACAATCTCCCACAGACGTACCTATAGGCCAAGGCAGTATAGACAAAACTTCACTGAGACTCTCTTCCCAGGTTACTCTAGGTTACATCAAGTTGACCATCGTCACAGGAACACTATGTTGACAGGGACAGATGCTAACTAACTAACTTTAGAGTTCAAAGAAATGTCTGAGATCAGACATCCAGTGCAGGAGGGGAAAGTGCAAATATTGCTAACTACAGAGTCAGAGACATTACAAGTCCCAGAGATGTGGCTGACTACCTGACCAGAGAGGCAAGACTGAGACCCAGAATGGCCTCTCCAAACTATGCCTTTACCTTCCCCACCTCTAAGTGTGCTGGCTGGACTGAAGAGGAAAGTCCACTTCCTTCTCACATCAATGGCTCCCTGAATAAAGCACAGCTTACCTATTTAGCTCTGGTCTCTGCTCACTGATACGTGTGGTGGCCAGCAATGTGAACACTGACATCCTGGTTACATGGCTCTCCCCACTTCTGCCTTCCATGTTGACTCTTACAATCCCTTCTTCTTTTGAGCCTCCCATAGGACAGTGGCCTATGAGAGTGTGTCAAGGCCCAGGCTGGCTCTCTGCCTTCTTCTAACATGACTACAACACCAGAACATTGGCACCTCCCCCTCCCCCTTATCACTCTGGCCTTTTCTTGACCTACACTCACCAGTGGGCAGCCCAACCACAAGCCAAGGGCCTGCTCTTTTTTTTTTTTTTTTTTTTATTAATTTATTCTTGTTACATCTCAATGTTTATCCCATCCCTTGTATCCTCCCCTTCCTCCCCCCCCCCCATTTTCCCATTATTCCCCTCCCCTATGACTGTTCCTGAGGGGGATTACGTCCCCCTGTATATTCTCATAGGGTATCAAGTCTCTTCTTGGCTACTTGCTGTCCTTCCTCTGAGTGCCACCAGGTCTCCCCCTCCAGGGGACATGGTCAAATGTGAGGCACCAGAGTACGTGAGAAAGTCGTATCACACTCTCCACTCAACTGTGGAGAATATTCTGACCATTGGCTAGATCTGGGAAGGGGTTGCTCTTGATCATCCTGTGCTTGAATGGGTCCAGGCACCTGTGCAGGAACAAGCATCCTGATACAGTAGAAAGGACATGAAAGGTGCCTGGTTCCAACTCTGCTGTTAACTATATGACCCTGGAGAAAAATACAGCCTCTGTGCCTCACTATTCAAGCCCATCTCAAGGAAATGGCTATGGTTAAGTTGGGAAATGGATGGGAAAGCCCCCGTGAACTCTTATTTTGGCTGATCCTCAGCTGTAGCCTATGATTCTGACCATTGCTTGTTCTGAATGGCCAGCCCCTGTGTGTCCCTAGTAGGCATTATACCATTGGTTTTGATCCAGACTGCTACTCTAGGCAGCGACTGACCAATCCCTGTGAATAGCTGAATCATGGTCCCCAGCTCTGAGGAGAGCACTGGGTGGGGAGCACCGTGTTTCTTCAACTCTCCCCTAACCGGGTTGTGCCAAGGAAGGCACACAACTCAGCCTCCAGGCAGATCGATTCCATTTCAAACTTGTAAACACAGAGCACGTTGTACAAAAATACTACAAGGCTGGCTTCCGGCCCCAGCCTGTTGCTAGGAAGCCTAGGGTTTCACACAGCTTAATTAAGCATCCATCCACAGAAAGGCCCTGGGCAGAACTCAGTGAATTAATCAGAGGACTGTAAGAATAGGTGCTCTCTCACTGAGGGAGAACAGCTGAGGCCCTGGGCTCAGATCTAAATGACTCAAGCCCTGACAAATCTTGGAAGACTAGGGGAGGCAACCTGGGGACAGGTCAACAGGCCTTCAAGGATGGACACCGAGAGAGATACTCAAAAGCTGCTGAATGCTCCCAATGGGATAAGAAGATGAGCCCATTCTTCAGTTGAGGGACGTCTAGGTTGTTTCCAGATTCTGGCTATTACTAACAAAGCTGCTATGAACACAGTTGAGCAAATGTCCTTGTTGTATGGTGGAGCATCTTTTGGGTATATACCCAGGAGTGGTATAGCTGGGTCTTGAGATAGCATTATTCCAAAATTTCTGAGAAAGCCCCAGATTGATTTCCAAAGTGGTGGTACAAGGTTGCACTCCCACCAGCAATGGAGGAGTGTTCCCCTTTTTCCATATCCTCCCCAGCATGTGCTGTCACTTGAGTTTTTGATCTTAGCCATTCTGACTGGTGTAATATGGAATCTCAAAGTCGTTTTGCTTTGCATTTCCCTGATGACTAAGTACGTTGAGCATTTCTTTTAAGTGTTTCTCAGCCATTCAATATTCCTCTGTTGAGAATTCTCAGTTTAGCTCTGTACCCCATTTTTAATTGGGTTATTTGTTTTGGTAGTGTTTAATTTCTTAAATTCTTTATATATTTTGGATATTAGCCCTTTGTCAGATGTAGGGTTGGTAAAGATCTTTTCCTAGTCTGTAGGCTGTCATTTTGTTCTGTTGGCAGTGTCTTTTGCCTGACAGAAAAATTTCATGAGGTCCCATAAAGAAATTGTGGTACATTTACACAATGGAGTACCACTCAGCTATTAAAAGCAAGGAAATCTTAAAATTTTCAGGCAAATGGATGGAACTAAAAATGATCATCCTGAGTGAGGCAACCCAGACCCAGAAAGACATGCATGGTATTATACTCACTTACATACATTTTTTAATCAATTTTATTTTTTCTGTTTTTCACTTTTTAAATTAATTTATTCAGATTACATCTCAATTATTATTCCCTTGCTTGTCTCCTCCCATTCCTTCTTCCCTCTTTCACCTTATTTCTCTCCCCTAATTTCTCTCCCCTAGGTCTGTGACAGAAGGGAACCTCCTCCCACACCATATGGTCACAGCCTATCAAGTCTCATCTTGGTAGCCTGGTTATCCTTTCTCTGAGTGCCACCAGGCCTCCCCACCATGGAGAAGTGGTCAAATATGGGGCACCAGAGTTCATGTCAGAGTCAGTCCCCACTCTCCACACAACTGTGGAGAATGTCCTGTCCCTTGGCTAGATCTGAGTAGGGGTTCAATGTTTACTGCATGTATTATCCTTGGTTGGTGCAGTAGTTTGAGCAGACCCCCCCCCCCTGGGTCCAGATCGGCCTGTTATGATGTTCTTCTTATAGGTTTCTAGGACCTTCTGGATCCTTCTACTTTCCCATTCTCCTACAAATTCTCTCACCTAGAGTCCCAGTAGGAGGTCCTGGCATCTATCCCAGTCTCCTGTTAAGTGAAGACTTTCATGGGACTTATAAATGGACATTAGCCCAACATAGATGTCCTCTGAGAGACTCCACCCAGCAAAGGATGGGGAAAGATGTTGGGACTCACTGTTAGACTCTGGGTGGAGCACAGAGAGTGGTATGGAAGGACCCAGAGGGTTCAGGAGCCCCACAAGGAGACAAGGGGACCTGCACAATGACCGAAGACATTGCACACAGTAAACCTAGAACCCTGTTCAGATCTAGTCAGTGGGCAAATCATTCTCCACGGTTGTGAGGAGAGCAGAGATTGGCTCAGAATTAACTCTGTTGCCCCTGATTTGATCACTTCCTCTTGGTGGGGAGGCCCAGCAGGGAGGAAGAGGAAGCAGGCTATCCAGATGAGACCTGATAGACTGTGGTCAGATGGTGGGGGAGGAGGTCCCCTTTTGTCAGAGGTCTAGGGGAGGGGAATAGTGTGGAAGAGGGAGGGAGGGTGGGAGCAAAGCGGTAAGATACAAGTGAGAGGATAACATTCAGGATGAAATCTGAAAAAACTGTAATAATTTTTTAAAAGATGAGCCAAAGCCTTGGTCTATTTGCCTATCTATTATCAACTTTAACTAGTTTAAACTATGCTTACTCTCCCCAGACATCTATGATGACTGCCAGCAAATGGTAAGATTCCCCAGTCCTGAGCTTTGCCTTGGAGTCAAGACAACAGGGATCTTCCCTAAGAGATGCTCAACATGAAAAAGAGACTCCACCTTAGGTCAGCTGCTCCTCACCCTGTACCCGTGAGCTCAGCTCTGCATCAAAACCACATAAAGTTTCCTTCCTGTCAAGTCACCCCAGCCAAGGCCATGAGGATAGGACAAAGGGCCCGGATGAAGCTAAGCACGGAAGGATATGAGGACTGTGGGCAGTGTTGGATGCCTGTCTTGGGGTCAAAAGCAAGCTTTGACTCAGCTGTGATTTGATACACAAGAGAGGAAGGTGGGAGAGCCTGTGCCATCTCTAGGGGAAGAAAACAGGAGGAGAAGGATTAACACTTCCTGTCTGTAGTCCTTCGGTTGCAAATACTGGAAAGTTCTGTGGATATTCTATTACACAGAGAGTGTTTGATATACAATCTCAGCTAGTCAGCAAAGTGTCTCCTCTCCTCCCACCACCTCCTCAGGTTTTTCTACCCTCTGCTGAATCACTTTAGGCCGGTGTCCTCTGATTCCATCCTTACCTAGACAATGGAAGAAGCAATATTTCTTCCTGCTTATGGTCAGCCAAATTGCCATCTTGGTCTCTATAGTAACAAGGACCCTTATGCAGAAAGGAGAGTGGAAAAAGGAGAAAAGAGAGTAAAAAGAAAGAAAACCCTGTGTCGTCACTCACAGCGTGGGACTTTGCACACAGATGCTCGTACCTTTTTCTCAGCTCACACCCCCAGGACCTCATGTTCACATCTGTTTCTTACAACTGTCCTCAAGGAAAGCATCATCATCACATTCTACAGTTTGAGAATCCGAGGACCACAAGTGCACAGTGGACCACATACACAGTGGGAGTGATTATATTGGAGCCCAGAATCAAGATTTGTCCCATGTTGAAATTCACGGCCTGTCTCCTTGAATACCACTTACGCTCTGGCCTGAGAATAATCTAACAATCTGTTGTCTTGCATCTGATGGGACGTGATGAACTCTGATTAGTTTAGGTATTCCCGGTGAATCGAAGAACCTGACCTGCCAGAGGGAAACCCACATGGAAGAGCTCAGCCACAAGAGATGCTTGGGGCTAAAGCAACTTCCCAGGCTATCAGGCTAATGCAGGGAGTCAGCTGGCATCCCAGAGCCCTGAGGGTAAGGTCCAGATGTAAGCCATCTGTGGAGGGACACCAATCTAAACCATGCCAGCTTGGTTCAAAGTCAGATTCTGTGAGTGGTAGAAGAGTGACACTTTCTCTGTCCTCAGAACCCAAGGCAAGAGTGTTACTGTAAATGCAAATAAGTTGAAGATCTGCCATAATTTGAATATTTTTCCTCTTCAAAATTCATGTTGAAGACCAATCCCTAGTGTGACAGCATTAAGAGGTGTAGCCTGCAGCAGGAGGTGATGGCTCTGCTTTAGGAAGGACTTGGTGGGGGCTATTATCTCAGGGAAAATGCAGGAAGGCGAGACAGCAACCCCTCATGGAGATGGAAATCCCAGACCTTGATCTTGGACTTCCTAGCCTTCAAGATGTAAGCCATATGTATGAACAGGACCTTATGTACCTCAGGTCGGTCCCAGATCATTAGGCAGCCACGGATGCCCTCGAATGTCTGACGCTCTGCTCTTGTCCAGCTTATGCAGTGCTGGAGATTGAAGCCAAGACTTTGCACATGCTAAACAAGCACTCTACCAATTGAGCTGTATCCCTGGCCCTAAGAAATCAATTTTTGATGCTCATTAATGGCCAAGTCTTTGGTGTTTTGTTAATGGTGATCTTCAAGACAGATCTCAAAATGAGAACATCCTTGATTATTGGGAGTGCTCAAGTCTGATAATTAGTATTGGGGAAGAAACAGAAATGGCAGGGAGGCCCTGTGTAGTGGAGAAGCTCATATTGATGGCAGATATCTGAGTAATAAGCCCACAAGCCAAGAGTATCAAGAATCACCAAGGAATGTCAGTAGAGGGTAGGGGTCCTCTCCTTCCAAGTTTCAGAAGGAACCAGTTTTACCAAACCTTTGATTTTGACTTCCGGCAGCCATGACAGTGGGCAGGAACCTCTATTGTTTTTCTTTTCAAAGATTTATTTATTATTATGTATACACTGCATGGACACTTGATTGCCAGAACAGGGTATCAGATCACATTATAGATGGTTGTGACACTATGTGGTTGCTGGGAATTGAACTCAGGACCTCTGGAAGAGCAGACAGTGCTCTTAACCTCTGAGCCCACCTCTATTATTTTAACACACACACACACACACACACACACACACACACACACACACACACACTAAGTTTATGGCAAATTGCTAAGGCATCCCCAGAAAAATGGGTGTAAGCTCTATTCCTGGTTTGCCTAGGAGCTCACACCATAAAGCTCCAGCAATCCTGTGCTTTGGGGCAGATTCAGAGCCCAGGCCATGTCCAGATATTGGATACTGACCACAGAAGCTAAGGGCCACCCCCTCCACTGGTGGCATTTGCCCTACAAACCTAAGTCAGAGCAGTTTTAGCATCTTAACCAAGGAGAAGTAAGGCTGGGGCACAGAGAAACAATCCAAAAGATGCTTGGGGTGCTTACGATTTGTGGTGTGGTGTGGCAGATACATGGGGAGGGGGGAATCTTGTTTGATCCTGTCTCCAAGAATCAGTTATACATTTGAGTGGTGGGAAGATGACTAAGTCAGCAAATTACTGCCTGTACAAGCATACACACTTCAGTTTGGCCCCCAGCACCTATGTAAAAGGTGAGTATGGTGGCTCACACTTGTAATCCCAGCACTGGGAAGGTGGAGACAGGAAAACCCATGGAGTTCACTGGCCAGCTAAGTTCAAGGTGAGTTCAAGGTCAGTGAGAGATCCTGTCACACAGACACACACAAAATTAATAATAATAACAACGATGATGATGATGATGATGGTAATAAAGGTGGAGGAGCTGGAGAGGGTGGCTCAGTGATTAAGAGCATGGGCTTCTATCAATTCATGGCACCCACATAGTGGCTCACAAACATCTGAAACTCCAGTTTCAGGGAACTAATACCCTCTTCTGGTCTCCATGGGCACCAGGCACACATGGATAGACATACATGCAACCAAAACACACATACACATACAATGCAATGCAATGCAATGCAATACAGATACAATACAATACAATACAACTTTTTAAATCTTAAAACGGAGAAAGACCAAGGAAGACACATGATCTCCATCTCTCGCCTATACATGCATGTGCATCCTCATGTGCACACACATGAACACCTACCTCTACACACACACAAAGACACACACACACAATGAATCATGCAATAGACATCATCCTAGTCTCTGGGTTGGATTAAGTGTCTCTGACACAGAATTAAGAGTCTCCCTTTATCTTCTTGCTCCATGGTACCCCTTCTAGGCACCCTGCCGGCTCTTGGAAGGCCATGTCAGTAACTCTTCCTTATAGCACCTTGAAGTCTGAAGAACAGTGAATGAGATGCCTGCCAGTTCCAGAGAAAGCTGAGAGCATGCAAGACCAAGCGTGAGTGCCAAGCCCCAGACCTCAAAATGTAGAATTGCCATCTAGATGTGGAGCCTAGAATTCAGATCGAGGTAAAGACAGAGTTTAGGGACAGCAGGGCAAGGTGTGAGGCCTGGAGCCCCTGTGCTTGCCCCAGTGCTGACACCCTGTGGCTGTGATTCCCCTTTGAGGGAGGAGAAGCCCCATTCTCATCACTAAAGGTGAGGCAGTTGATCTTAAGTCCCAAGATCTCTGTTTACCTACCACAGAGCCCTATGTTCAACTAGATGAGTCAGCTTGCTTAGGTAACCAAGGCCTCTTGGTCCCCCTGGCAAGGACACTTGTCTCTGAGCTTACGAGAAGAGAGGAACAGCAGATGGGAGGATGAGGGTGGGCATTGTCACAGACTGGTAGCATTAAATGCCCTAAGATTTGCAGTTTTTTCTAAGACCTAAACCTTTGTGGGCTAAGAGGTCGAAGCCTTGCTCCAGGCACTAGCACTCAGGAGCATCAGTGCCAAGCCCCAGGACAATGCAGTTAGAACCTAAGTTGATGGTTAGGTACAGGCAACAAGGTTCCCAAAGAAGCCAGGCTTAGTTTAACCACCTGGCTCTCCTTAGCCTAAGCCACCTCTGAAGACACTCCTGTGTTCTGGGCCCCAGAGCCTACCACCAACTGAAAGCAAATCAAGAGCCTAAACCACTAAGACAGGCCCAGTGTCTGTGAGCGGATCAGAGAAGCAAACGGTAGCAGACCTTGCCCAGAGCAAAGGGGATTGGGAGTCCTCCACTGTGTTGGATCCAGCTTTCAGCAGTAGGAGAGGTAGGTGACTGACAAGGGCTGCCAGAGTTGATTGTGACCTTCGTGTGACCTTCTGAGGATGTCATCATGGACTGCAAGGAATAACAACTGTGTGCTTTCTCCTTGGGTAGCTGGCTTTACCCTGTGGGCTCATTAGCTTCAAGTACAAAATTGAATGGAGCAGTAAAAATATATACATTAGTAGCAGCATCTCATTAATATGGTGAAAAGGTCTGATGCAAATTGAAGAGTGGCAACCGGAAACTCTTTGATGAACGGTTGTGCAGAACTTAAGATTCCATTTGGAAGCTCGCTGTCAGACAAGTGATGCGTAGGGTGTCTGCAGAGGGCTCCTCCCTCCCTGGTTATGCAGACACATCCTAGAAAATGGCTTTTGAAATGACATCAACATGCAGATGTGACTTGCACCCATCAAATTGCTGATTCTTTCCCCTCCTCGCCAAAGTGTGCCAAAGGAAGAGGGGACGGACCCTCAACACCACCCCCTGCTGGCATGGTGTGAGATGGCACCTCTGCTTTACATCGCATTCATCAGTGTGCACCAAACGCTGTGAACATGCGCCTGTTTTCTCACCTGAATTTCACTTCTAAGAACTGCACACTCGCTGAAACTTTTTCTTTCAAAGGAAAGATGATGATTAAGGAAGACATCACTGGGGCTGGAGAGACGTCTCAGGGGCTAAGAGCACTTGCTGCTCTCGCAGAGGACCCAAGCTCATTTCTAGCATCCACATGGCAGCTCATAGCCATCTGTAACTCCAGCACTGGAGGATCCAGTGCCCTCTCCTGACCTCCATGGAAACCAGATGCACACACAGAGTTCACTTACATATAGGCAGGTGGGACATTCATACACACAGAATTTTTTTTTTTAATCTTAAAAAATAATGACATTACATCATCACTGCTGCTCTCTAGGGAGATTGCAGATCCATCCACAGCAGATGGTCATGTGATTTAGATGGCACCTGGGCCTTTGGGCAAGACAGTCTGGGTTTAGTCTGTATGTGGGGGATTGAGAGAAGAAGGGACTTGGATTACTTAGCATAACAAAGAAAGAGGTGCTCTGTAATGGTCCCATGACCACGCAAGAAAGGAGTTTTGGGAAACATGGCACAGTTGAAAGAGAGCACGTGGAAGAATAGTTGCAGAGGACAAACAGGCCTCGGGACAAAACAATGGTGCCTGTGAGGGCCAGAATGAAAAATGTCCCCCATAGTCTCAGCACTTGAATGCTTGACCCCCACCAGATGGTGGTGCTGTTTGGGGAGGTTTAGGTGGTACTTGGAGAGTAAAAGCTTCATACCACTTCTGTTTTGCTCTCTGCCTCATGACTGCAGTCTGAAGCTGTGAGCTCAGCTTTCTGCTCTTGCCACATGGCAGCCATGACAGCCACTTGCCTCCACGTTGCCCGCTTGCGGCCATGACACACTGCCAGATGGGCTTGTGTTCTCTTGGAACCAGAAGCTGTAAGTTACCTTCATCACTGTGGTGGTTTGATTAGGTGTAGCCCCCATAGACTCATGTGTTTGAATGCTTGGCCCATAGGGAGTGGCACTATTAGGAGGCGTGGCCTTGCTGGAGGAAGTGTGTCACTGAAGAGGTGGGCTTTGGGGTCTCATATGCTCAGGCTAGGCCCAGGGTGGCACACAGTCTTCTTCTGCTGCCTGAGGAACAAGATGAAGAACTCTCAGCTCCTTCTCCAGCACCATGTCTGCCTGCACGCTGCCATGCTTCTTGTTGTGACCAATAAATAAAGAACTAAACCTCTGAAACTGTAAGCCAGCCCCAATTAAATGTTTGTCTTTATAAGAGTTGCCTTGGCCACGGTGTCTTTTTACAACAATAGAGTCCCTGAGATAGTCACGGTGTTTTTACTACAGCAACAGAGAAGGAACTGATACAGTGCCCAGTCTTCCCCTCCCCAAACGCTTTCATTTCCAGGAATGCCCGCTCTGACCCCCAGCCCTTTAATAAAAAAGGCTGTTACACAGCAGACTTGTAGGAACTGTCTTCTGGGAGATCAAGGAGTGTCTTGTTGGTGCCTGAAATGGAGTGATTGTGAAGCCCCTGGAAGATCCAACAGGAGAGATAGAGAGAGGGAATTACAAAGAGACCAAAGCAAGAGTTTGTGTGGGGGAAGGCTGTTAGTAAGAGCCCAAGAACTTGGGAGTGTCCTCATCAGGGAATTATCTCAATTTGGTCCAGAAATCTCACACAGAAAAAAACCTCACTTCCAGCCAGTCTGTCAGCCTGGGTGTGTTGTAACCTAACACTGCAGTGCTGCAGCTCCTGAGAGCCTCAGCCTGGGTCTGGACACTAGCCATGCATGGGGGCGACTGCCTCCCTGCACAGCTCATGCTAGCCATCCACAGCTTCCACTGGCCTGTGAGAGCTGCCGTCACTCCCACAGAGGGAACAGCACACAGATGTACACACCCTAACCAGAGCAGGAAGTCGCCGGCCATAGTCAACGGCCTTATGTTGTTAGGCAGCACCTTTGTGACTTATTGTATTGTATGTAAGGTGAGTGTGTTTGTGGGTGTGGGGTTTGCACATGCCACAGCACACACATGGAGGTCAGAGGTCAACTATCGAAAACAGTTCTCTCTCTGCCACGCGGGACCTGGTGATTGACTTCAAGTCATCAAGTTTGGAGGCAAGCGCCTTTACCTGCTGAGCCATCTTGCCAGCCCACTTCAGGATGCAATCCCTTTTAAAATAATTTTAAGTTTTAATTACAATCTAACTACATCATTTCCCCCTCTTGGGCAATACTGCTCCCACGTGGTAAATACGCTTTCCTCTCCTGCACGGCTTAAAGGGTAAACTGATAGTCCATCTACTACAGTCCTAGCCAGCTTATCACAGAATTGTGAACCCGAAGACACCCGGATGGTGTCACGAGTCCCAGGGAGCAGACCCTCAGCTTGGCTCTGCTCTGACTTGTCCCAGGTGGAACCTTCAGGGTCCTTTTCCATAAGCTTCATTGGCAAAGCCTAATTACAGAAGGCCGTTGGGACGTGGGGGCCTAGTGAACCCAGAAGCAACCACAGCCGATGTATCCCCAGGGGTTATCTATGGGTGATGGGACTGCACGTGAGTCTGCCTTGGTTTCGTTCCTACGTCTATGTCTTCTGATTGTTTCTGTAATAAGTGGTTCTCAACCTGCAAGTCGCGACCCCTCTGGGGGTCAAGTGATCTCTTCACAGGGATCCCATATCAGGTACCCTGCATATCGGATATTTACATTACAGCTCATAGCAGTAGCAAAATTACAGTTATGAGGTAGCAACAAAAATAATTTCATGGTTGGGGGTCACCACAACATGAGGAGTTGTATTGAAGGGTTGCAGCATTAGGGAGGCTGAGAGCCACTGCTGTAAATAGCTTTATGCAATCAGCAGTCCACATCCAGAGTTCCACACCCTCAAGCCCAAACGAACAGCCAAGAAAATGTTAGGGAAAAATTTGTACCTGTGCTGAACATGTGGGAACATCTTTTACTTGTCCTTGGTCCCTTAACAACAGACAACACAGTCTAACACCTTCGTTCACGGTGTTTAAAATGTATTGGATATTGCAAGTGACCTAGAGCCAATTTAAAGACTGCATAAGTGGGTGGGGTCTGTGGAAATGCAGTACATTCTATGTAAGGGGCTTGAGCAATCTTAGCTCTTAGTATCCAAAGCAGAGGGCAGTCTTCAAAGCAATCCCCCCAAGGATCTGAGTGGCAGCTGCATCGTTTTGTAAAAATGTGAAATCAAACTAGCTAAATAAATCTCTCAGTTTGCCGGCACACCTGCAGAGAGGATTCAGACACTTGGGATAAGCGAGCTTTGTCTCACATTGTTTTCTCTACAGACAGAAGAAAAGCAAACAGCCCTCAGTCCTGGCTCTTGTCCTAACCTGCTCAGGACAAAGAGTAGAAATAGTTGCCTCACATAAGGCAGGGACTAGGTCCCCGAGCCCCACAGCCCTCTGTAATTAGGCTTCTGAAAAAGACTTTGAAGCTTCCATCTGGGAATTGTCAGAGCAGAGCCATTATGAGGACGCTTTCTGTCCCTACCCTCCTCATGACTTGCACATTTTCTATTCCCAGTGTTCAAATACCTTGAAGATGTCCACACAGAAAGGAGACACTTCAGGTTCACTCAGTAAAGTGCTTGGCAGGAGCTGGCTCCCCATGTAAAAAGGCCAAGAATGGTGACATCTGCTTGTAATCCCAGTGCTGGGGAGGTAGAGGCCGGCAGATTCTTCAGACACACCGACCAATCAGCCTAGGTGAATAGTGAGCCCCAGGCCAGTAAGAGACTTTGTTTTTCTTTAAAAAAAAAAAAAAAAAAAAAAAAAAAAACAACCAACATGGATAGGCCCTGAGGTACAGTACCAGAAGTTGGCCTCTGACTTCTACACACATACACATGTTGTATTTGTCAGAGTTCTCCAAAGGATCAGAACTGGTGTGTGTGTGTGTGTGTGTGTGTGTGTGTGTGTGTGTGTGTGTGTGTGTGTGTGTGCGCGTGTGTGTGTGTGTGTGTGTGTGTGTGTGTGTGTGTGTTAAAGAAATAGAGAAAAGAAAACACAAATATTGCCTAATGTATGTTATATCTGCACAAACATGTTTTTAACAGAAAGGGACAGAAACACTCATGTTAATTGCAACCCTCATTTCTGTAACTGGCTCATGTGGCCTTTGCTGGTATTTATAATGACCTTTCTCTACTACCCACCTATATGTCCAACACACTCAGCAAGTGCCTAGTCATGTCTTGGTTCCTTTCCTGGAAGAGTGACTCAAATCTTCATTCATTCCGGGCCCTTTGTCATCCTGCCTGTAATGGGTTGCTGCAATGTCTCATTGGCTTTAATCACAGAACATGGTGACACCAAGAGATGCCCTAAACAATCTTCCCACTTCTAGGCATTATCTTCTTTACCTACATTGTGGAGAAGCAAACCAATTCCCCTGGTGGTCTGGACCAGGCATCTCTACTAACCCTGTTAGTCCTTCCTTAGCCTGCTGGCTTGATCCAATCAGGAAAAGCCCTCATGAGCATGCACAGCTGTTAGGGCTTAGTTGATTCTAGATCTAGTCAAGTTGACAAATAAAATGAACCATTACAATAAATACCTGCAAACACATACACACACACAAACACAGAGAGAGAGAGACAGAGACAGAGACAGAGAGAGTTCTTCCATAGAATAAGTGATCAGGCCTCTTCACTGACTTGCCAGCCAGCAGCTTTTATATCCTTTCAGTGAGTTGGATGAGCCAGAATTTCTGAGTTGGAACTGAGGTTTGTTCCTGATGGGAGACGCCTTCCTTTGAGCTCTTTCTGGCCTCACGAATCTTGGCAGAGAGCTGCCTTCCTATGGTGATGACTCCCATATTAATTTAAGTCTTTTCCAGATATACTTACTAATTAAAATGTGAAACCGTTTTTATCCCCTTAATTAAGATACAAGTTGGGAAGTGTAATTTAATTCGGTCCACTGAAAATAGTACCATTATTAGCTCCACAACTTGTTTCCGTTAGAAATGACTGTGTTAGACAATGTTCTTTGTGTTCCCCAATTCAGTGGAGCGTTGTCACGTGCACTGGGTCCTGAGCCCACTGTGGGCACTTGGCAACTGCAACCCTACTTAAAAGACCATGAGTAGAAGCAGGAAGTATCACGGACACCTGCTCTAGGGTCTTTTTTCAAGTTTGGGACCATGTATTGTTTGGATATCCCAAAAAGCTGAGCACACATTGTTTATTTATACACAAACGCTTTCAAAGAAGTGAAATGATAGAACCAGGACAAACAAGAGTCAGCCCAGAGTGAGGAAATGGGCAGGTTGCTGCTAAGGGGAGCTGAATAGAACTGGATGACCAGCTTTACAAGAGGGCATATATTTATTAATGTAAAACATGGCACTGGAGAGATAGATCAGTGGTTCAGAGCTCTGGCTGCTCTTCCAGAGGAAGACCAGGAATTTATACCCAGCATCTAGTTGCTCACTTACAGCCATCCATAACACCAGTTTCAAGGAATCTGACACTTGAGTCGGCTTTCCATGAGCACCAGGGACTTGCATAGAATACAGAAATACATGTAGGCAAAGCAGTCAGTCATATAAAATATGAGTAAAGTATTTGCCCTTAAAAAAATAATATAGATCTGTCCCACCTGAGAGAGGAGGAAGGCGCATCCTCCGCCCCTCTCTTTTGAGCCTAGGCAGATAGAGAAAGGAAGGCATGTAGGGTGAGTACAGCTCGCAGACTTTTTGATAGCTCTTCCCATGACCAAAGGATGCAACCTCAGAGTGGCAGCCACTGCCCACACTCGGGAAACTGTAGGAAGATTATCAGTAAAATGCAAGAAGTCAAGCTCTCTGGTCCAAAGGCAGAGACACAGGGGTGGGGGCAGAACGGAAGCTCGGTTATAGGGTGCACGCTGACATGCACAAGGCCCTGGGGTCAATCCTCATCACTCCCTACTTTTAATATGTTATGGAGAAACATAACACAGAGATACAGATATGGAGAAACAGAAAATGTTTAAGCTCAGAGGTGGCAATAAGAGGACAGGTCCAAGACAGGCCAACTTCTTCAGCGCATAGAAAACTCGCTCTGTTATCACTAGAGTCCTGACAACATACATAGCTGCCCCCTCCAGAACAAGACCAACTTCCTCCACTGGCAGTCAGTCAGTCCTGACCTGAGTGGGAGGGTGAGAGATGGTGTAGCTGGGTAATGGGAAGGAATCGTAATGTCTGGGCCAAGGTCTGAGGAGTCACAGGTGAGCAGAAATCATATGCAACAAGGAGCCAAAGGTCAAAGGGGAAAGTCTGAACTTTGATAGAGCTTGAAAACTAACAGGATTCCAATATGGAGTGGGCAAGAAGGCATGGGAACCCTGCCTTCTTGGGAACATTGGGGATGAACGTTTTCAGGCAAAGGAAGTGTGGTGGGAGGCAAAGGACTATGCATGGGACCAACTCTCCCAGGACTCCTGTCCCAATGTTAGCTGAGAGACCTTGGAAAAGCAGATGAGTGGTGGGCAAATCCTCACCTGATGGAGACTTCCGCGAGAGCTAAATAAAGTCATAAACAGAAGGTACACAGCATAGTGTCTGAGCCATGAGAGCCACTTCCCAACACCCCTTTACCTTATGCTGTCACTTGTATATATCACTCCAAACCCACTGCTTATGGGTCCAATATAGCATGTGGGGCAGAGGGAGGAAGCACATTAGTGTTTGGGAGTCAGAAGGTCCTGTCTAAACAGGATGTAGATGCTACCACTCTATCCTACGTTCTTTGAATGGAATTGTCCACAAATTGGCATAAAACAAAACCAAGCTATGAAGGCAAATTTCTTTTCTGTCTCAGACATTCCCCAAACAGGTCAATTAAGTCTGAAGGCTGAAAGGCATGCCTGAGGTCACAATGTCTGAGGTCACACGGCTAGTGACTGAAGAGCAGGTCCTCAAACATCCTTCATCATCCTGTCTTCTCTACTGTGTGGTCCAGCACACCAGAAGTCAGGCCAAGGATGTTGTGCCTGCAAGGTGTCGGTGATCCCATCTTTCAGGCTGGTAAACAGCAACGTGGACATTTAATCCTGTCTCCAAAATAAAAGAATCTGTAGTTGAGTCTCCGTCTTGGAATCTCAGTTTCTAAAATTGCATATGGAGAAGGAAAGGGGCAGTTTGTGTACGGTGTCTGATTCTCCAGGAATAAGATGTCAGGCAACGTTGGTGGCTTCCCCCTGGCATGAGCCAGGGGAAGGGAAAGGCTTCCTCTGAGCTCAGAGCTCCATGCTTGCAAACATTCTGCATCTGATAAAGATATTAACATACACACACACACACACACACACACACACTAACAGGAGATAAGACACTGTTACATGAGTCTTTGTGTCTTCCTTGCATCTATTGGAGTCACCGAATTCTCTCTTAGACACTGAGAGGCAGAGAGGCCTCCAGCTCACTTATCCCAGTGTGAGACTGTTGCTTCCTTGGGTCTCATAAGCAAGCGCTTTGCACACACACACACACACACACACACACACACACACACACACACACACACACACCGTCTGCAGCCCATTCCTAGTTATTGAACACCTACTGTATGACAATCACTGTGCTGGGCTCTGGGCAATTTGTAGAAAGGAGTAGTTAAATCTCTCAGCAAAACAAGCTTTCACTCACACACTCAGTTCCAGCGGTTTTCTGCCAACCCGCTTCCTTCCCTGCTGTCTATGCCCTCAGTCTTCGTGGAGAGAGCCTGGCTTTTCTCCTACTCTTTTTCATTCCTGACACAGACTTCTCCGTGGCCAAGATGTCTCTGAGAAGAAGCAGCAGATTTCCTCTTCTATTTTATATTTCAACTTTCTTTTCTTATAGTATGAAACCAACCAAAACGTCCCCATCCTAAACAAAACTGTTGTCTTTTCATCTATTTAAGGTGTGTTCTCTGACATGCACTCGTATAGTCAACCGCTTGTCTCTCCCTTCCTCCTTTCTTCCCTGCCCACCCCTGCCCATTCCTTTTTCCTTGCCCCTTCTCATTTTCTTACTCTTTTTACATTCCCTCATCCAGTCTTCTCACTCATCCATCCACCCAACTTTCATTTATCAACTAGTGTTCCTATGAAACAGACATTAGCCTAGGTACCAGAAATGCTGAGGTGAATGAATACAGGTCCAGCGCTTTCTGAGCCCACAGCCCAGTGGGGGCAGTGAAGACCTTTATAAATGTTTATAAAGACTGGGAAGAGAGCAGTCCCAAGGACATGACACTGTTCTGAGCAGTGTGTGGGAAGTTAGCAGTGAAAAATCCGACATTTGAACTGAGTTCTGAAGATAAAGAAAAGGGGGAAAGGCCACCCAGAGGAAATGACTTGGTGGCTTAAAATATCAGGACACAAATAAAAAAGCAAATGCCAAAAGTTAAGTATTATGATCTTTTGAATAAATGATTTGAGGGAAACTGGGTGTCCATAGGCAGAAGGATCAAACTAGGCTGTAAGTCTTTCAACACACACACACACACACACACACACACACACACACACACACACACCACCAATTCCAAATGGATCATGGAGTGAGGGCTGAGCCCTGAGGCTATGAGTGCCAGCAGAAACCAGAAGAAATATTGAAGAACGTCAGAGCATGTGATGCATTTCTTGAGTAGACCTTTCAGAGCACAGGAAACTGAATATTCTGTGCCTAAACAGAGCAAGGAGAACAAGATGAAAGACGGTGTCTGAAGCTACCTGCCTGACAAGGGACTAAAACCAGAGCATACAAGAAACAAAAAGAAATTTTGGCAGCTAAACACCAAATGAGCAGATTGTTAAAACAGGCACGTGATATAAATGGACTTTCCTCACTTTTCCTCTAAGGAAAACACAAATGCAGCCAAGAAATTTATGGGGAAAAGCTCAACATTGTGGATTAGGAAATTGCAAATCAAAGCCATGAGGAGATAGCATCTCAGCCCAGCCAGCAGGGCTATGATCAAGAAGACGAAAATAGTAAATACTAGCAAGGATGTGAGAAGGGGGCCATGGCTCCCTTGGTACAAATGAGAGTTAGTACAGTCACTATTAAGAACCGCTTGGGACAGCATGGGGCAATTATCCTCAGAACACTAGACGTAGAACTACCACATGATTCAGAAATCTGACTGGGAAGTACATTTAGAATGATATGGTAATGAAAACGTCAGAGAAGCATACACTTTTTAATGTACTGCTGAATTGGTTTGCAGCAACCAGCATACAACATCATATCAGCCAGAGTGCCCCTCAGTGGAAGGATGGATGAAGAAGATGTGGTATAGGGACACAATGGAATATTATTCTGCCACTTGCTGTAAGGTGGGTGTAACTGCAAAGCATGCTAAATGCAGCAAGCCAGGCAAACACCAAGGGGTTTCACTCACACACAGAAACTAAAAGGATTGATTCCAGAGAAGAGAAGAGAAGAGAAGAGAAGAGAAGAGAAGAGAAGAGAAGAGAAGAGAAGAGAGTTTATCAGAGGCTGTGATGGGTAAGTGGGAAGGAAGCAATGAAAGTGGCTGGAATGGAAGAAGGGAAGGATTTGGAAAAGGTTGCAATCAGATCAAAGGAACACATACTAGTGAGTGTGCCCCATAGCATTAGCACAGTGGGGTGACTGTAGTTACCAGTAATTCTGTGTGCATTTTAAAATAGCTAGAGAGGACAGGATTTTGAAATTTCTTAACACACAAAAAGCAGATAAATGTTTAAGGCAATAGACATTACCATTGTCCTATTTTGATCATGACACTACCAAATATATTAAAATATCACATTGTTCTCCGTAACTATGTACGATTACTATCTGTCAGCTGATATAATAATAGTTTCAGTGAAAAATGTGTGTTGGCATTTTCATGTCAAAAAAATAAAGGAAAAAAAGCTCAGGAATAGTGTGACGGTTCACACCTTTAATGCCAGTCCCAGTACTTAGGCGCTCAATGAGTTTGAGGCCGGTCTAGTCTACATAACAAGTTCCAGGCCATCCAGAGCTACATAGTGAGACTCTGTCTCAAAACAAAATCACAAATTATAGTTAAACCTCAATAAGATTCAAGTGAAGGAGGCTGGAGAGATGGCTCAACGGTTAAGGTGATTGTTGCTCGGTCATGATGACAGGAGTACAGATCCCAGCACCCACACTGGGCAGCTCACAACTACCTATAACTTCAGCTCTAAGAGATCTGACGCACCTTGCTGGCCTCCATGGCCACATGCATGCATACCCACATAGACACATCAAAAAAGTTAGAGAGAAATATGGGGAAATCATAGCATAAGACTAAAAGAAGACCCGCTGAGTTGGAGGATCCCAGTGTCACACTGAGGTCTCTAGGCTCTGTTGCCTAGAAACCATCAGAAGCCATTGGAGAGGAAGCAGCAGATTTTAGAGATGGTTCTGGCTGCAAAGAACAGAGAATAGGGTTAGTCAAGGCTGCACAGTGAACCAAGTGAGAGACTGGTGAGGGTGGAGTGAAAAGAGAAGAGAGAATGATGAGAGAAGGGTATGTTTTAAAGATGTCTGCCTCAAAAGAGCTAAAATAAATAAATGCCTCTTGGGCTATAGCCAGTGAGCATGCTTGGAGTCTAGCTGTCTACCAAGGGATCCAACTCCACCCTGGCAGTCAGATAAAATAACACCTCTGGCAGCCCAAGTTAGTGAGTGCCCCAGGAAACACACTGGCTTCTGCACCAAAGGCCCACTGAGGCATCATGGGGCCCAGCTGTAAGGCTGTCCTACTGGCCTAGAGTTCATGTCCTGGCCAGTATATATCAAAAAATATCTGCAGTCACACACTCCCACCCCACATCTAAGTTACAGGTTCCACACACACACACAGCATCACTGGAGGACAGCAGTGGGCGTGAAAATCCACACTCTCTCGTTCTCTCAGTTTCACGTCTCTAGGATCCAACATTTTATTTTCGCCAATAAGCAGCTTATTAATTCCATCTTATCCCATTGATATTGAAAGACTCTCATTGTTCAAATATAAAAGATTACACCAGATTGACAAATATCTTCAGAGCAAAGAAAACTTGATTTTTCATTTGGAAGAAAAAGCTATCAAGAGCTTTTCAAAATGGTAATGAGAAGAAGATGAAATGTGTCCCACACTGACTGCGCCTGTGACAGTGATCTGTTTAGACAGCGTCACAATTCATTTTCTCACCAACTCTGTTAGGTGAGTTCATGATTACACTTGAGCAAGTGGGGAAACTGAGATACATAGAGTTTAGGCCATGTCCCAGTGTCATTCAGCTGCTGGCTTTATAGAGCCAGGCTTTGAGTCCAAAGTCCTGTTTGTTCCACCCATGACATCACATGAGGGTGGCAGTGTTGAAGGGAACAGGAGACGTTGTGTTTGAACAAGAAATGCTCCCCTGAAGGCTCACGTTTGAACACTTAGTTCCCAACTGGTGGCACTGGGAAGGTTATGGGGCCTTAAGGAAGTAAGGCTGGAAGGAAGTACATCACTTGGGGGTGGGCTTTGAGGTTTTATAGGCTGTTCTCACCTCCTTTTCTGCTTCCTGAGTGAGGATGGAGTGTGGTGGTTGTCTCTTGGATGCCACACTGACCTCAAGGCTCCCGTGGACAAACCTTTCCCACCATGAGGAACTGTATCCCCTCTAATTGTAGTGTAAAATAAAAAATCCTCTCCTCCACGACTTGCTCTTTGTCTGAGTATTTTTCATAGCAACACAAACAACAAACAAACACCCTTGGACAGACCTGAGAGAGCCTCCAGCTTGGACAGGTGAGGCCTGTGTCTTCAGTCTCCTGGGTAGTCTGTAACTCCAACAAACCCTATGGCTCAAGTGAGCGGGCTTGATCTTTAAAATGAGGGTGGCTGGGTCATGCTGGTCTACTGTTTCACACTTCTCATGCCAGCGAGACTCACCACCAGATGTACCAAGTTTTACACATAGCGTTCCTACCTCATTTGATAGCCACAAATGTACAACAGTCTGAACCCAGAGTTTCCAGCCCATCATTTCCCCAGTGTGTTCTTTACTGTTTCCATTACTACAACCATCCAAGCAATTTTTTGGGGGTGGGTGTGGGGGGGGAGGCGCTGTGTGCTTCATTCCAACATGCATGTTAATTAGCATTCTATTCCTGTGACCAAATGGGTGAGATCAATTGTTTCCTTTACTACAACTCAGCTAAGTAGTGTTGATTTTTTTTTGTTTTTGTTTTTAGTTTTTGGGGGCGGGTATTTCATTCCGGCATCATGTCAGTTAGCATTCTGCTACCATGACCAAATGGTTGAGAGCTTCTCTTTCCTGTCCTCATGAGTGTTGGATGTATCCTAGTCTGTCAAATCTTTCTCTGATTCCTCACTTTGTCTGTCTCTCAATCAGAAGGTCTCGTTCAATTAGAAGCACTTGTCCAAGGGTGCATCCTTCTACAAACTAACTTTACCTTTATAGTTTGGGATTAAAGGTGTGTACTAAGGACATGTCTGTATTCCAGTCAGAGACTAAAGATTTCAGCCAGATGACACAGACCTAGAAAATCTTTCCAGAATCGCCATGTTGCTGGATTAAAATTCCTCTACAATAGAAGAAAGGGTTGTTTCAGTTTATGGCTACAGAAGTTTCAATTCATGATTATTTGACCCTGCTGCCTAGGGCTATAGTGGCATAATACATCATGACAAGGGGGTATGTCTGAAGAAATCTGTCATTTTTTTAATGGTAGTGCGTGTGTCTATGTGTGTGTATCTATGTGTGTCTGTGTCTGTGTGTCTCTCTATGTGTATATGGGTAGGAGTGCATGTGTCACAGCACATTTATGGCGGTCGGAGCACAGTGTTATGTGTGAGCCAGGGTTTCCTTCTCACTTTGCAGCTGTATATACCGGACTGTGAGCTTCCAGGGATCCTTCTATTGCCACCTCCTAACTCCTGACTCCCTGCAGGAGCACTGGGATTACAGATTTGCACTGACACATCTAGATTTATGTAAGTTTTGGGGATTCAAACTTAGGTCCTCACACTTGCATGGCAAGTGCTTTATCCACTGAGCCATCTCTCCAGCCTGAGATCTGTCCATTTATGGAGGGCGGGAAGGAGGAGAGGGTCAACATCATGATAGCCCTTCTAAGACACATGACTAATGACCTAAAATCCTCCCACTAGGCTCCATCTTTTATTTGCAGGCAAATGGATGAAACTAGAAAAGATCATCTTGAGTGAGGTAACGCAGACCAAGAAAGGCATGCATGGTGGATAAGTGGATATTAGCCCAACACAGGTGTCTCTGAAAGACTCCACCCACCAGGGGGTCAAAACAGATGCTAAGACTCACAGCCAAACTCTGGGAAGAGCAATGGGAGTCTTATGGAGGAATTGGGGGGATAGAAGAACCCAGAGGCGACAGGAACTCCACTAGGGTTCCATCAAAGCCAACAAATCTGGACCCGTGGGGGCCTACACAAATGATGCACTGACCAAGGACAATACATGCAGGTACCTAGACTCCCTGTTTAGATGTAGCCAGTGGACAGCTCATTCTCCTGTGTCCTAGTGTATCCCCACTAAGGGGAGCAGGGACTGCCTCTGACATGGACTCTGGTACCCGCGATTTGATCATTTCCTCTTGGTGAGGCAGCCTTGTGGGGCCACAGAGGAAGAGGATGCAGGCTATCCTGATGAGACCTGAGAGGCTGTGGTCAGATGGTAGGGGAGGAGCCCACCCCATCAGAGGACTAGGGTAGGGGAAGGGGGGGGGGAAGAGGGAAGGCGGAGGGTGGGAATGGGAAGATACCAGTGAAAGGGTAGCAATCGAGATATAATGTGAATAAATTATAAAAAAAAATAAAATAAAATGTAAAAGGTTCCTCTACTTTGCACCATTAGGCTGTGAAACCAAGTTTTTAACATGGATATTTATTTGGAAAACATTCAAGATCCAAACTTTAGCTACGTGGTAGAGATATGAATTAACTTGCCCAGTTTTGATTATCCCCAGTTCACCCAACCAAATCTTTTTTTAACTTAAATTTATTTTTAAGAAGTTATTCGCTTTACATCCCAATCATATCCCCCCTCCGTTGCCTCCTCCTAGTCCCCCCTCCTTCTCTCTTCCTCTCTATTCCTCTCCCCTAGTCCTCAGAGAGGGGAAGCCCTTCTCCCCTACCAACTGACGCCTATCAAGCCTATCAAGTCTCATCAGGACTGCCTCTGAGGCATGATAAAGCACCACTCCAGGGGGAAGTGAGCAAAGTGTAGGCAACAGAGTCCATGGCAGGGACAGCCCCTGCTCCCATTCATAGGGGACCCCTATGGAGACTGAACTGCCTATCGACTACATCTGAGCAGGGGGCCTACTTCCAGCTCATGCATGGTCTTTGCTTGGTTCATCAGTCTCCTCTGGGCCCCCTGAGCCCAGATTTGTTGGCTCTGTTGGTTTTCTTGTGCAACTCCTGTCCCCTCCATGTCCTTCTATCCCCCTACTCATCCATAGGACAGCCTGTACTCTGTCCAAAGTTTGGCCATAAGGCTCGGCTTCTGCTTTGGTCCCCTGCTGGGTGAAGTCTTTCAGAGGACATCTATGGTAGATTCCTATCCTGTTTCCTCTCTTCAAGTAAGTGAATTCATTGACTTTTCCCACACTCCTTTTGAGGACCAGTAGCTTCAGGTGTAAAGCTACATCCTAGGACCTGAAACTAGCTAGGTAAATTGTCTAAATGTAGGGTAAACAGAGTTCTCTTCTGAGAAGGATGAATTGATGCAGTCAGGACTTTTCAAGAGGGGAACCAATAATCAGGGCTTCCCAAACTTCCTGGACGAGGGAGTCTTCTTCAAGGCACACCTAGCGGGATAGGAATGTCAATGGTTTCATTTTGAGGAGTACCAGACCACCACTGGCTCACAGTCAGAAACACATGATGGTGTGAAAATATCACATGCTTTGTCCGACACAAAGCTAGAGTGTTCATTAAATGTGAACAGAAAGGAAGTCAATTTGTAGTCTTAATGAGCACTGCCTCTGGCCAGCAGTGACCCAGAATTCTCATTTCCTTTGCCTGGCTGGAGAGAGAGCATGTGGGGTCAGGTCACCTCTGACTTTTTTTTTTTTTTTTTTTTTTTTGGTGGCAGTGGTGGCGGTGGTGGTGGCATTCCCAACCGTCTGCCAATCGTCTCGTTTCCTTACTTGTGACATTTGGAGAAGATGAATCACTCACCACAGACAGGTTCCCACCCCTCTCCTAAGTCCACACACATCAACAGGAGAGTTATTCAGAGAGTTCTTTGAGAGTCCGTCCTTGTTCAATGTGCCTGGCTGGTGTGTTTGGCTATGAACCTGCAGGCCCCCACAGTATGGAAGTTCTGCCAACAGCCTCTTGCAGGATTTCCACAAGCTGGTATTATTTTAAAGTTGAAGGGTGTTAAATTTTGCCCCCTCCATTTACAGCACCAAAAGGGAATGTCCCAACAATAGGATTGTGCTTGTGAAAATAAGGATCTAACTTTGTCATTTCCTCCCATGGAAGTAAAAATAATTTTCACAATGCGCACAAAATAGTACCACCCCACAACTATTACTGTAGGGTATGTTCAGCTTTTCAAAAATAGTTTACTTAAAAAATAATTGCTATCCTATTTTCTTCTTTGCTCTGTTGCTATCTTTTAATTTTTTGTTATAAGAGAATAAATTCTTATAAATTTTCAGAAAATATAGTCAATAAAAAATAAAAATAGAAATCTCATCATCCAGGGAAAACCCACTTTTACTATTTATATATTTATTTTATGTATATTCCATATGCATTTCTTTCATTTTATGTTTCTTTCACTAGAAATATATTTATACTTGCACATACATATTCATAAGGGCATGTATATACATCATCCTAGGAAGAAATACATATGCAAAAATCATTTTCTCCACATTGGGACTAAAACGTATGTAATTTTCAGGCCTGTTTCTTTTTCACTTAGCGCTGTATCCTAGGTAGTTTACAAAGCTGGACCTTACCGTGCCCAATCACCTGAGGTGCTGGCTCCTCCACACAATGATGAATTTACAGGCTCCTATCAGACTTGCCTAGTGATGGCTGTGGCATTACTATCAATGATTCTTCTAGAAAGCAATTAGACTTGGCATTGCTATCACTACCTAATGTGTTTATATCGGCTCCTGTAATTGTTTTCTGAAGCCATAAATTTCTCCAGTTAATTATAAACAAATTGCTCTGCTTAATTAATGGGCATAACTAACGGGTACTATCTAATATGCATATGAATGAAGCTTGTGACAGCCTCACAGGGGCTGGATTAATGATGTAGGAATGGAGGGCTGAGAGAGAGAAGTGAATCATCCAGAGACCAGGTCTGGAGACAGCCTCAGGAAGCTGAGCAATTAAAGGAACAGAGGGTTTCACCTCAAGGAGGACCCAGAAACAAAGCATGGGGGACAGTTCGGAACCCAGAGAGTCTGGGAAGAAAACACATTCAGCAGCATAGCTTCTTGCTGCCTCTGAGAGCCAAGGGTTGACCTTGGAGACAAGCCCAGGATCCCAGTGTCAAAAGTGGTGAAGCTGTGATTAAGACTCAGAGGAATCCCACTCTGTCCTGCAGGCATGGCTTAAATGAAAAAAAGCCAAGAGCCTCAGGTTGAGAGCAGCCTCTCCCCTTCAATTGTTGCCACATTTTTCTTCAGATTAAAAAAAGGAAAAAAATGAAGGATTGCTGGAGCCATAAGGGTCAAGGACATCATAAGAAGACCTACAGAATAAACTAACCTGGGCCCATGGGGGCTCACAGAGACTTAACTGCCAACAAAAGAGCATGCATGGACTGGACCTAGACCCCTTACACATATGTAGCAGATATGTAGCTTGGTCATCAGTGGGTCCCTAACAATTGGAGTTTGGGGGGTGGGAGGAAAGGAGCTGTCCCTGACTCTGTTGCCTGCCTTTGGATACCTTTTCCATAGCCAGGCTGCCTTGTCTGGCCTCAGTGGGAGAGAATGTAGTTTAGTTCTGCTGCGACTTGGTGTGCCAGGGTGGGTTGGCACCCATGGCGGGGGGGCCTCCCCATCACTGAGGAAAAGGGGAGGGAAGCAGGGAAGAAGAGTGTGAGGGTGGGAGGGAGGAGGCTTCAATCAGGCTATAATGTGATTAAATAAATTAATTAATGAAAAGAAAAAACTTAAAAAAGGAAAGAAAAAAAGAAACAAGTAGAAGGATGGGCTTTTTCTAAGCACCTGTCTCGCTATCTTATGCACTTTCTTCATAAAAGCTATTATTCCATTCAGCAACTGAGTAAACTGCGGTTTGTGGAGGCTACAGTATTTGTGCAGCAAATGAGGGCCAGGACCAGGATGAGGAACAAGATGGCGTGCGTGGTCCAGGAGTGCAGTACTTGGAAAGTAAGTTTGCTCTCGTTTGAGCCGAAGCATCACAGACTCTGGGACTTGGCCTTTTATTCTCTTTTCCTTGGAGAAAGGACAGGAGTTCGAGTCCAGGTCAGATCCAATGGCCAAGGCGAATATTCTAGATGATCTTATTGGAATTCAATGATCAATTTAGCACTGGGACAAAAGCAGGAAGGAGGTACTTGTGAGAAGAGGATTCCTGTCAATAAACCCATCATAGCCAAACCCCCAGAAGAAACATATCTCCCACCAAAGGACCAGACAACTCTGCCTTCTGAGCCATGGATACAATGTATCCCACCTTACTAATGCCTTCCCTGAGGATGCTAAAAGGAACTCCTAAAGGAAGGAGAATCAGAAGAAATAATGTGTTATGAAATATATGTAAGTATAAATATGGACGTGCGTGTATGTGTCTGTGCAGAAGAGACAGTTGGTTCATTCAGTGACCCATTTGCTCACATATACTTACTTCTCAATTCCTGAATTCATTTTATCACTAATATTTACACACACTCAGTCACTTATTAATTGTTTCAGCTATTCATCTTGCTAACCACTCATGGAACCAACTTTTTCTATGCACCTACTGTGTGCTGGATGCCAGACTATATCGTGGATGTAGAATTTATTAAGACAAGAGTCTATTCTTCAAGAACTCATAGTCCAATGGAGCAGACAGCCGTTTTCATTCATAATTGTATTAGGTACCTCAGCAGAGATCTGTAGGATGTACTGGGGAGTCTAGAGTCGGAAAAAAAGGAAGAATCTTGACAGAAGAAAAAGGGTCTTAAGCAAAAGGGATGTAGGGGTTGAGACAAGGATGTGTTCGGGCTCTGAACAGGGAGACACAACTGCAGATTTCTCATTCTTTATCGCACATGGATCCAAGTCTTGGCCTCTGGGAAGAATTTGTTTGGGCAGGAGAAAAAACAAAACATTCTTTTTTAAATTTTTTAAATTTATTATAATTTATTCAGATTACATCCCGATTGTTATCCCTTCACTTGTATCTTCCTGTTACCGCCCTCCCTTCCTCTTCTGCCCTATTTCCCTCCCCTAGACTTCTAACAGAAGGGGACCTCTTCCCCCACCATATGACCCAAACCTATCAGGTCTCATCCAGATAGCCTGCTTCTCCTTCCTTTGTGTGCTGCCCAGCCAAGGAGAAGTGATCAAATCAGGGACACTAGAGTTCATGTCAGAGGCAGTCCCCTCTCTCCCCACAACCACTGAGTGAGGTAACTCAGAACCAGAAAGACATACATGGAATATGCTCACTTATAAGTGGATATTAGCCCAACATAGATGTCCTCTGAAAGACTCCACCCAGCGGGACAGATGCTGGGACTCTTTGCTGGACTCTGGGTGAGAGGGATATGGAAGAATGGGGGCATGGAAGGGCCCAGAGGGTTCAGGAGCCCCACAAAAAGACCATCAAGGACAGTGGATCTGGACCCAGGGGGACCTACACAATCTGTTGCACCAACCAAGGACAACAATGCATGCAGTAAACCTAGACCCAAGGGACAAAACGTTCTTTAGTTTATCTGCCTGTTTCTGCTTGCCACTGGAAGATTAGGGAGTCATTCTCAGGCCTGGAAGGTGACCTGAGGTGAGGAGGATTTGGCCTGGGGAAGAGTCACATGTGGAGCCCTCTGGCCTGCTCAGTCTTAGTTGCCAAAGCCTAAGTCACCAGGATATAGGAAGGGATTCATTCCAAGTAGTAAAAAGGGTTATTTGTTTGCAGGCAGCAGATACTGTTTACTACTTAGATGTGGGAATTTCCCAGCTTCTCTCTAAGGGCCCCATAAGACTTCTTCTCAATTTATGTAGCATCTTTCCTCCAAATAGCTTTATAAATTTTTAATCAAAATTGTATTTTAGGAAGTGGAAGCTACTAGATTTCTACCCGGCTGTCACATTTGAAAGGAATTTTATGAAACCCAAATGGGATTTTTTAATGCCTATATTTCTCCTTCAAGTGGGTTTCCAACTAAGACTTTCAGATATTTTTTCCTCTCTCTCTTTTAAAAGGACTTTTTAAAATATACAATGTCACATCCAAAAATGTGACACTCAGTTAGTGACATTCTATTTTAATTCACTTTGACAAAATAATGAACTCTATTTGTAGGAGCAAGAGACTCATCTGACAGGGAGATATCTCTGGAGTTTTGCTATAAATGAAAATATATATATTCCCTTTTTTTTTTTTTTTTTTTTTTTGGAAAAAGTGTCAAATTTGAGACTTTAAAAAAAATGGAAATGATGCTAAATGTTTAGGAACTGATAGGAAGCCCCCGCCGTGGTCACACATCCCGCTACTCACCGGCCGTGTTTGGATTTCTTGTTTGAGCTGGTGACACCTGCCATCATTTCACAGACTTAGACTTTCTGTTCCCGACAAGTGAGCTTCCGTGTCTGGGGAGGGAACCAGAGCCTGGCTTCAGGACAACCTCAGCTCCCTAGCACTTTGAGCCTGCCTCTGCTGAGGACATTCGTGGACTCTGGACCAGACAGAGGCCATAGGAGCCTGTGGTTAGCAGCCCCAAGGCAGAACCCATGACTATAAATCATGCTATATAGTGTATATGTTATATAACCCCTGGTTATTAATAAGCTTACCATGTGAAGAAGGATTTCAGGAGAATGCAGATGCACGCTCGCAACCGCTCTGCTTTTAACTTTACCGTTAGCCACAGCTCTTGGGTCTGTTCTGAAGAGAAGCTAATTTACATGTTGTATCTGGGAACCTTGAGTCGTCGGAGTCACTTTTGGAGTGATGGGACTGGAGACATGGACTCTAAAGAATAAGGAGATGACAAGTCAGAGAGCAAGCTGGGCACAGGGGTTGCTGTAGTCTCCTTGGAGGGGGGGACGGGTAACCCTGCAAAGAACAGCTGAAGGCAAGGAGTCCAGCCAAAAGCACGGGTGTCGGAACAAGATGCGTTCTTATTTTTCATTTTCTTTGAAAAACACTACAACAGTCATATACAAACCAACCATATATTTTTAAAAATTATTTGAGTAGGAAATGAAACTCTTTCCTTCTAGCCTCCACCCCACCACAGCTCTCAGTCCTAGCATTTTCTGTCTTGGGAACAGAGACATAGGGAGATAAATAGATACCTGCCCATTCTCTTTACCGTAGCCGTAAACACTGATCACTGTTTTGTTTCCCTTTTCTATGTCAGGATGCAGGAAACTAGAGAGTTTTGTTTCTCTTCTTACTATACCCTTGTGCTTTCCGATCCTCTTCCCTGGGGAACACACTTCAAGTTCTTTGAAAAGGGGCTACAAAGGAGAAGGGAACTTTCTGTGGTAGCAGTTAGTGGCTTTAAAAGGCAAGAATGTCGAGACAGAGACCACTGTGGTTGCTACCCACACTCCCACTTCTACTTTAGGTGCCCCAGCTTAACTCAAACACAGTAATCCACTGTAAGGATATTGTTGGCCAATCTTCCCTTTTCTTATAAAGTCCAAACCAGCAGGGTGTGGTAGTGTACGTCTTTAATCGCAGCACTTGGGAGGCAGAGGCAGGTGGATCTCTGTGAGTTCGAGGCCAACCTGGTCTAGAAAGAGAGTTCCAGGACAGCCAAGGCTACACAGAGAAACGCTGTCTCTAAAAAACAAAACAAAGCAAAACAAAACAAAACAACAGCAAATAAAATCGACACCATTTTGTGTGTGTGTGTGTGTGTGTGTGTGTGTGTGTGTGTGTGTTGATGGGTATGTGTACATGTATGTACATGTGTGAGGAGGCCAAGGGTTTCATCAGGTGTCTTTCTCAAGCAGTTCTCTACCTTATATTTTGAGAGAGTGTTTCCTACTGAACCTGGAGCTCACTGATTGGCTAGGTAGGTTGGCCCATTCTGTTCACTCACTCCAGCTCTGGGTTACAGGGACATGGCTCTCATGCCTGGTTTCCCATGGGTCCTTGAGCTGTACAGCAGGCACTGACTTCATCATGTCCCTGGCCCCTGAGCTGCTCCTTTCATTTTTCTCAAACATAATATGCCACGATAGTGTTATTATCAATATTAAAATTAGAATTAATTATGTTTTTAAGTCATTAAAGATTTTCTCCTTGATTGCATAAAGGTTTTTGTTGCCTTTTATTAAGCAATATTTCAGTCATAAATAATTATATATAATAAGCAAATAGTAGAAATCCCCATGAACTTAATATCAATCTAAGAAATAAAATATTATCAATATCTATTTTTCCAATTACATTTCCCTGCCTTCTTTACCCCTCAGAATCCAGAGATAACTATTCCACTAGACTTTGTGTTTATCTCTCCCTTGCTTTTCTGTTTAACAGCCATCTTTCCTTTGGACATTAAAATCACTGGGGAAGTGAGTTTCTTTGTTAGTTTTTGTTTTTTGAATACTATGTATCTGCATTCTGTTTGGGACTATTCCTTTTAGAATTTATACACAGTACCAATGAGGAGAATGAAAGATGAAGACTGAAAAAAATAGGAAACAGAAAACTTGAAGACTTTAAGCTTATGTAATCCCCAAAGCAAGTGAGATCCAGCTGTACCCTGTGGGACTCCTAAAAGAAAGGATGGGAGAAGCCGAGAAGAATTAGGCTTGGCAAGCAGGTCTCAGTAGTCATCAGGAAAGAGCATTCCCTTTAGGCATATTTTTAAAATCTATTTTATTTTAGTTTCTTATATCTCTTTCTCCCTTCTCCACCCCAATCCCTCCCAACACCTCAACACCAAATAGGAGAGAGAGGAGGTTAGTGGGGAGAAGGGGTGTGTTGCTCTCTGGCTACTTCCTGTTGTTTAGAGTCATCAGGCTCTTTGAGGCAATACCCATCTCCACCATCAGAATATTCAGCCAGCAACAGCAAATGCTGCAGCCGCCTTCTCTTCCCCCTCCAACGGTCTCCTCCAAGCATTCTTCTCGAAGCCCAACCCCCAACTTCCCTTCCTGAATTTTTTCCAACTGGCAGAAATCAAGCCTCTGCACAAGGCAGTTCCCTGTTGACAAAGAGCATGTGCCCTTTCACCAGGCTGTTAACCAGCTGTGGACAAACTGGAGCAGGCCCAGATCCCAGACCTGGGATTAAAACAAAAACATGTTTACATTATTGAGTTTTCAAAGAAACCAAAACTTGACCTGGAGAGATAGCTCAGAGGTTAAGAGCACTATTCTTCCAAAGGTCCTGAGTTCAATTCCCAGCAACCACAGGATGGCTCACAACCATCTATAATGAGATCTGGTGCCCTCTTCTGGCCTGCAGGTGTACATGCAGGCAGAGCACTGTATATATAATAAATAAATCTTAAAAATAAATAAATAAATAAAAGAAAGAAAGAAACCAAACCTTCCACAGTTTCCAGCAGAGAAAAACAACCCTAAGGGGATAAAGCTATGAGCAGCACCAAGGAACAACACAGAGGTCATACCAAAAGCACCCAGCAGTGTCCAATGACAGACATCGAGAAGACACAAGTGTACACAAACACAAACACAGAAAACAGAGGCCTGTTCCAGTTTGGGCAGTGGCTAGCAAAGCAACACGCAGAAGCAAGCAAGGTTGATTACAGAAAGTAGCAATGAGGTGAAAACTGGCAGAATTTGAAAATAAAAGAGAAGATAGTTTTTCTGCAAAAATGAAGATTATATTAAGAGTTTGGTTTTTTTTTTTTTTTTAAGTACTGTAGAGGATAGAGAAGATAAAAATGAGAACGTAGAATAAATTTGACAGAAACAAATGAAGAGATAAAAGGGAGCACGGAGAAAATGACAAGAAGAGGTGAAGAAAATCCAGCGCGTGGTGGTTGGTGTCTCCACAGAATCATACCAGAACTACGGCAGAGTAAACACCTGAAATATCATTCAGCAACCCTTAGATGAGATCTGTGACTTTACATATGGGAAGGACAGATGCCACAGTAGGGAAACTGACCTCAAACGGTCAAAACTGAACATACCCTAATATACTTACTATACCCTGACAATAAAAGGCCTTGGAACAATGAAATAACAAGCTAGCCGGGTTACAGGAGAATATAAAACTTATAAGAGAAACCCAGGTTAATATCAGATGATATCATTTAACACAATCTGGTGAAGAACGATTCTTATCAGATTTTTTGAGGAAAATAAATCATAGATAAGGATTTTTATACCCACCCCAAATGTCTTTCCACAATTTACAGCCATTGTGTGTGTGTGTGTGTGTGTGTGTGTGTGTGTGTGTGTGCACATATACATACCCATACTCCAGGAATTGTGTTCTTATGAGCCACCTTTGAGAAACATAATAAAGAATGAGTTCTCAAACAAGAGATTCTCAGGGAAATCCTGACTAAAAGATTTCCAGAGAGCAGCAAATTCATTTAGTTGCTGTGAATGTGAATACTGATCGTCTACTTGAGAGCGTCTAAAATCACCTCTGAGACAAACCCCTGGGCACACCTGTGAGGGCCTATCTAGAGTAGAGTAGTCTTCCTCTCTCTCTCCTTCCTTTCCCCTTTCTCTTTCCCTTGCTCCCCCCCTCTCTCTTCCCATCCTTCCCTCCCTCCCTCCCTCCCTCCCTCTGGGCTTCCTGATTGGAAACACGATGTGAGCAGATGCCTCAGGCTCCTGCTGCATCCATTTCTCCCTACCATGATGGACTGTGAGCTAAAGTAAACCTCACCCTCCTTAAATCGTTTTCGTCACAGCAACAAAACACCACAACCACAGACCCAAGTGAAAGCCAGGATAGAGACAAATGGCAGAATTAAATGAGAATACACTCTGGCAGTATATCTGTGAGAATAGAAGGGCAAATTATGTTGGGATGGTGTGGTGGCTTGAATAAAAATGATACCTCAGGTACGTGCATGCTTCGTCCCTGGTTGGTGAACTTTTTGGAAAGGATTAAGGCAGCAGTTCTCAACCTGTGGGCCATGATCCTAAAAGGGGTCAAATGACCCATTCACAGGGGTCACCTAAGGCCATCGGAAAACACAGACATTTACATTGAATTTTTTAACGGTAGCAAAATTACAGTTATGAAGTAACAACGAAACTAATTTTATGGTTGGGGGTCATCTCAACATGAGAAATTGTATTAAAGGCCCGCAGCATTAGAAAAGTTGAGAGCCACTGGAATTGGGGGTGTTGCCTTATTGAAGTAGGTGTGGGCTTGTTGGAGGAAGTGTGTCCCTAGGGGTAGGCTTTGAAGTTTAAAAAGCCCAAGCCAGGCCCAGGGTGGCTGCTGCCTGCAGATCAGGATGTAGAGCTCTCAACTGCCTCTCCAACACCATGTCTGTCTGCATGCCACCATGCTTCCCGCCATGATGACAATGGACTAACCCTCTGAAACCAGAAGCAAGCCCCCAATGAAATCCTTTCTTCTCTAAGTTGCCTTGGTCCTGGTATCTCCTCACAGCAGTAGAACAGTAACTAAGACAGATGGGAACTGACTGAGTTTATTCCTTCATCTCTGACAGCTGGTACTCAACAGTTATTGTCTGCAATTAAGAGAAAGATCTGTGTTCCCAGCCTGGTAACTGAGACATGGAGCCTTTAAGATGCAAAGAGATACAGGCTAGAAAGTGGATTGCGCTTCCACCAGCTTCACCATGCACCTTAAGCATTTGTTTTGGTTTTAAGCAGTTGTGTTTACTTGGAGTATGGAGTTTTAATATTGATCTGAAATGATCCTTAAGAGCATTACATGAAATGTAACACATGAAGTCACCTGGGCCATGGTCCTAGCATACCTTTTATTGCTGTGATAACAACCATGACCAAAAGCAGCTTGGGGAGGAGAGGGTCCAACTTGAAGATCACAGTGCATTATCAAGGGAGGTTGGCACAGGAACTCAAGGCAGTGCCTTTCCAGAGGCTATGGAGGAACACTGCTCACTGGCTTGCCCCTTCTAGTCTTTTAGTCCTGGCTTGCTCACTTTGTTCTCTCATGCAACCCAGGACCAACTGCCCAGGAATGACACTGCTCATGGCATCATCCGCATCAGTCACGGATCAAAAACACATCCCACAGACACGCTTACAGACCAATCAGGTGAAGACATTGCCTTAGTTGGGGTTCCATCTCACGAGCTGACTCTAGATTTTGTCAGGTTGACCAAAAACTAAGCACCACAACCCAGCACTGTCAGTCATCATCTTCTCTCACATACACCTTAAATATGTAGGTATTTTAGGATATGTTTTAAATATTTACTTGTGTGTGTGTGTGTATGCATGTGTGTGTTCATGCATGTGTGTGTGTGTGTGTCTGTGTGTGTGTGCACACTTGTGGGAAGATGTCAGAAGAGGGCATCAGTTCACCTGGAGCAGGAGTTACAGGTGGTAGTGAGCTGCCCCACGTGGGTGATGGGAACCACACCCAGGTCCTCTGCAAGAACCACAAGTGCTCCTAACTGCTGACTTATCTCTCCAGCCTCCAAGCTTTTCTTTCTTTTTTTTCTAACATTATTTTTGTGACTTTTTTTTAACCTTTATGATTTTAAATTTTAGTTCTTAAGTAGCAAATCCCATTTATTCATTCTTTCCTATTTTTTAACTTTTTACCTTGTGCCTTTAATCTTTTTACCTTAATCTTTCATCTCATTTACTTTTATATGCCTAACCTTTAATTTTTTTGTGGTATATAGCCTTTTACATTTTCTTTTAAGCTTGTCCGTTGTGTTCTATTATTCTTTTTACATTCCTAACCTTTTGCTTTTATTGTGATTTATATTCTTTGCCACTATGTATTGTTCTTTTATTGTTGTTTTAATCTCCTCCTAACCTTTTATTCTCCTTTTCATGATTGGAATAATCTCATTCTTTTTTTTTTCTCTTTTCTTTTATGAAAATCATGACCAAAAAAAAAAAAAATCCTTTTTTTTTCTTTTTTAAACAATAGTTAGCCAGAATGTGTTCCCAATGGTGTGAAAGCAAAAGGAAATTTCACCACCACCTCACCACCCCATAAGGACATGAGACTGGAGCTTGAATTTGTAAAAAAAAAAAAAAAAAAGGAGGGGCAAGGTGGAACTGCCCTCTGTGCTTTCCAGTTTCACTATGTGGCCTGAAGGCCACTGAAGTACAGTTTGCATTCATCCCACCCCCTGAAGACCTAGAAGACCCAGAGGGTGGCCCCTCCCCAGAAGTTTTAACTCTCTTTGTAGGGATGACATCAATTAGTAATCCCATGCCCTCTAGGTTCGCCTGGAGGCTCCCTGTGCTTAAGTTAACCACTCCGAGTCAATCAGACCCCATCAGGCCTTTGGTCTGGAGTGGGGAGGGGTCTCTCCTTTGCTTTAACTGCCCCAAGGAGAAGGCTGCTTTCTTCAGTCCATCTGCCTCCCTGCTGCACCCTGAGATGCAAGGTGTTTAGTCACCTTCTCTGCAGGAACAATACCCTCAAGGAACAGAGAAAACTAAGTGGCAGCTCTTGACTTCGCTAACCGTTTCTGTGGTGTAATTGATCCAAGTCAGAACAACTAGCAATAGAAGCCAAACCTAGGAAAGGAAGTAATTACAAGGGCATGCATCTGTGAGGTACAAGCCATTTAATTTTTACAGACTTACATAAATAAAACAAACAAACAAAAACAATTATTCAGACCTGGTAAGTCCCAGATCACTTTCTTATTGAAGCCTGGAAAAAACAATTCTCTTTTTTGTGGAGTTGATTAAAACAAAGTCCTCGAGCTAAAGAAAACACCGGAGCAAGCTGCCCTGTGGCAGAACTGCTCAAGAACGGATCCAGAATGTTCTGACTGGAAGCATTGGGTCTGTTTCAGATAACTTTGGACATGATTTTTTTATAAGTCATGTATCAGTATTTATTTATTGAAATAACTAATCTAGAGACTCAAAAATAAGGATACCACCCCTTTTGTGTGTGTTACATGGTATGGTTTGTATGTATACATGTTCTTATGTGTACACACATGTAAAGGCCAAAGGTCATGTTAGGTATCTTTCTCCATCACTTTACCACGTCTTTTGAGACAAACTCCCACTGTACTGGAACTCTCTGATTCAGACAGACTAACGAGGCAACAAACTCTGGGGACCCTCCTCAGTCTGCTCAGTTCTCATATTAGAGACACGTGACAACATGCCAGATTTCTCACATGGCTGATGGAGACCCAAATGCAGTATGCAGGTCTTCATGCTTGGCATGGCAAGCACTTTGCCGTCTGCATGGCTTGCTTTTCTGTTTCTGTAGTAAAATCCTATGGCTAGACACAACGTAAAGGTAACAGTGTATTTTGGTTTGCAGTTCCAGAGGGCCAGAGTTTAGAACAGTGGGAACAGAATGGCACCAGGACCAGGAATCCGGCTGGTCACATTTCAGTCCCACACAGGAAGCAGTGAAGCAGAACCAGCCCTCAGTGACATACTTCCTCCAGCGTCTCTCTACTTCCTGTGTTCCATAACTTTCCCCAAGCAGCACCACCAACTGCAGACCATGTGTCTAAACACGTGAGCCTCTGGGGGGCTATTTCTCAGTTAAGCCACAACACCAACTGAGCTACCTCTCCAGCCAGGTGATTCCAGCTCTTTAATCTACATTTTTAGATATTTCACCAAAACGCATATCTGTTTACCCTGGTACTGACTTTTGCTATATTCCTTAAATGCCTGTGAGGGATTGTTTAAAAGGCCATTGGTGATACTGGGCATTGTCTTCCTTGCCTTTTGATGCTCCCATGAGGGTTCCACAGACTCTCTTTGAAATCCCCTCCTCCCCTAAGAAACTTTTCTGTAAAGAGTCAGAGAGTAAATACTGGTTCTCTGTGTGTAACTATTGAGTTCTGCCATTGTGTGTGAAAGCAGCCATAGTCAGTCTGTACACAAGCATGCTTAGATTCTGGTAACCGCTAATTATGGACTCTGAAATTTGAATAGCCTCTATTTTTATTTTTTAATAATTTTAGTTATTCATTCTTTCATATATCTATGGCTGTATATACACACACACACACACACACACACACACACACACACACACACATGCTGTACCTTGATGGAACTGTCCCCCATTATCCTCTCTTATCCACTTTTCCTTTTCACTGAACCCCTTTCCAACAAGTGTCCCTCATTATTTCACACATGTGTGTATGTGTGTTTGAGTTTGTGTGTGTGCATGTGCGTGTGTGTGTGTGCCTTAACTAATTTTAATATGTTTGTTTGCATTAGCATAGGTTAAGATTTATTTATTTATGCAAAAGCATCATGTGTCACAAAATATTAGACATCTTTCAACCAGTCATAGATATAAAAACTTATTAGTGCCACACACAAAGGTACGTGCCTCTAATTCCAGCACTCGGGATACTGAGACAAGGAGGCTGCAAGCCTGAGGCCAGCCTGAATAGCATACTCAGATCCTGTCTCTAAACAACAAGAAGCAACAACAACAAAATGCACATTCTTCTCTTGTGACACAGCCTTAGAGCCAAATTTGTCTGGTGGCTGTTACCCGTGTTCTGGGAGCTACCCAGTAAAGTTATCTTTGCATGATGGATGACTTAGATGGTACTTTCCAGAAGGGTGAAATAGAGACCTATTCTGCCCTGTGTTCTGTTTAATTCCCACCTGAAAGTCTTGCTAGGACACCTAGGGGATTAGACTACCAGGACATCATCTCTTTATCATAAAAAATAAAAATAAAAATAAATAGGGAAAGAGTGTCAAGCCCATATGCCATAGTGTTGTGAGCCATGACACATCTAAACAGTTAAGTTACCTGCCGACTAATTAATGTTATGCAGAAGGACTGCTGATTCAATGCTCCTACAGAGTCATCATTTTTGGTAGACACCTCCAATATTAAACCTGACTTATGGTCGATAACCCTAAGGAACAAGTTAACTAATTCAGTCACATGGCCATATATTTTTTGCAAACAATTTAGCTCTGAGAGGGCACCTGGAAACTATATTTCTCAAGGTTAAATGCTCCATGGGTGTTTACCAAGATGTTTTATGAATGGGGTGGGCATTTTCCGCCCACTTGCTATAAATTTGTTCTCCAAGCAAAAATTATTGATGTTCTGCTCTGATGGAGAGGTGTGGGGCCTCAGTCGCCCTTTCATCTGTGAGCTGGGGTGTATCTGAGACCTTCCTTAGGAGAATCTCAGCCTCAGGAGGATGTCCCAGACTGCTTCTTTCTGTTCTTCTTGTCTGTGCCCTTGTCAGGCTCCTCGGTCTTATTTATTTATATTTTATTTGCATGAGTGTTTTGCCTGTATGTATATCAGTACACTGTGTGCATTCCTGGTGTCCACAGAGGCCAGAAGTGGACATCAGACCCCTGGGACTGGAGCTGCAGATGTTTGGAAGCTATTATGTGGGTGCCAGAATCTAATCTGGTCCTCCGGAAGAGAAGCCAGTGCTCTTTACCATTGAACTGCTTCTGCCGCTCCGCCACCACCCCAGCTTTCTTGAGAAAACACTGGCCTAACTCCACTAACTGACCAGTATGGTCATTTGCTTCACACCATTAGGCCACATCAGGTTATACTGCCTGTCAGGTGCTGCAAAGAATGCCACAGGGCAGCTGAAAGTGTAGTGAGGAAACCGTCCAAAACGGGGTCAGCCGTGGACACCTCCCCCCCCCTCTCGTTCTCTCCCCCCTCCCCCTGCCGCCCCGTTGTCCCCATGCTTCCTGTGGGGGGAGGGGGGGAATAGGGTCATAGCTGATGCCTGTCAACACACCAAATGATTAGAGAAAGGTTGCTTTTGATTTCTGCGGTCTTAACGGAAGGCTTTGCCCTGGACCCTCATAAAGATGACTAGGAAAGAGCTGAGCAGCAGAGATGCTCTGGTCCGTGCTGGTGGTGCTGAGAAAGCATCTTTTCCTGATGGTCCTTTTCCTCATTCCTACTTGGGAATAGCTGAGTGCTTACTAAGGGGACCCAGGGGAGGACTCCGCTGGTTGGGTCACACACACACTGTCTGAATTAGGGTGCTGGAAGGTCCCCTGAAGTCTCAGCACTGCTCCTGTATGTCTCTCGAGGGACTGGTTTTGTTTAATTTATTTCCATTTGCTTACATGGTGGATCATACAGCTCGGTGGTTGTTCATCCAGCCATACTTTAGGGCCACGATGAGCTCTGACATCATGCAGATGCAGCCTAAACTGATGTAATCACTGTCTCTACAGGTGGGAGTTACTTTTCAGATGCTCCCAGTGTCTTTGGAGCATATGGTTGAGCATAGCTCATACCTGTGAGTTCTCCCCCGCACCCCCCCCCCCAGCGTTGGTCACTGAGAAAGAAAATGTCAACACTGGTGTTAAGTCATCAACACACAGGGTCTGTGACTTCCCTGAGTAGCCCTGCTTTCTCTGGACACACCCCCAGCCTCCGGTCTCATTTCCCGTTTGCCATCGCATCGTCAGTGTGCCCTAACCTTACTGTCCTATGTTGTGTTTTAGATGAAAATTGTTGGTGGAGGGTGTATTTCCATTAGCATAAGCTAAAATGATCATGGGAGGGTTGGGTCACTGGACTATTGTGGGTTTATTTCATAACACGAGGATAGATGTGTCCAACCAAAGGAAAAAATCTAGGATTGAGAAAGTGACAGAAACTAAAGCATCCGGTTCCCCCGCTCTCTCTCTGCCCCATCTCCTCCTCTCCTCTCTCGTTTGCCCTTTCCTTTATAAGTCAGCTTCATTCCCCCTGAGACCAGCTTTATTTTCCTCTCTCTAAGGTGTCATGGTCTCAGGGCAACCAAGCACAGAAAGCACTTATAGTCCCCAAGTGCCAACCTGGAAGTCTCAGAAGACTAGTGAGCGGCCCACTCACTCCACTACATCCTCCCCATCAGGGCCATTGAATAGGACAATGATGTGCAAGTCTGGCTTCCCTACACCCTGCCAGAACCAAGGGGGAGGAAGGCAATGGTTAAAGATGGTTTCAAACGCGATGTTGGTATAAACCACGTTAAGACTTTATAGACTGGAGGATTGTAGACAAAACCGATGGCTGTGTGCATTCAACACAAATCACCACTGGGAATAGCTGAGGATTTGGCCGTAGTGTCATTATAACATTTGGAGAATGTGATGGCTGCACTTAGGCATCAACTGACAGGATCTAGAATCTACTAAGACACAAGGCTCTGGTCACACCTATGAGGGAAAACCCACCCTAAACATGGAGCATTTTCTGTGAATGGGCCAGATAAACACCGTATCAAGGGGAATGCTTTTGGGTTTTGTCTGCTTGTCTTCAGGTCTTGGAGACATGCGCATCCACCCTGCCGCTGCTCCTGCCGCTGCCGTGCTTCCTTCCCTGCCATCAAAACCCAGCTTCTTCAACCTTCTACAATGGGCTGAATGCCAATGGCCCTCCAGGACTTTTCCAGTTCTTCAGCACCAATTTGGACCTTCTGAGGGATCCAGCCTCACAGGCCGAACATCCCCCATGTCCTCAGCCTCTACAGGCATTATTGGACTATCTAGACTGTGTGGGCCAGTATACTCATGCCCCCTTTTAATGGTTCTGTTTCTCAAGAGAATAAGAAGACACTTCATACAGAAGTCAGCTAATACTGATGAGCCAGTCCCAGGACTGTCTGGGCATCTAAGCTCCTCAGCCTCACTGGACCCTGCAAAAATCACATCAGAAGTCATTTCTGGTTTTCCCCTAGATCACACACCTGTATGTGAAATCTGTGGAGAACCTTAGTCACGCCTCTTCTGAGGTTCTTTGACTCACTTGGCAGAGCTGTTTTAGAGAAATGTCGAAAGCAGAGTCGTCACTCTGTGTTAACAGACACGACTGATCACCAGGGTTCAGTTCACAAATCGGATAGTGCTTAGTGAGATGGCACTCATCCTGACAAACTTCAGTCAGTGTGGCAGAATCCGATTTGGGCAGGACCTCATTTGTCAGTCTAGCACCCACCAACATCAGAGGGAGGTGGCAGTATTCACTGTAGCCGGTGAGCAGCAGGGGATGATTTATGTCGTGCAGCAGCCAGTTTTTTAAAAAGGCATTTTGTGTGGGTTAGGTATGTGTGCGTGTGTGTGAGCATGTGTGTCAAGGTCAGAATTCAATCTTAAATGTCTTCTTTTATCTCTTGCCACCTTATTTATTTATTTATTTATTTATTTATTTATTTATTTATTGAGACAGGGCCTCACTGATTCGATAAGACCAGATAATCTACAAGCCTCAGAGATCCTCTATTTCTGCTTCCCCAGCACAGGGACTGTGGGTGTACAACAGTGACGATTTCCATGGGTGTGCAACAGTGACGATTTCCATGGGTGTGCAACAGTGACCTTTTTTTTTATTAATTTATTCATATTACATCTCGATTGTTAGCCCTTCCCCTGTTTCCTCCCATTCTTCCCTCCCTCCCATTTCTCTCCTTCTCCCCTCCCCTATGTCTGTGACTGAAGGAGACCTCCTCCCCCTATATATGCTCTCAGAATATCAAGTCTCTTCTTGGTAACTTGCTATCCTTCCTCTGAGTGCCACCAGGTCTCCCCATCTGGGGGACATGGTCAGAAAAGGGGCACCAGAGTTTATGTGAGAGTCAGATCTCACTCTCCACTCAACGGTGGAGAATATCCTGTTCGTCGGCTAGGTCTTGGTAGGGGTTCGAAGCTTACTGCCTATATTCTCCTTGGCTGGTGCCTTAGTTTGAGGAGGACCCCAGGATCCAGATCTGCCTGCCATAAAGTTCTTCTCGTAGGTTTCCAGGACCCTGTGGGTCCTACTATTTCCCCTTTCTTCCATGCTACTCTCGCCTAAAGTCTCAATAGGATGTCTTCTCCTCTGACCCACTTTCTTGGTAAGTAAAAATTTTCATGGTACGTATCTCTTGGACTAGTGTTTTGATATAAGTGAGTATATACCGTTTGTCTCTTTTTGCTTCTGGGTGAACTCACTCATTATGATAATTTCTAGATAAATCCATTTGTCCACAAATTTCGGGAATTCCTCGTTTTTAATAGTTGAGTAGTATTCCATCATGTAAAGGTACCACAGTTTCTTAGTCCATTCTTCTACTGAGGGACACTTAGGCTGTTTCCATGTTCTGGCTATTATGTATAAAGCAGCTATGAACATGGTTGAGCGTATGTCCCTGTTATGTGGTGACCTTTTACATGGGTGCTGGGAGTCAGAACTCAGGTCCTCACACTTATACCATAAGCCCTTCACCCACTGAGCAATCTAACCTGGCCTCAGCTATCTGTTTCGTTTTGTTTGAGACAGGGTCTCTCTGTGCATTCTTGGCTGGCTGTCCTTGGACTCACTTTGTAGACCAGGCTGGCCTTGAACTCACAGAGATCTGCCTGCCTCTGCCTCCCAAGTTCTTTCTTTTTTTTTTTTTAAATCTTTATTTTGCGCTAACAAATATTTTCCTTAGACCCCATCCTATCACTGTAGAGTTTGTGGCTTCTGTTTTTTTTTTTTTTGTAGTTGTTTTACTGGAGCAATCATGATCTTTTCATTTGCATGTTGAGCTCAGTGACTGTTCACAGACTAAACACAAGAATGCAACCATCACTGAGATCAAGAAATGGACCCTGACCAGCACCCCACAGCCCTTCTGGGTGGTCCTTCCTCTCACTACGTCTACCTAAGGTGGGCATTGCCTCAACACCCAACAGAATACTTTTGCCTGTTTCTGAAATCTATAAAATTAGGATAATGAACAGCTAGTCTTTCTATACACTAATTCTGCTTTTTGAGATTAACTTGTAATGTTGTGTGGTACAGCATTCTAATATGTAAGCATGACCAAATGATATAATCCATCTACTGGCTCTGGATAGTTGGGGAGTAGCCTTTAAAAAATATATTACAAATAGCCCAGCTCTGCTCCTTCTAGAACATGCATTGCTGAGTCCATAGATGCATTTCTACAGGGTATGTAATTAGAAGTGCAACAGCTGTGTAATAAGTATGCATGTGTTCCGCCTTGTCACTGATAAACACTTTACCAAAATAATTGTACTAATTTGCGCTCCCGCCAGCAGCAGAGCAGAGAGCTCTTTCTGCCCGGCATCCTCACCCGCCCGGCTTTGGAATGTCATGTCTTTTCCCTCTTTAGTGGGGGAAGTGAGTGTGAGTGGGTTCACTGTGGTTTAACTTGCATTTTCTTGTTAATGAAGTCGAGTATCTTTTCACATGGTTGGCTTCATTTATTTAATTAACAGCCATTTGGTTCTCTTTGTGCAGTGTGTATTTAAGCCTTTTGCCTATCATCCCCCCCCCCCCACCGTGTGGTTTTCTTTCCCTAGCTGGTGGATGAGTGTTTTCTCTAAATACTGCAGTCATGTTGTCTTTTGGTTATAGACACCCAAATGCCTTATTTCCACTCTGGCATGGAATTTTTACTCTCTTTTTGCCTGGCAACTTTTCTATCCTTTTATATACTCAAAGTAGAATAACTGTGATCCCAGATTTTCTTCTAAATCTTTACGGCTTTATTGTTTATTCGTGTAGCCTCTATCCATGTATTTGTTTATTTCTTTAGTGTAAAACAATAAAATTGAGAGTACCATATTTTCCATATAATCAATGGAGTGACATTTACTACACAAGCTCTCCTTCCCCGTGCACCTGATAATCATATATCAGGGGTGCTTTCTTCTGGGATTAATTTGGTGTCATTGGTATTTCTTTTTCTGTCTCTGTGACAATTCTGTCCTGTCTAAATGTCTATGAATGAATAATTGATTTGCTAATTATCCGTGTAAATTATCCATTCTTCAAGACTGTCTATCCTTGGTCCTTTGGATTCACATATGAATTGTGAAATCTATTTATCAGTTTTCGCCAATAGGACAAAATTATCTGGCTTTATTAGACTTATCTGGTCTACAGACACTGTGAGGGAGAAATGATATCTTGTGGCACTGAGTTTCCAATGCATGAACATGATGTATCTCTTTATTTGCTTACATTTTCTTTAAATTCTCTCAGTAATATTTTTATTAGACCTTATCCTGGCAACATGAAATTTATTGATGATATTACAAATTGAATATTTTGTCTTCGTTTTAACTTGTAGGAATTTTCTGGTAAAAATGCAATTGATTTTTACACATTATCCCATATCTGGCAACTTTGCTAATCATACTTATTAATTCTAATAGTTTGCACATTGTCTAAGGCTGCTGTAAAAAATGGCCACAAACTTAGTGTCTGCTTCAATCCACAGCAATGTGTTCTTTCACAGTTCCAGAGGCCAGCAGTCCAAAAGTCAGCCTCAATGGCTAAAAGCAACATGTCACAGAACCATGGTCCATCTGTCGTCTGCCTTTTCCAGCTTCAGGTAGCACCAACATTGCTGTGGCCACATCACTGAGGCCTCTGCCTTCATCATCATATGGCTCTCAGTGTGTGAGGGTTAGTGTTGATCACCAACTTAAAGAATGCGGAATTATCTGAGCAAACATGCCTGTCAAAATCACCTGGGTGTACCTACCTGTGGGAATCGCCTGGGCATACCTATCATCTGTGGGAATCGCCTGGGTATACCTGCCTGTGGGAATCACCTGGGTATACCTGCCTGTGGGAGATTATCATTGTGGGGTTCACAGATGTGGAAACACTCGTCTTTACTGTGGGCAGGACCATTCCCTGGCTAGCACCCCGTAGGGATTGTACAGGGAAAGAGAACTAAGCAGCAGGCATTGCTCACTGCTTCCTGATCAGGGATGCAATGTCACTGCCTCCTGCAAGCTTCTGTTGCTGTGACTTCCCTGCCAAGAGAGACTGTAACCTTTTCAGAGACTGTGAACCAAGTGAACCCTCTCTCCCTTGAGTTGCTCTTGCCAGGGTATTCCGTCAGAGCTGCAGGATAAGAAACAAAGGCAATTGAGCCATCTTCTGCTGCTCCCTCTGAAGATGTTGGTAATGCTAATCCAAGACCATCTCTCCATCACAAAAGCCACAGTTAGCCATCTCTGCTAGACCTTTGTCCAGAGCAAGAAATATTTATAGGCTCTGGTATCTTTTGGATGTCTTTGAGGTCCACTTTTTATTCTGCCTTGTTTACTTATGGTTCTTTTCCAAAGTGGATGTTCATGACACATATGAATAATGGCAGTTACCTCGAACACTTGCTATTATTATTATTATTATTATTATTATTATTCTCTTTTATATACAGATGCTATTTGACTTGTGATGGAGTTGTGGCCTGATAAGTCAATCATAAATTTAAAATATCCTCATGAATGCACTTAAAACTTCACTGACCGAACACTCTATCTCACAGGCATGGCATACTTAAGAGCATGGGATGATCACCCTCATGACTGTGTGGCTGGGAGCTGTGGCTCGCCACTGCCCAGCATCTTAGAGTGTCAGTCATAGAGCTGGAAAGATGGCTCAGCAGTTAGGAGCACCAACCGCTCCTGCAGAGGACCCACACTCTGTTCTCAGCACCCGCACAGCAGCTCACAACCTCCTGTAACTCCAAGTCCAAGAGATCCTAGTGCCCACTTCCAGCCTCTGGAGGCTCCAGGCATAGACATGGTACACAGATATACATGCAAGCAAAACACACATGCACATAAAATAAATTAAAATTTTAAAAAGGAGAGTCAATCATACTCCGCACCACTAGCTAAGGAAACAGTCTAAATGCAAAATTGGAAGCACAGACTACAGAACGCTTATCACTGACACACCACTGTCAAGTCAAAACATCCTAAATTGAGGACCATCTGTAGGGAAGCACAGCGGTCATTAATCCTTCACAGACAAGAGGCTCGGAGGCACTGGAGACTGAGATTCTTACCCCTGCATCAAGCACTTTTTTTTGTAGTCGTTCTGTGTTCATGCCTCTAACATCTGAGATCCTGCTGAACAACAGTCCTTGAATCCAGTGGCACACGCATTCCTAGGCAGGGCAGTGTCAGGCCCAGGCCATGATTTTGATCTAAGGTTACAACTAACACAGGCCTCACAGCAGTGCAGTGATAACAGGCTTCTCCCTCAGAAGAGCCTTGTGCTCCTATCTTACTGCTTCATGGCTGCCATTTGTAAATTGAAAGTAGGATCCCATGGGATGGGCAATGGGACATTCACAGGGCCTCTGGGCCTCAGCTCACCCATGTTCTTGCCTCTTGTCACCTCCGAGGATAGCTCTCAGGATGGCCTACAGGACTGGTCCTCTAAACCCCACCTCACATCCTGGGCAGCACAGAGGGAAGCAAGACTCTAGCACGCGCGCGCGCGCACACACACACACACACACACACACACACTGCAGAGACTTTCAGCGAGGGCTGCAGCATCACTGCCCACGTGGAGGAAGGCCAGTCAAGAGGTCACATCTCCTGCTGATCTAATCACTTAACTCCCCAATCCAGGCACCATACGTGATAAATACAGCAGTGACACCTAAACCATTACAAAGAAACTCATCTGCTCTAAGCTGGAGTTTCGGATTCATGGAAAAGAGCTACAAGGCTTAATTTCTCCAAGTCATACCCCTAGTGGCCTCTAAGGCCTAAGTCCTTCACTGGAGGAAGGTGGAGCCTGCGGGAGGTGGGGCCTGCGGGAGGTGGGGCCTGAGAAATGGGGAGCCTGTGGGAGGTGGGGCCTGAGGGGGTGGGGCCCGAGGAAGGTGGGGCCTGAGGGAGGTGGAGCCTGGGGAGGTGGGGTCTGAGGGAGGTGGAGCCTGCGGGAGGTGGGGCTTGGGTAAGGTGGGGCCTGAGGGAGGCGGGGCCTGAGGGAGGTGGGGCCTGGGGGAGGTGTGGCCGGTTGGGGTGGTGGAGCTCGGCATCACTCCTAGGACAAGATTGAGTACACACCCCTTGTATCCTGGAGCAGAACTCCAGAGCACCCGGAGTGATCCATGCTTACCCCATTCTGGGGTCCTCCCTTAGCAGCCCCCTGCCAGGGAGAAACTTCCTGCCTCCTTTCGCAAGGCTAGCTTGAGTTTGTCTCTTCTGGACCACTCAGGATTCTCTGTGAAGAGGATCTAGCAAACTGGAGCGGTAAAATTGCTGTGATGCGGATGCTCTGCATTTGCATTGATATCCGTGTTGTGTGATAGAGAAATAAACTTTGAACCCCATGGTAATAGCAAAAAACTTAAATTCTTTTAGGACATTAAATAACAAATGAAGCCCACCATGACAAGCCTGGAGAATGACCACAGAAGAGAAGAAAAGCCTTCCTTCTACTGGTACTTCTTTCCTGCTTTCTAACCTTGAGGGAGCACATTTCCATTCTGCTCCGAGCCTCACAAATTACCAAACAGCTCTGGGTGCAGTTTGCCCCTTGCCAAAGCCAACCCTGCTAGCTGTGGCTGACCCCAAAACCAATGGCAAGAGCCTATTCCCACAAAGCTGTGCCTTTCTGTGAGTTCCCCACAGTGACTCACGGCTCAAGACCGTATGTTTCTCACTTGTCTGAATGCAAAGTAAGAATGGCTATTTTTATAGAACAAAACCGGCGTGGAAACGTGGGATTCGGCCCATCTGTATGCTCTGCTGCACCTGAGATGCTCAGTGCGCATAATAAATCTGTCTTTGGAAACTTTCTTCTTTGCAGTTTTGACACAGATAAATGACAAGTATTAAATCTTCAGGGAAAATAACCAGCTGCTGTAGTTGTTGAATTACTGAGACATAAGCTTCCAGGCCTACCGATGTGAAACACCAGCCAGCAGCTCCAGGAAAAGGCCACAGGTGAGCTGCGGGAATGCCAGGGGTGACCGCAGGCTGCCTCTGTCTTTATCAACCCAGAGAAACTCAGGGTCACGCCTCATCTCAGAGAGGATGAACCTTGAAAGCCATTACTATAAACTTAAGCTTCAATCAGGAAGAGGACCTTTTGGGGTCGCATGCTACACTGTGTCTCAGAACTTGGATCACTGACTAGCGGGGGGGGGGGGTTCCTTCTAGAATGAGGAACATGGTGAAAGACAGAGCAAGGAGTAATGACAGACCACTTGTCCCCCTGCTCAGAACAATAGTGCTGGTGGCTGTGAGTATGGTGGGGAAGCTGTAAAGGAAGTAAGCACTCACCCACTGAGAATGCACATGCTCATATTTGATGTGTTGACCATAGTCACCATTCCTAACCTCTCCCAGACTCCTCCCAAAACCCTTCAAGTCCTTCTTATTTTTCCATTTCTTAATATAGATTGAGTCCGGTTAGTGCTGCCCACGCACTCAAGGGGAAGGGGCAGTCCACTAGAACATGGCCCTTGCCTGGGCAACAACTGTCATTTGCTCCTCAGCTAGGGGGTGGAGGCTCTCATGTCCCATACCATGTAAGGAATGGAGGAAGTGAGTGACTGAAGACCTGAGAGTAAGTGTGAATTTTGACATAGGCACCGCTAGTCGAGGACTCCAAGACCAATTGGCCCATGAGAAATTGGCAAAGCCATTATCCATTCAGACCAGGCTCAAGATGGAGTTTGTGCAAGACTGGCAGCTGCAGCTTCCTCCCCTGGGATGCTCAGAGCCTGGGACTGCTACCCTACAGAGAGCTCCAGCCTAGACTAGCTGACCTCTCCCACTGTCTGTACCTAGTAAACAAGCGGAGGCTCCATGTTGCACCAGCTTTATTGTACGTGTGTCTGTGTGTCTGTCCTTTCTTTCTGCCCCTATCCTGGGTTCTGGAGCCCAAGGCTCTCAAAAGCAGCGATGCTGGCCTAATCATGTGCAAGTCTGGTGCAGGCAACCACAGGGGCCTCTTGTGTTCAGAAGAAAGGTTTGCCCCAGCCCTCCCTGGCTTCTGACTCTAATGATCTTTCCGCTCCCTCTTCTTCAACGTTCCCTGGGCCTAAGGTGATGATGCCTGTGAAACAGATGTCCCATTGGTGGCCAAACACTCACCAGACACTTATTCTCTGAGCTTGGACCAATGGCAAGTCTATACTAACTGCCATCCACTACACAAGGACAATTCTCTTACAAGGACTGAAAACTGCACTAATTCATGGGTGAAGAGGCATGAACCTAGAAGGCAGTTGATACTATGTCCATTTAGCAAAGTAATGGCAGTAGGCTCAACGCCGGCCCTCTGTGTTTCGCAGATATGGGTTCTTAATCAGATTTATAGCACAATGTACGAAGGGCTTGGCAGCTCCCTGTGTGTATCCCTAGTGCCCCACCTGGTTTAGAGATTCTGAGTATTTATAAAATTAAGTTCAGCATCTGACATTCTTTAGCTGTCTCAGAAAATGTTGGTGATAGTTTCAAAATTCACTTGACACCAGAACCAAGTCCTCCTGACCCCCAAAGTGGCTGTTACTATCCTATTCTGTTGTGCCTGAGAGTTTAAAAAAAAAAAAAAGCGCCATTTTCTTTGAGTGTTATACAGGTTGATGTGGCCAGAAAACAATTTTAACAGTGAGCTGATCTCCAAGTGTTAGCAGAACTAAAGTGAGAAGACGAAAGTGCAAGGCTGGACCCAAGGAACAAGGGGAAGTGCTGATGGGGAGTGCCGCCTGTTGAGAACCGTGACTGGCCCCAGCTAACCCCTAAAGGCAAGTGGAGGGCTGGGCAGGATTAGGTACAATACAGAGGCACTCACTCATTCTCCATTTACACCTCATGACCAGCCATGGGAGGACCTGCTACCAATTCCATCTGAATGAACCTGAAGGAAGTGGCTGTTGAGAGGTGGGGTGGGGACCCCAACATGAGGGGTCCCCTTAACCCTTTTGTTCTGTGACCCAACCAACCAGTCAGGAAGCCCTCCTCAAGGGGCAAGTGTCATTCTCCAGAGTTCCTCTGCTCTGCTCCATGGCAGTGGAATGCCAACAGTCGTTGTTGGGAAGGCCACTCCTAGGAAGGCTTCCATCCCCAGCTGAGTTTCCAGACTCCTTCCTTCCCTGCAGCCACTGAGGCACTTAGAGATGGGTGTCCACATTCTTAGAGACTTCTCATTGCGTTGTTCCTGCTATGGGCAAGACAGAATGGGCACTCACAGAGCCCTTACCCCTGAGCTTGATCACTAAACATCCCCAGACCTTAGTCTCCTCATCCATAATTGTGGCACCAGCCATGTTAAGGTCGTAGGAGGAATGGAAACTCATGAAAGAACGTTACGATTATTTGTGGCTGATAACACTTGGCGCTACCACTCTACCTCATGCACAGCAAGGCCCAACAGCGAAAGAGATAAGAGCACAGACTTTGGAGACTGACACATATGGAACAACCTTTCTCCGCTTTGGTTTCTGTATCTGCAAAGTGGGTACAAAAGTAAATTCCTGCTGCAGGAAGAGCAGGTGGTATATGCTGTTCCTTGCATACGGTCAGACACCTTGGACACTCCAGAACCTGCCAGCATTGGGCAGCTCTGTCTTAGGCTGTGGCTAAACTCTACCCTGCTTACCTGGCCTGGCTGGACTTCATCCTTAACACCCACTGTCTTCAACATGGTGGGGCTGGCTTCATGGACCTGCAGCTTTTGCAGTCTCCCAGGGCTCTGTGTTTAGGAGGGCTGTGCTCAGAAGGCTCCCAGTCTGCCTTAGTCCTCTACTTCTTCTTGACTGGAGATTTTTAATAATTTTTGAATAAGGGAGCCATGCCTTCATTTTAAATGGATCTGCCAAGGAAGTGGCTGGCTCTGTTGCCTGGTGTCCTGAGACTCTGTTGGACTGATACCCAGAATCTACCTGTTTCTTGCTACCCTCCTCCAGGCAAATCCACTCCCTGTTTCCTGAGCACTATTTCTGACACCTACAAATATAATCTTGGCTGCTGCCCTGGCAAGGTGGTGAATGGAGGTGTGATTTAGCTGTCAGATCTCAGGGGTCTGCTCTTCTGAAAGCCGGAGTTGCAGGATCCACACTCAAATTGCCACCTGTTGTCATGGTATCACCTGCTTGGTATTTAGCTGGGCTAGAATTCTGCATGCTATTTTTAGCTTGACCCTGCTCATTGCATTCTCTCAGCAGTGTATAGAGTATATGGTACTTTATCTTTTAGGATAGGACGCTCAAAGGGTTTCATGATTGAAAGAGCAAGTGAGAAGCTGAGCGAGGCTGCGCACACAGGTGTGTTTGCCTCCAGCCCCTAGGCTATCGGCGCCTTTGTGTCTGAAGTCCTGCCCTTCCTCCCAGCCACCCGCAGGAAGTCCTACCATCTGTGCCTAGCAGAGGTGACTCTCCCTGCACCATTTCCTCAAGGGCCCCACCCTTAGCGCTGGCAGGAGGATTGCCCGCCACATACACGTGCAGGTCCATGCAGCAGACTCATAAGGTACACAGAACAGGTGTCTTCAGGTCAAGAGAAACAGTTCTCCCTCTTTTGGAAGCCAGAAGCCATTCTAGTAAATGCCGTCCTTCACACACAGGCATCCTATCAGTCCTGTCCCTCTGGTGACCCCTGCTGAATACAGTCCTTAACTGAATCATGTCTACAAAGACTTCTTTTTAAGAGTGGAAAGAACATCCAAACACTCTAGGGCTTGGGGTGGGGCTATCTTGGGGACCAAGCAAAATCCGTAGACAGGCAGATAGAGAGGAGAGCCACCTTGTCAGCAGCAGTCCTCATCAGCCTCCATGCAACTCAGACCCTCTGCTCCAAGCAACACCAGGCCCACAGTGCCCAGGGAACCACAGAGGGATAGCCACCAGTGAAGCCATGAGCCAGGGGGAGCTGGGACAAGATCTCTGCCAACTGCCCCAGGTCTTTCCATCTACCCTTCACTCATTTGTGTTGAGGATGGTCTGGGTTCCCACATAACACAGGATGGGTGTACTAACAATGACTTAGGTGCCTTCAAACAGCACACATTGTCACTGAAGCTTCCACTGCACCACTAGATCCTGACACTTCTTGCTGCTGCATTAGTCTGTGCAGGAGCTTCTGATTTCCTTCAATTCAGTGTTGAGGCAGAGAAGAAGAACAAGAGAAAGAAAGAGAAGGAGGGACAGAAGGAGAAAGAGGTGGGGAAGGGAGGGGGAAATAGAGAGAGAGGTGGGGAAGGGAGAGGGAGAGAGAGAGAGAGAGAGAGAGAGAGAGAGAGAGAGAGAGAGAGAGAGAGAGAGAGAGAGGGAAGTAACAGAGAGAAGGTGGGGGGTGGCTGAGAGATATCCTAGGGGGTTTTCTTTTTAATTTCAGGAAATTTATCTATGTATCACAGAGCTGGCTAGCCTTTGGGTCTGATGTCTGAACTCAAGTCCACAGGGGAAGCATGAATGGTCTGGAACCCATCTGTGCATTCTGAGTCTGTCCTTGGTGAAGGGTTGAGCCTCAGGAGGGCAGCCCCTTCCCCCCGGCCCCCAGCACCAAGCTAAACACATGTGCAGCAAGAACGTGAGTGAGAGGCTCAGCAAGTGTGCCAGTATGCCGGAAGCCTGCCACCGCCTCCCTTTTACCTCCATGGTCTCAAAAGGAAGTCCCTCTGGGACCAAACTGGAAACACGCAGAAATGTAACTCTTGTAGAGATTGGCAAAATGCATTGACATACTGCAAAGCCACCAAAGTGTCCCCAGGTGAGATCCCCAGGAAACTGACTGTGACAGAGCTATGGAGTCTGGAGGCCTAGGGGTCATGTCCTTGGGCAGAGCGTCGCGAAGCAGCCACAGAAGGAACTAATACTGAGCAGCACTCTGGAGCCAGCATGGCCCACAAAGCTGCCAAGACTGCTTTGGAAAGAGCACACGACCTTGGGCAAACATCAAGGAACAAGAGCCATTTCTAGAGCCGCAAGGCCTCTCTTCATCACTACCCCGGGCAGCTGTAAGGTTGATTGCCATGGGGGAAACAGTGTAGGCACCATAGTGCCCAGTATGCCTCCTCAGTATGTCCTCATTAGGGGCAAGTACACAAAAACAGCCAGGTAGGGTGTTCAGGTTGAGGCCACAGACTTTCTGTGTAGGGTATTAATAGGATAAATCTGCCCCTTTCTAGAAGACTCCTATATAATGGCTGTCCCAATCCTCCGTGTCCACATCCCCAGCCGGCTATAATGCCTGCAGTAAGAATTGTCATAGCTTTGCTATGATTTGTGGTTCCATTAATTTCTTCCCCAATATGTACTTGGAACCCCCCTTAAGGAACTGGGGTTCAAAGAACATGAATCCCTAGGAAGTAATAAGAGTCATTTGAATTCTCTGCTGAGCAAGCTGAGAGAGCCAGCCTGTAACCTCGCCCCTGGGGCAGTTGCTAGGAACCCCACTCCCTCCGCTCTACAAGGTTTGTTTCAGCCCTACCCGTTGAAGTGACTTCTACAAGTAGCAGAAAACTCAATAGGTGGCTGATACCCAGACCCATCACTCTACCCGTTATACACAGCAATTCTCAAATAGCCTCAAAGTGAAATTATCCTTTGAGAGTTATAAATAAAAATGCAGGTGGTTAGCACAGCTTTCTAGCACGTCCTTCCTCTGTGAAGACATCAGCCTTCCATCTAGTTGTACCAGACAGGATCTGAGGAGTCGCCGGACACCTCCTCGGCCACTAGCCCCCAAGTCACCAAACACCATCCATCTTACTAATGAAAGAACTTCAGACTTCCTTCTGCATCTTTCTGTCTTCATGGGTACCCCTCTACACACACACACACACACACACACACACACACACACACAGAGTAGCCTCTAAATTTGTCTTCTCACATCTCCTCCTGCCCCCTTCCAATCTGTGCGTCATCCCACAAACAGAATGGTCTTTTAAAAATACACATTTATGATCACGTGTTTCCTGTCCTTAAATTCCTTTAGTGTCTTTCTACTGATCACGTGAAGAATAAAGACCAGTGTACATCTTCGTGACTGTGTGCATACATTTTGCATGCATGGGTGCATGCACGCGCGCGCGCGCGCGCGCGCGTGTGTGTGTGTGTGTGTGTGTGTGTGTGTGCTGATGCTCGAGGTGGATGTTGAGAATTGTCCTCAGTGTCTTCTTCCTTCATCACGGAAGAGAGGACTCTCAATTGCGCCAGAGTTCTCCAATAGGGCTTGTTTCCCAAGCTAGCTTGCTCTGAGGATCCCTGTCTCCACTTTCCAAGGCTGGACTTAGAGTCAGGTCACTACACTCACCTGGCACTTATATGAATCCGGGGGACCTGAATCTGGTCCTTATGTTTACCCAGCTAGTGCTTGAACCACTGAGCATCTCTCCAGCTCCCTTCTTATTTTTTGAGACAGGGCCTTTCACTGAACCTGGACTTGTATCAATTCAGCTAGTAAATTGACTGGTCGATGTGTTCCAAGGATCAGCCTGTCTCCATGCACTTCTCCAGCGCTGGAGTCATTGCCACTGCACTTAGCTTTCTATTGGTGCTGGGGATCCAAACTCTGCTGCTCCAGCTTGTGTGTCAGTCAATTTACACACTGAGCCATCTCTTCAGCACTATGGAGCAAACTGTTAGCCTGGCCCATGAGCCTTTACAAGGCCCTCCAAGGCCCCAGCTACCTCCTGCACATGGCTGCTCCTTTCTTGCTGGGCTCCAAAGAGGTTGGCCTTCTCTCTTGGCCTTCTTCCAGGCTCCAGATGTTGTTGCACGCCATTGCCAACTTATCAGTTGTCACATGGTGGTATAGCCACTGGCATAAGCCTTCAGTGCTGCTCTGTGTGACAGACATGTGGTAGCACCTTTTTTCTTAAACCATGTACCATAGGCCAAAGCATACAAACTCCTATGCTCAGATCCCAATGTGCAGCATGGATGTGATCATATTACCTATAGCTATGGGAACCAAGGGGACAAGCCACAAGAGACAAATAATTCTGAGCACACTCAGAAACACCAACAGTGGGTGCATCTCATCTTCAGGCCTTAGCCCAACACCTTCCAGGGTCTTCCTGGGAGCCAGGCCAGGCCTTCTAAGTGTTCCCACAGCTTCCTGCCCCTTCCTGTCACAGCAAATTAAGATATGAATTTGTCTATCCTCAGACTCATCATAGCAGAAATCCTGCCTGTCTATTCGCAGCATCCCTAGGGCCCAGCCTAGTTTCTTAGAATACGTGTTCTTTCATTCTGATACAGTTGGGAGAGTGTGGATACAAAATAGAGCACATGCATTCTGCCACTGTGTTTGGAGATAGAGCTAGAAAGCAAGGGAAGGCATCCAAACTATGTCCTCAGAAGCTCTAGCAGCTGACAAGCAGTATATGAACGTTCCTTTCCATCTCCCCAGGCATATTACGATGCGTGCTGCATGGCTGTAACACCATGCCATTTTGTTTTCTGTGACTCGGTGGCAGAGCATGCCCACCAAAGGCCAGTTCTCCTCTGTGTCTGAACCAAAGAACAACCATACGGATGCTCTAGGAAGATCTTGTGCTATGAGTTTAGAGGACGGAATTCAAGCCCCGTATTGTCATCGAGTCTCTGTGTCGCTTGGATCCCAAAATACACTTGACCATTTGTAAAACGAACATTGCGGTGTGTGGCTGAGTCCCAGGAAGCCATGTCTAGCCTACCTGTGTATCTTAAAGACTCGGGTCTAGGACACATCACAAAGAAAGACAAGAAGGATACCTCTCCCATGGAGGGCCTGAGGCTATGGGGACAGGTAAGCTGTATGATAAGTTGAGGCCCGGCTGTAGGCGCTGCCAGGCAAGCCACAGGGTGGATGATTGTGTCGGTGGGGGGGGGGGGAGCTCCCATGGACTTGGAGAAGGAGCTGGGCTGCAGAGATGGAGCAGAGAGAGGCCCAGATGGAGAAAAGCTACTGCAGACTCAGTCTCTGAGAAGCCGCCTTGATTGTGATCCCTGCTATTAGACACTTAAGTGAAGTCCAGGCTGTTTCTATTCCTATAGCCAAGTGGCTGCTCACTAGGTCATTGTCTCCTACCAGAAGCCAACTGGACAAACTCTTAGCCAATAGGAGGGCTCCACTCATGGCATCTTCATGTTTCAAAGGCCTCTGTCCTCGCTCATCCTTTTAGTCAGCATTCTGTCATGATAAGGAACTGCCTGGGGTAACCAACATACAGAAAGGAAAAGTTTATTTGGGTTAATAGTTTTGGAAGCTTTAGTATATGATGGATTGTCCCTGTCACCCTGGGCCAGGGGTGACTTAGCGAATCGTGGTGGGAGTATATGGAGGAGGAAACTGCTCACCCCACAGCTGGGAAGCAAAAGAAAACAAGAGAACGGGTTTGGATCTCAACATCCTATTCCAGTGGACACTGCCAATAACCTAACGGCTTCCTATTGGACACCACCTCATAAGGCTCCATGATCTCCCAATGGCACATACTGAGGACCAAGCCTTTAAAATAGGAACCTTGGGGGTCACATAAATTCCAAGCAATAACAGCACTCTTGTTTGAATGTACTAGGTCAGGGAAAGGTGTGCTTTAGGAAACTTTTCATCACACAAATGAGAAAACTAAGGTCCTGTGAGGGATGAGCAATATGGACTCGCTCAGGGTCACTTAGTGAGCGAGAAAACGCAGTTTGGCCTGTCTGTGCCCTAGAGGGTCTTGGTGGTGCCCTCCAAGGGCCCCCTTTCTCCTATGACATGTACAGCCTGACCCAAACCTGGTACAAAGTCAACATCCTCTGTGGAATTCTGCTGTGGGGCTGTCTCAGCTCTTCTGTCCTGTGCCCAGAGAGCAGCATGGGAGAAGCCATGGCTGCTGGACTGTGGATGGGATTGTAGCCTCAGGGTGGAGGGGGAACAAGTAGCCCAGTTGACTATGAAACTAAACATGTTCCAGAGGCACCCAGACACCACGCAGCTCCCGGGCACACCCAGAGTGAGCACTGCAACCAAGGGGTTTCCTTTCCAAAGCAAGGAGAGAGACATCTGTAGGGGCCTCACCCTGATGTGTGGTCTTAAATGCCAGGAGATCCTATGGGCTATGAGCACAGGAGAGAAGTGAGTCCCCAGAAGCATCATGCTGAAAAGTCAAGAGGCTAGAGTGGCTGGGGAGGCAATTCCAGGACCAGTATTCAAAGACTTTTCCATTTTCCTAAACATGGCACCAGAAGAAGACTAAAAGAGGCAGTCTCTGAGGATGCCATCCCTGTGAGTGCAAAGCAATGTAATCTGGAGATGTTTGAACTACATGAAATGTGTCCTGTTGTGCTTTGGCCACCTCTGTGGCTGGCAAGTCATGGTGTGGCACTAAGCAGGCTTGTTATAGAGATGGGGGGGGTGGCTTAAAGAGCTCTTATTATCCCATTTCTCAGATGAGAAACTAAGGCATTGGCCCTCAAGGCTCTGAGGCTAATACATGGCCTTCCCTCCAGAAACTGCATCTGGGTAGCATGGCTCCACCTTTGGGCTGCAGCTGGTGCTCTTCTGGCTTGCCTGTGGGGAAAAACTATAACTCAGCTTATGGAGGCTGTCAGGGGTCTATAATCTGCTGAGGTCCAAGGTCTGCCCTCAATCCATAGCATTTTAATACAAGCTCTGAAAACACTTGCAGCTTCTCTGCTCTTTTGAGGGATCTGAGAAAATGTTTATCCCTCGGGGATGAACCTAACTTTTGGTTTTCCTGTCTGTGGAGATGTAGAGCCTTTGAAAAAGCAGAGACATGGTGGCACTTTAATCACAGCACCCAGTGAGGCAGAGGCAGGCAGATCACCATGAGTTCAAGGCCAGCCTGGTCTACAAAGTGAGTCCAGGACAGCCAAGGCTACACAGAGAAACCCTGTCTCAAAGAACCAAAAAAGGAGGAGGAGGAGAGAAGAAGAAGAGGAGGAAGAAGAGGAAGAGAAAAAAGAAGGAAGTAAAAAAGGAAAGAGAGAGAGAGAGAGAGAGAGAGAGAGAGAGTGATTAGAGGAGTAGAGACAGGACATCAGAGAATCCAGGGAATTGTGCACAAGACTCATGTTTTGTCTGAGCTTGGTTTCACCACAATAAAACACAAGCAAATTAGATGGTCTTCCACATCTCTGCACGTTCTCAACTTCCAAATGATTCTCCACGGCTCGTCTGAATTTTCCCCACAGAGAAGCAGCTGCCTTAAGCTTCAGGTTGTGTCATTTAGCAGCTGGCACGTGGCAGGCCCCTGGTAAATGTCCCAGAGTTCATTTAAGGGCTGCCTCGGGCATCTAGAATTTCTCATCATATCTGCATCTATCCCATAATTCCCTGACTTTCAATGAGCCATGTGGGCTGCTGTAAAGCCTGTGGTTTATGAAAAATATCCCAGAGATCACATCCCGACCGAGGGCGGGGGGTGGGGGGGCATGAAATCCCCGGGAGGAAGGAGCGGAGAATGTCATTGGGGCTGACAAAGAGACGCATAAACTCAAGCCAGACCGACGTCACCCATGAATCTAAATGTGAAAACCCCAGACAAAATGCTAGCAAATTGGATTCAACAGTATATTAAAAGAATAATTTACCACGGCCAAGTAGGTTTCCCAAAGAAGGCAAGGCTGTTTTAATATTAGTAAATCTGTTTATGGAACACGCGAGTGCATCAAATAAGAGATGCCATATGATTATCTCAACAAGAGCAGGAAAGCCAGCCAGGAGGATTCATCATGAATACCTAACAAGGGCATTCTCTACGGTACTAGGACAGTGTGTGCTGACAGCTGGGGGAATGTGTCCCATGACCAATGTCTTTCTTATAGTTGGGAAGTCCTGTGTGTGTGTGTGTGTGTGTGTGTGTGTGTGTGTGTGTGTGTGTGTGTGTGTAGGGATTGGACAGTGTTTCCCACTGGCCTAAAGTTCACCAATTAGGTTGGTCTGGCTGGCCAGTGAGATCCAAGGAGCCACCTGTCCCTATCTCTCCAGTGCTGGGATTACAAATGTGTGTCACGACACCTAGCATTTTCACATGGGAGTCACGCTGAGGCCTTATAAGGAACGTACTTTGTTGACTGGGCCAATCTCCCCAGCCCACATTCTGAAGTTAGGTGGCAGGAGAGCTGTCTTCCACCATAGACATGGAGAAAATGCCACTCTGTCACTGTTCTGGGCACTGGCCCATTCCTTATAGCAACAGTGAGGTTACCTGGTAACATACTGGGCCTGTGTTCAGACAGTTGAACAGAGAACAGCTTGTGTGTGTGTGTTAGAACGAGGGTTTCAGTAACGACAGCCACGTCAGCTTCCTCAACCCCAGTGAAGATGCAGAAGTACCACAGCCTAGCTGTAGGGTCCAGCATCCTTGGTGCTTCAGGCTACACTATCACTCATTCAGAGATGGCAGCAGTTATCCAAAGGTAGTGGCAGCCATGTCTTCACACCGTCAAGATCCGGCGCCACGCTTCCCTCGTCCCTGGCTCCAGGGTATCCAGACTCCTGCCCATGAAATTGTTTTCTGCTTAAGTCAGCCAGACTCCATTTCTGTTGGGGACACCTAAGAAACCTTAGATACCAAAGACAGCTTCCTTAACATAACAGAGAACAAGCCATATTTTTTAAATCTGCGGCCAAAATTATGCAGAGCAGTGACATGCCTACAAAAACAGGAGTGGCCAACCTTGCCACTGAGACTAATAATATGACTGGTACATCTGACTTCTTATCTCGTTACCTACCTATCTATCTCTCTTTTTAAAGGCAGATAGGTTTATTCAGGTACCATTTTCCCACACTAAAATAGGCTGGGACAATCATATGCAGTTGTCTAAGTGACCTTAACATTCAATTACAGACTGTTTCTATTACCCCCAAAAGTCCTGTCTGGCTTCTTTAGATTTAACTCCTACTCTCATCTCAGTCCTAGAAATTGTTGATCTAATTTCTATTCCTATCATTTTCCCTCCCTCAGGATGTACACAGACAAAAACCACATGGTAGAAGCAGTAACCCTCCACATTACGCATTCTATTGTATGGATGTACCCAAAATCTGTTTGTTTAGTCCATTTAGATAGTTGGATTATTTTCAGTTTGGGACTATCATAAAGTTTCTATAAGCATTTGTGCGTAGGTTTATGTAAACACAATGGTTTTTGGTTGTTGTTTACTTGTTTCCTTGGGTAAATATTAAAGGTCAGACTGCTAAGTTGCATTAAGTAAATATTGAACTTCAAGTCAAGTCAGCTGACAAATTTGCCCAAAGTACCTATGCTAGCGGTATTCTCCACAGCACTGTGGGAGCCACAGTCATTCTGCCTCCTTCTAGCACTTGATAATATCTGAATTTTAATTTTAACTGTCCAGTGGATGTGCAGTGGTGTTTTGATTATATTGAGAGGTCTGTCTGGATGAGGTGTCCACCTACTTACTGTGTTGATGTCTTTTTATTGAGCTGTAATGGCTCTTCTTATGTTCTCAATACAAGTTCTTAGTCAGACTCCTCCTACTTAAAAAAGCTTCCTCTACTTACTTATTTATTTATTTGTATTTATTTATTATATTTATTATTATTTTATTCATTCATTTACTTATTTCTCCTTCCAGACCCACCCTCACTCCCTCAGACCACCTCCTTGGAAAAGGGGAGCCCCCTTACCCGCCCACCCCAGCTGATCCAGTCTCACCAGGACTGAGTTCAACCTCTCCTCCTGTGGCAACTATTGTGATCATAATCAACCTATCAGCACCTCATCCAGTATGAAGCTGAAACTGGGCTGTGGTGTCTCGTGTGTGGGGACTGGGCACCCAGGCCTGTCAACATAGGTTTGTCCCCTAATTATTCTACCTTATAAAAGTAGCATGCTGTAGTTATTTTTGAAAGGACTCATGTATATAGAAAAGGCTGAAAAATTTACAAATATTATTTTGAAAAAAAACTTCAAAAATAAAATAAAATGCTTCCTCTTGGTCTGTGACCTGCCTCTCCCTTTGCTTAGGCCTGTCTTTCAAAAAGTAAAAGATTTCAATTTGAAAAAAACTAATTTGTCAATTTTTTCTTGGTGTGATTCATATTTTTTTTATTCCTACCTATGAAATCGTTGCCTAAATCAAGAACACAAGATTTTTTCTGCTATACTTTCATTTCTGGTTTAATGGTTTTTAGCTCTTACATTTGAATCATGATTCATTCTGGGATAAATTTTCTTGATAGTGCGAAAAGAGGCTTAATATTCAGTTTTTGCACAAGAATGTAAAAATCTTGGAGGATGCTATTATTTTTATCATTGCCCTGCTTGGCATAATGAGATTCAAAGCATATAACAGAGGTGTAATTATTGGAAAGGAGGAGGGTGGCCATCATATGTGCATTAATGTGTTTTTATACCAAGAAACTCCAGCAAACTCACTGAAAGCATCTAGAATGAATACGAATTCAATAAAATGATCTGTCACAAAATAAACATGCAATAAATAATATCAATCATTTAAAGGACATAATAAAAGGAAAGAATCCTGTATACAAAGTAAAAAAAATATCCATAAATAATCTTAGCTTGTGGCCTTAGAAGAAACCCCAGAACCTTCTGCTGGGAACACACCAGAAGATAACTAAATATAGCTGTTCTCTTAGACAGAAGAACTCAATAGAATAAAGAGGTTCTATATGAACTTATAATATTAAAGTCTGGGATAGAACCTAAGTGATTTTAAGATGCATTTGGAGAGATGAACAGATGAAAAGAATGTGTGTTGGGTGCTGGGGAGGTGGCTCGATCCAGCCAAGTGTCTGCCCAATGAGCATGAGAAACTCAGTTTGGATCCTCAGCACTATGTAAGAAGCCAGGCATATGGCTCTCACCTGCAATCCCAGTGTTGGGGGTCGGGGGTGGGCAGGAATGGAAGGAGCCTTCAGACTTGCTGGCCAGCCCATCTACTCAAACCAGAAAGCTCCACTCTCAATGAGAGATGTCGTCTCAAAAACATAAGATAGAGAAATGGGAGGGAGGGAAGAATGGGAGGAAACAGGGGAAGGGCTAACAATCGAGATGTAATATGAATAAATTAATAAAATTAAAGAATGAAAAAGCAAAAAAAATAAAAATAAAAAGCCTTTGTAAGGGACTTTGGGAGGAGGTTGGACAGTACATGTGGAAACAAGGCACTTCAGGTACCTTCACTAGATGTGTATGGCTTATGCTCTAGTCTTATGACATCTGTGGTCTTCTTTAAATATTGCTGTTTTTCCATAGTGTAAATGTACCATGGTTTCTTTATCCATTCTTCTACTGAGGGACACCTAGGCTGTTTCCATGTTCTGACCATTATGAATAAGGCTGCTATGAACATGGTTGAGCAAATTTTCTTGTTGTGTGCTGGAGGTTACCAAGAAGAGACTTGATACCCTATGAGCATATACAGGGGGAGGAAATCCCCCTCAGGAACAGTCATAGGGGAGGGGAGTAAGGGGAAAATGGGAGGGAGGGAAGAATGGGAGGATACAAGGGATGGGATAACCATTGAGATGTAAGAAGAATAAATTAATAAAAAATTTTTAAAAAATATAAGATAGAGAGTGGCAGCGGAAGATGCTTGATGTACACCACATACATGGAGAGAGAGAAGGAGAGAGAAGTGTGTGTGTGTGTGTGTGTGTGTGTGTGTGTGTGTGTGTGTGTATGAAAGAGAGAGAGAAAGAGAGAGAGAGAGAGAGTCAAAGAATGAGGATGTGAGCTGTCTGTCCTACCATATAGGATAAAGATATCAATCACAGTTAAGATGATGGATCAGTGTGCTAGAATGGGTACTCTACCAGGAACATGTCCATGGGCTCTGTGAGCTCCTAAGTCATCAGCATTAGAAGCACTCTCCACATGGCAAGGTGGCCTCCTGGAAGGCGTGCCAAGGAGGCCAGCACATCCAGCACTCTCTGCCGACATAGCTGAGAATTGCACCTGTCAATAAAGGGAAGGCTGCATAACAGGCTCATGCTTATTTCTATAGATGAAGCTAGGATGTGTTTTGATAATAATCTGAGAAGCGATACATTGGTGACTGTAGTAGTTTGAATGAGAAACATCCTTTGTAAGTGCATATGTTTGAACACTTGGTCCCCGGTTGGTGGTTGCTGTTTGTTTCAGGAGTTGTGGAGTCATTAGGAGGAGACAGCCTTCCTGGGGGAAGTGCATCACGAGGGGTGGGCTTTGAGAGTTGTTAGCCCACACCACTCCCTCTCTCTCTCTCTCTCTCTCTCTCTCTCTCTCTCTCTCTCTCTCTCTCTCTCTCTCTGCTTCTGTGTGTGGATAAAAATATGACCACCCAGCTTCCCTTTCCTGCTGCCATGCCATGCCTTCGCTGCCACTGTGAACTCAACCTCTCTGGAACTGTAAGCCTCAAGTTGCTTTTGGTCATGGTGTTTTACCACAACGACAGAAAATTAACAAATCCAGTGGTTGCCACAAGCTTCAAGAGACAAACCACATCTTCCAAACACATCCAAGATTGTAGGTCTGGACACACTACTAATATCCCAGCAGGCAGAGTAAGTTAAACTACCAACTAGGTGGTGAGCATCTTCTCTGCAGAGGGAGAGTGAATTGTTGCCAACTGTTAATGATCACAGCCATGTCCCAGAACAAGATGCCAATGGATAGAAAGGGGAAATAAAGAAATATTCCTGAATGTGGGTGTGACTGCTGACAGATGTGGTGTGCTAACTGGACAATGACCGACATGTCAAATAGGCGAGTTGATACGAGTGTCCCACTCAAGGGAGAAGAAGGCAATGTATAGAGAAGTACAGGCCTTGCTGCCATTCGCTTATACAATATTTGATGCAGTGGGTCTACTTGACAACCTGAAACAGTATAGTTGCAGTATAGGAACTCTCCACCCATGGGGCTCTGGGAACTTTAATGCTTAGAGGAGAGGTCAGAGAGGATGATTGATTCAACAGTGATATTGCCAAAGAGGGTGCAATGTCACAGAGACCAAGAAAACAACAAGGGAGAGAAAAGCCCCAATTGAGAATATGATGCCCAGGAGAAGAGAGCTGGGAGTTGAGGAGAACTGCTACTTAGTATTGGCCTGAAAGGGTTAACTAAGGATTCTGGGGAAGAACTCAGGGGCTGCCCCTCCTGGAAGGGTTGGGTGGCTCTGGCTCTGCTCCCAGAAGTCTTGGCAGTAATTCCTTGTGAACTCCTTGATAAAGTTAAACAGTTATTGGTTCAAGGTGAGTGAAGGCTTATAGTTATCTTCTTTCTTGTTCGTGAAATTTTCTCCCTTGACTGACTCCCAGAACATGTTTAGTCTAATAGGTATGGGAACCAAGTTTGTTATTGGTAATATTAATGAGAACTAATGTTGCGTGCCAAGCCAGAAATATGCTACTTTAGAAATGTATAAAAGTTGTGCTTAAGAAATAAACCGTTGCTATTTGCCACCAGAGCAATAGTCTGCCCGTTTCTTAAGGCTACTTGCCACCAGAGCAGTAGTCCACCTGTTTAAGGCTACTTGCCATCAGAGCAGTAGTCCGCCTGTTTCAAGACGTTCATGGAGCTGGTCTCTGTCAGGGAGTGGGTTGGTGACCTTAACAAGGTCTGTGGAGGAGCCCAACCCTGGAAGCACCGTGCTGAGTGCTGGAGACAATAACAAGAATAAGATTCATTTCTTGCCCTTCAGGAAATCACAGCCCAGTTGGGGAGACAGACATGTGAATGAATCATTGCAATACAGTGTGATGAACCTTATAATAGAAAAGCATCTTCCCAAACGTGCTCCACTGAACACTGTTTGAGGGAGATGTTAATCCAGTCTTAGAAACCAAACTGTTCCAAGCAAATGAAGTTGGGAAAGGCTTCTGGCTAGACCTTCATTTCAGGAGCTTTCCGGGACACACTGTATTTGAAATGTTCTGAGGGTGTCGAGAAAAGAAAGCTGACTAAGTTTGATTCATGCTTTGAATAAAAACCTAGTTGGGTAGAAGAAGATTTTATACTGTGGTATTTCTGCTCACTTCTTTTAAAGTAGACTCTTGTTCTAGCCTTCAGTTAGGGAAGCCCCGGAAGAATTTATGAATGAGTCAAGAGGTCCCTGGGGCAGAGCAGTGTCCTTGAGTGGAAAGATCAATCAGTAGGAGAAGCTGCTGATAGAAGCTGCCTGGGCCAACTCTCTTCCAGGTAAGGAGTCCGGGATCCAGAGGATTCCAGAAGAAGCCACCATCCTGAGACACTGTCGATACTCTACAATGGCCATGCTTTGGGGTGAACATCAGCCCCCAACACTTCATGCATTTGGCACCGCTGCCTCATTCAGAACATGGGGAATAGAGCCAGCTCTTCATATCCACTGACTCTGCACCCACAAATCTAACCAACGATGCACTGAGAATACTTTTTAAAAGGAAACTTTCTAAAAATGCAAATGTCTCTGAAGATGCTAATATGTCATTTGCATTGTGTTAGGTATTGTAAGTAACCTAGAGATGATTTGAGCACACAGGATGATAGCTCAGTACTGTGGGGCATGCCAGAAACTCTGGTCCTCAAGAGGTTGAGGCAACAGGAACAAGAGTTCAAATCCAGTCTAAGCTACATATGTAAAACCCTGTCTCAAAAATACCAAGTAAACAAGGAGCATAGGGAGATGTGCATGAGCCATATGTAAATTTCCTATCCATGGTTTTTGAGAATTCATGACTTTTGATATTCACGTCCTCTGAAGGATGACTGTGCTGGGAGCCAAAAGGAGAGAGAGAAGAGGAAAAACACCTCATAAATCCAAGAGGTGGCCTTCTGACAAAGTCTGTGACTTGGCCTCTTGGCAGTGAGATTTCCCAATCATTTTGTTGGGGAGTAGGGATCCTGCGAGAAGTGGGAAGCTGGGGAGGTGATAGAACACAAACAATAAGCCTGAGGACCTGAGTTCGAATCTCCAACACCCACATAAAAGCTCAGGCATGGCTACACCTGCCTATATCTCCATCATGGGGGTGGGGCATGCAGAAACATGCACATTCCAAGAGTTTGCTGGCTGGCCATCCCCAAAGGAGATAAAGTTCCAGTTCATCAAGAGACCTTGTCTCAAAGCAGTAATTGGAGAGCGAATGAGGAAGACACATCACCGCAGACATCCTGCTCTGGCCTCCACATATGTGTGTACTCACACACTCATGTACCTGTTCAACACAAACATACAAATACACACAAAATAAAAAAACAGGAGGAGGTGACTGGGGGAAGAGAGTCAATGGGCTGTGAAGGATCCCAGAAAACAACAGTGGAGGGGGCATTGAATAAAAAGAAATTATAATGGCACGTGTGTAAAGATGCCTTGGTGAAACAGTACTTTTTGTGCTAATCTAAAAATTTAATGTTAAAAAAAAAAAAGAATCTTTTTGCTACCATCCCTCAAAACACAGAGAGAAGATGTAGCAGTTTTTTTTCCTAAAGTATTTTCATTGCCAGAATGTCTGTGGTGGCAGAATTCATAAAAGTTGTAGGACTTTGTAATGCTCAAGGCTACGAGTGCTCTGAAAAACAAATAAAGATTAACAGAACTGGAAAGCTGCATGCACCCTGAGATGTCCCAGGGCTGAGAGAAACCAGCTGAGGTTTGGTGAGAAGTGACCTGCCCAGTCTTCAGCCAGTACCAGAACCGGGACCAGACCTGTCATTGCACCAACTGTACCTGTCGGCTCTGTGTTTGGGCTCACAGAAACCAACATTCCTGGGTGCCTAATGTTACTGGGAGTCAAGAAAAATCAATATCAGGTCCTTAATAGAGTCAGCGATGGAATGCTGTAGACGTTTCCAAAGGGGAAGTGAAGGGCAACTTGCTTTCACTAGGACACGGAGCTGAACTTCCCACCATATGTCCTGGATCCTATGACCTAGCAGCATGCAGGATACTTATGGCTACCCCAGGGCCCCCATGTGGCCCTGTAACAGAGGACACAGTGGCTGTGTCCCCAGGACAACTACTCTCCCTTTGCATTGGAGAATGGCTGAGAGGTCTAGCTTCTCCTTAATTTGGCAATTTCCCCAGAGGTAGAAAAATTAGGTGAAATTAAATCACCAGCTGGCTTCGCAGCAGGTTCTGGTCTTCTTCAATTTTTCCTTGACAAGTAAGGCACTGGAGGCAGCAGAGACCCCATTAATACTTTGTTTTACAAAATCCATGCTGCTGAACAAAATCAATCCATTAATGCATAGCTCAGGGATTTGCAGGCACTTCCTCTCCGGCGGGAAGGGAGCAACACGATATTATGAGGCAGGCACTGGGGTCCTCGTTCATTCCTGCTAAGGGGGAGCAAAAGGAATCTCCACCTGCTGAAACAGGTGCGATCATGAGAATCCTGCCAGGAAATTGGGAAGTGAAGATCACAGGGGTCAGAGATGATGGCGAGTGCAGACCTGGCTGGTGAAAGTACAAGAAAGCCACAACCTAGCTTCCTTGGAGCATCCTCACTTCTCCAAGGATCACATCAGCCCACAGCATGCTCAGGCCCTCCTCTTCTGGATGCAGTATGAACCAGCACTGCCTAGGGAGACACATGGCTCATCACCCACCACCTCCCCACTTCACACCCAAGCAGCCACCTTGGGTACCACCAGCATACCTTTTCACCCAATAAGACAAACTCTCCATCTAGCCTGGAGAAATGGGGTATGAATGATTTCTGAACTGAGCCAGGAAGCTAAGGACACCACAGTAAAAAAAAAAAAAAAAAAACAGAGGATGCGGATGAGATGGGGGATGAAGCAAAGAGGAAACAGAACTTGTGAACTCAGCCCCTGGAGTCTGACAGATTCACTCCAACTCACGGGCTTCCTCGTGCTATGCGTGACACAGTGTGGAAGAAACTCAGCAATTAAAATAAGAAATGAGAGTCCTTTAATCGGTTATTGTACCCAGGGCCCTAAAAATGATGGAGAGGTGGCTGGCCTCTTCCACAGGGTGCACCCAAAAGTAATTACCAGGATACTTTGCAGATTATTGAGTAAGTCCCTGGAACCGACACACTGATTTATGTAAGACCTGGAGATTTTGAGAGATTTGAGAGAATATTAAGAATCAATCAATATTTTAATTTATTTCAGAGTCTCACAGACGTCCACTCTATGGAAAACTGCTGAGAAGAAACTGCGACCTTTGAAATATGGCTGCCAGGCGCCTCTGTGAGAAGTCTGTTTGACAGTCACCTCAGGGAAGGAATTCTCTGCTGTAGAACGTTCTCTTTCTTTGAGGCATCAATCATGAGTTTCAAAAGTAAAGGGTGGGCGGTGTGGCTAGCACCAAGATGAGTCTGCTCTGGGGCCTGTCAGATGAGTACATAGCACTCAGTCATCCCCAGCATCCCTAGGTTCTAGAGAAAGGAACTGGAAGGCGCTCTGTTTCTTACAGAGCACACAATGGTCAGAAAACACCCACTAAGGCTAGCTCATGACCCAGCATCTTTGGAAAACATGTTGCTTCCTCTTCCCCAGGAAGCCAGCCTCCCTGGACCACACTCTCTCTTTGCCTTCTCCGGGACTTTTGAACACCTGAACATCTCAGGCAGTCACCAGTATATTTACTCATTGCTGACAGAAGAAATACAAAGAAGGGAGGTTCATTCGGGCTCCCAGTCTGAGGGTCTAGAGCTTCATGCAGGGAGGGTATGGCAACAGAGCTTGAGGCAGCTGGCCATATTTTGCCCACATGCAGGAAGCAGGGAGAGGTAAACGCTGGCACTCAACTCACGGTCGGTCTCCTTTTACAAAGCCCAGTGCCCCTGCTCCCCCCTACCCCCACCTGCCACACACACACAAAGGACAGTGCTCCCCACATTTAAGGTGGGCCTGCTCACCACCATTAACCTAATTTTGAAACCCAACCATACATCTGCCCCCAAAGCAATTTCTTCCATTATTCTATTGCTAAACTCAAGATCCCTCCCACTCCCATGGGGAGGTCTCTGGCTCCAAGATCTGTACCCACCCCCCACCCCAGAATTCCACCTCCCAAAATGGAGGAAAGGACTTTTCAACACCTAAAGCTGGGGCAAAGGGAGATACATGCCTTCAAACCACAGCAACACGGAAACAGCTGACCAAATAAACCAATGGTCAAATGAACTAACTCAAGAAAAGGGGGTTCAATTGCAAGAATATTTTAAGGCCATGTGGTATATTGGGATTATCAAATACAATCACATTGGGCGGAGGCGAAGGTCTACTCACAAAGAGGTGAGAGAAAAATTCAGAAAACGAGCCAAAGCCAGCAGAACCGTAGGCTGGTAAGTGGGAGGAGATGGCACTGCCGTCACTCTGGTAGCATTTTGCTTCACAGGAAGGGGGATGGGGGGTGGGGGAAATGCCCTGGCTCCACGTTCCACCTTTCCATGGGTCTCTTCCCTATGTCTTCCATCAGCCAAAGCCAACCAACCAGAAGCTGGCTGCCAAAGAAACCATTTGTAGGGTAGAAGCAGGCAGAAAATGAACGAAGCGTGCCCTGCCAGGGTTGACTTACAGCTCCTCGCCTACGCCATCTATTTCAGCACAGGCCCCGTTGATAGGCCCAGCCCATCAAGTCAAGGGGGAAGCTCTGCATGCCCCACCCACCCACCCAGCTACCCCAGGAGAGTACGGTGATATCAGAAGACATTTCCATTTTCACAACTGGATCAGGCATGGCAGTCTCTGCTACATCGTAAGCAAAGGCCAACAATGTCACTAGACCTCCGAGTGCAGAAGGCAGTGCCCACGGCAAAGAACTAGGCAGCTCCGGATGTGTGTAACACCACAGCTGGTAACTCCTCACCCGACAGTTTCTGAGGACCAGGGCTCAGGCTGAACTTGGCTTTCACTAGCGTGGGTATGTGGCATCTTGCTGTCTGACTCAGAAGTTATCAGCCAGAAAGTGACCAATGGCCTGACGCCTTGAGTCCCCTGTGGGTAGGAACTACATCAAAGAAGAAATCTATCCACTGCTCGCTCTCTCTCCTTATCAACAGAGAATATCCCCCAGGTAGCCTGGGCACTGGAGGGCAGGCTGCAAAGTGTTGCTCAAGCCATGGGCCATTTGCATTGTCCTGCAGGCTAGAGCTCCCCCTGGGCTCCCTGCCTTCAACTCCCTGGATCATCACAACCAGCTTGTGTCTCTCGCTTTTTAGCTTTATATTCGCACCATACAAATGTTTGGTAAAAGGGAATCGAGCCTTGCCATCTGTCGCTTTTGCTTCTATTATGTTTGCAACAAAAAGGAGGAAATTAAAACCCAAATTACAAGGAATGTGCCAAGACGCTCCTGAATGAGCCTGCACCTGGGGGAGGGGTGGAGCCGCAGCAGGGGTGAAGTGAAACACGTCATGGCTCCTGAAACTGTCTGGGAAGCAAGATTGTCATCCCTGCTGATGGATGAGGAGACTGAGGAATCATCATCCAGGGCCAAATCAGAACCCAAGTGTGGACCCATGACAAATAGCAATCCAGCATCATAAGCCAGTGGTGCTTCCTAGGCTCCTGTGTTGTGAAATTGCTACCTTTCCATTGGGGTTTGGGTGCTAGTTTTGGTTCTGTTGCTGTGATTAAAACACTCTGACCAAAGGAAACTTAGAAGAAGAAAAGATTTATTGGCTTACACTTCCAGGTCAGAGTGCATCTCTGAGGGAAGTTGGGGCAGAAACTCAAGCAGGAATTTAAAGCAGAAGCCATGGAGGAATGTTGCTTGCTGGCTTATTTATAGCTCAGCCTTTCTATACACACCCAGGGACCACCAACCCTCGTAGGGGATGGTGCTACCCATAGTGGACTGGGCCTTGTTACGTCAATTAACAATTAAAACAATCTTACACAAACATGGCCACAGGCCAATCTGATCTGGGAAATCTCTCAGTTGAGACTCTTTTCTCAAATGACTGCATCAAGCTGACAACTAAAGTCTATCCTACTTAACTAGGATGGATATCCTACTGAAAACTGTTGGAGCTTAAGAAACTGGTCCTTCGGAGTCATCATCTTCTCCCTGTCACATCTTAGGAGTTTATCATCTGAGAGAGTAAGCTCTGCTCCTATGTTAGGCCACACTTGTCCACTGGGACACAACTGTGTTCCAGTCGGCTAGATATATGAGGGCTGGAGTACGTCTGCTAAGCAGGTGAGAAGGTCTTACAAATGGGACCTTTGAGACCAGACTGTAGAAGCCAGCAATGACCAGCCCATCACTTTCTATGACATTTACCTTGGCTCTGGTTTCAGTGCTGACAAGCCCATATTTGGGCAGGCATGGTGACTGAAGCAGGTGCGGCAGCAGGCACTTGCAGCCTGCCTTGTTCATATGTTAGTGGATTGGGAAGCAGAGACCTCAGGAGAGCCAGAAGTAGATATCATCTGCCAGGCCCACTTCTGCATCTAAGCCTCAGTCCCAAGGGTTCCTCTCCAAACAGCTTCAGCAACCAGGATACAAGCCTTCGAATGTCTGAGTTCAAGGTGGCCATAGTACACACACACACACACACACACACACACATACACAAAGGACACACACACACACACACACAAAGGATGCCCACATAGTACATATACACACACAAACACACACACAAAGAATGCCCACATAGTACACACACACACACACACACACACCACACCACACACACACACACACGTGCTCGCACGCACTGGCTGTGGTTCTCTGACCCTTAACTTAGGTGGGTGTCAGCCCTCAAACGCCATATCATGCTCTCTCCTCAATAAGGGCAACTTTTCCTTGCCAACCGCTCTATATTGCTCCTTCTAGCTTTGCTAACGAAGCATACATCTCTAAACGTGAGTGTTTTGCCTAGTTCTTTCGCTTAATATAAATGGAATCTTAGAGTATTTGCTTTCTTTTACTCTGATTTTCCCCCAAACATTTAGCAGCGCATCACTCTAGATCATTAAATTTTACTGTTGAGGCACATATGTTTTCCTGCTCCGGGACCATCATGAATAATGCAGTTACAAGTTTCTCATGCAGATCTCTTAGCCCACGTGAGCTCTGCTGAATGCTGAGGTGCTTTATTTTCACTGTGGATCTGGAATCACCTAGAAGTTGTCAAGACGCATCTCTGAGTATGTCTGTCAGGGGATTTCCAGATAGGGCAAACTGAGGAAGAAAGTGAGTGTCACCGTCCCACTGGCTGGTGGCCTGGACAAGATGAAAGGAGGGAAAAGGAAAGCTGTGGGTGTGTCATGCGCTGGTGGTGCCTTTGTTCTGCTTCCTATGTGCATTGGTGAAATGGCCATGACCCCCCAGTCGTGATGGACTGAACCCTCTGAGGCTGTGGGCCAATAAGCCTTTTTTCCCCTACGTCATCTGTCCCAGTATTCTGTCACTGCAATAATAAAAGTAGCTGACACTGGTATGAATCTAGGGAGGGAATTTGGGAACTTCATGGTATTTGTTTTTATAAAGAAAACTGACAACTCTTTTTCCAGAGAAGTGAGGCTTTGCATTTTGGCCAGCAGTAGATGAGGAGAGCTTCAGTTGGTGCAAATCCACTCCTGTACTTGTTGTTAGCCAACTTTCAATTTTTTCCATTCTTATGATAACTCTGGATTTGGATTTATATACTCTAATTAGCACAGGGGTCAAACACCTTTCTGTGCACTTATTATTCATTGGGATGGCTTTTTGTGTGTGTGAAGTGTCTATTAGATCTGCCCAGTTTTTCCATCTTGCTCTTTTATTTTCCTGCCAGTCATATTTGCTTCTATCCTAGGTCTCTGAGCTACCCAGCCAAAGTCCCCCATAGGCTCTGGTATTCGAACACTTTGTCTCCTGTTGGTTGTTATATTTGGGGGAGGTTGTGGGAGGTGCTTCTTTCCTAAAGAAGTATGTCATTAGGATTGGTCTTTGAGAGTTCGTAGCTTCACCCCAATTCCAGTTCCCGCTCTCTCTGCTGCGTGCTAGAGGTTGAAGATATGGTTGCTCAGCTTCCTGATCCTGCTGCCATGCCTCCACTTGTTGCCATGCTCACCTGCCATGACGCACCCTTTTCCTTTTGGAACCAACTTATATTTGTGGTGCATGTTGAAAATATTTTCCTTTTGTGATTAGGTTTTATTAACATTGTATTTTGCTATTAATACATGTTTTGTAGGCTGGGGATGTAGCTCAGTTGGGCAGAGTGTCTTCCCAGCACAAACAGAGCCCTGAGATCCTCAGCACCACTTGAGCTACACGTTACAACATGGAAGAGATAGAGGCAGGAGGATCAAGACTGCAGACCATCCTCAGCTATATTGCAAGTTCAAGGCTAGCCAAGGCTTTGTAAAACCTTATCTCAACACACACACACACACACCACCACCATCACCACCACCACCACACAGGTCTTTGTTTAAAATCATTTTTGGAAGCAACACATCAGTGTTTCATTGCATCTAGATTTTTAGTCATAATGCGAAAATCTCTATACTAGCACGCTCAAGACTCTACCATTTTTTTCTAGCACTTGCACTGTTAGATTTTTGTCCATTTACGTGTCTGGTCCATTTCTAGTTTATTCCTGGTTACAGTAAAAGGCAGGGGTGTCCGCTGTGTTTCTGCAGCTCGTGGATTCCCTAAAGCACTGTAGAGGGGATAGTCTCACTGGGTATAGAATTCTAGATTGGTAGTTATTTTCTGTTGATGTTTTAAACCTACACGATTCCCATGGCTTCTTTTGAGAAATCCACAGTCTGGTGACTAAATCTTCGGAAGACGCTTGTCTCCCCTGGTCCTGCTGACTTTTTCTATTTGTCTATTTCGACCACTTATTAAGACATCTTCCTAGCCCTACACTGTTCCCCCCCCCCCCAACCATATGTATCTTTTGCTTTTGCTCTGTTCCTCACCCACGGTTGCCTACTTCCATCCTTTACTCGCTCTTGCCTCTTGTGTTTTCTTGTGTTTTCCTCTATGCTGCATTCAGGCATCTAGTTTTCCCCTCTGCTGTGTCTAGTCAACTGAGACAGTCATGTTGCTTGTTTTATTTTCCATCCCCGCTTTGTTTCCATTTACAGCTCGCAGATATCTACCAATAACCTCAACTTTTGTTATCTTTTTTATTTTTCTGAGCCCCCCATCTTTGCCAGTCTTGGACACTGAACTTAGGGTTTTGTGTGTTCCAGGCAAGCACTCTGCCACCCAGTGACAGCCTCAGCCCCTGATCTCTTCTAGAACACAAAGGCTGTAGTTATTTTAAAGTCTTATCTAATGATGTCACTCTTTGGATATCTGTAGGATTATTACTGGTATCAATTATTTCTTCAGTTGCATTTTCAGTGCTATGAAGGAAGAATGAAGGATTTTAGAAATCTTTTCATCATAGATGCCCTCTGGCTGGCTTAAATGAAATTTTTACTAGAACCAGGTCTATAAACAGAAACTAGTACATTAAACCGATATAAGGTAGTAGGAATGGGTAGGAATATGCCTAAAATATCTTATTCAAAGGCCTTCAACTTGGAAAAACTATAAATTCTTTCCAGTCAAATAAAAATGTACCTATGAACTGAATTTGCTTTTCCTGTGCCACACACCTATGGTCCCTCCATATGATTAATGTATTTCTGCCCTTCATGGCTTCCATTTATTCACAGTATAAGGTGGATCATAAATAATGATAGTGGAATCCTGATGCTTAACAATAGCTTATTTATAAAGTCTCTATTACAAGATTAGAATCTCTAAAGGCTTCGGGTGCCTTAATTTCACATCTCACTGCTGTGTAGATGCATCTCACGATCTTCCTTTAAAATGAGAAAAGCAAAGCACTGTGAGATGATGGGCTGCCAGAGGTCCCTCCACTGCCCACAGCAGAGCTGGGTTCACACCAGACTGGTCTGTCTCCAAAGCCTGGGGCCCCAACCAGAGCACACAGTCAGAGCATCAGGGTACACAGAAGAAGAATGCCAGAGGTTCAGCAAACCAGAGTTCTTTTTTCTTTTGTGTGTATGTGTGTTGGAGAGTATGTGCAGCTGTGTAGAGGGGTGCGCATGGTGTGCACATCCATGCACACAGGCGGAGACTGGAAGAGGACATTAGGTGTCCTGCTCTCTGTGTCATTCCCTTGGGACAGGATCTCTCACTCCCTGGTGCTCCTATACTGACTGGCTGAAAAGCCACAGCCATCCTCCTGTCCTTGCTTCCCAGAGTTCGGGTTATGAATGCACACGAGGCTATTCCTGGCTTTCTTAGGTGGACACTGTGGCTTGAAGTCAACTCCTTATGCTTATACAGACCCTGCTCTTACCCAGTGAGTCATCCTCTTAGCCTCTGAAACTTTTTTAATTTTTCAATTTATCTATTCACTTTGCATCCCAATCATAACCCCCTTCCTCCTAGTCTCCCAGGACTTCTCTCCCACCCTGTTCCTCCATTTCCTCTCCCTTTCTCCTCAGAAAAGGGGAGCCTCCTCCAACCAACCCATCCCAGCACATCAAGTCAAATCAGGACTCATCCCCAATCCACTGAGGCCAGGCAAGTCAGCCCAGTTAGGGGGAAGTGATCGAAAGCAGACAACAGAGTCCATGTCATAGACAGCACCCTCTCAACTTACTAGAGGACCCACATAAAGATCAAGCTACCCATCAGTTACATATATGTAGGTGGGTCCAGTCCATGCATGCTCTTTGGTTGGTGTGTCTGTCTCTGTAAGCTCCCGTGGGTGTAGGTTAAATGACTCTGTTGGTCTTCTAGTGGCATCCTTGTTCCCTACAGTCTTTCTGTCCTTCCTCCACCACTCACACACTCTTCCACAGAACTCCCCAAGCTCTACCTACTGCTTGGCCGTGATTCTCAGTATCTGATTCAATCAGCTCCTGGGTGGGGCCTCTCAGAGGACAGAGCTATGGTTTTAAACCAGACATAACAGTACGTGCCTTTTAACCCTGCAGTGGGAGAGGCAGGCAGAACTCTGTGGGTTTGACGGCTGTCCCAGTCTACACAGAGTTCCAGGCTAGCCACAGCTGCATAGTGAGATGACATCTCAAAATAATAATTACTATTATTACTGTTTTAGCTGGTCGTGTGGCACATCTGGAGTCCTAGATACTGGGAGAGTGAGGTAGGAGGATCATTTGAACTCATGAGCATTTATGACAATTTCAGGGAACAATGAGAAAGAAAGGGAGAAATAGAGAAAAAGAAAAAGAAGAGGGGTAGAAGGAGAAGGGAGGGAGGGAGAAAAACAAAAATGTGCTGGTTTGTGGGTACGCTGAGGTCCTCTGTTCCTTAAATACTGCCATGCTGTCATCCTTCCTGTTACAAACACGCATGCCTCTGAAGGCTGATTCAATTACTAAATATATAATTGTTATCTTCATAAACTATATTTTGACATTTAATATGCCAAACCTGATCTTTTTATGAGTGAACCGAGTTATCCATAATACATTTTTACATCCCGCAGCTATCAAGATGGCTTCAGATTTATAGAGTGCTAAAAATGTAACTATACTATAAATTTCAATTTTCCCTAAAATTGCCTTTTATAAGTGAAACAGAAAAAAATTATATTCCTGTCAATGTCTTCTCTCTGGTAGATTAAGAATTCCTGAAAAGTTGAAATTGATCAAAGATTGAGGGTCCTTGTGCAACCCTGAACAGGCCCATTGCAAGTTTTACCTGCAGTCCTTCTTGGAGCTATGCAATTATCCATGTATGCATGGACTTGGGAAAATTTAAGCCACTAACAAATGGGTTTAGAAAAGGAGCCTTGTGTGTCCCCCAGAAATTCAATAGTATGTAGTCTCAGAGTCAGAAGACGAAAACGTCTGGTGGTGAGATGACTAACATGGAGTTTAAGGTGCCAGGCTGTGCTGGAGGCAAGAGATGGGTGAACCTGGTGACAAGAGATGGTTGGCAACTTGCACTCGACCAAGCCCTCGAGTGCTGGAAGCCTTGATGGCCTCTTGCAACTCCCACCTGGCTGATGGAGACTTCATGAGGAGCTGGAGAGTGAGGGGCACTCAAGATGCCAGCAAGGAAGAGAGCACACATGGTAAGGACAGGGAGCAGTGCGCCCAAGTGAGATAGGTGGTGGCTCCAGGTGTCACACCCAGGTTGGTGCTTTTGGTGAATGCCCTGGGTCTTTAGGAGGTGGGACCTGTGAAAGTTTCTGGGTCATTGTGAGTTTGTCCCTGGAGGGTGTTATGGTACACCAGTCTCTTCCTTTTCCTCTGTTTACTCCCTGGCTCATAGTAGGTGGTTTGCTGTACCAGGCACTCCTGCCATCTGCCACCCCTGACAGAGGTCCAAAGCACTGGAGCCACCTGACCCTGCATTAGAGACTTCACACGTCACAGTGAGCATTTCTCTTTATAAATTAATTACTTCCAGTATGCTGTTACTATGATGGAAGCGTAAATAGATAGCCACAGTTCAAATTTAAACAGAAACAAAACAAAGCCTGTAACTGGCGAAGAAGAAATAAGAGACAACTGAAGAAAAGATTCTGTTCCAGTTGGTATTTCAGTAACCATTCCCCTCCCTCCCTCCCTCCCTCCCTCCCTCCCTCCCTCCCTTTCTCCCTTCTTACTCACCCATTTCAAGCTCCACGTGGTATTTTTCATAGCTTTCCTCTCTTCCCCACAGCCGTCTGCTGGGGCCAGGTGTGGCTGAGCACTACACCCACCTCCTGTGGGTAGACTCTCTTTGGGTGGCACTTCGCCGCCAGCCAGGAGTTTGGCATCCTGACAGATGAATTTCCAAGGCGCATCGGAAGAGTGACTTTTGACAGCTGTTTTCTTCGAAAAGCTCCCTTCCTGCACGTAGAAATTGTCAGGAGCTTACGGCCCGCTAGAGCTGCATCTCACTACCATGAAGAGGAGCTCAGCTGACATAACTCCCTGTAGAGGGGATGGCAGAACCTGTCAGAAGACCAAGTCCACAGGTACTTAGCTTCTGAAAAGATCAGCCCGGAAATGCCCAGCCCTTAGACTTCCTTTATGGGAAATAAGAATGTGGCCAAGACATGAGTCAGAGGAAAGGTCATCTCCTTTTATCTCTTTAATGCCCACTGTACACGTTGCTTCAAATCAGTTCCTACGCAGATCAAAAACCTGGACAATGGAGTTAGAGAGATGGCTCCACAGTGAAGAGTACTGGCTGCTCTTTGCAGAGGACCAGGGTTCAGTTTCCAGCACCTCCACGGTAGCTGATAACTTTGTAACTGAAGTTCCAAGAGATCCAATGCCCTCTTCTGGCCTCCACGGGCACTGCACACATGTGGTGCACAGACATATACATGTAAGTAAAACTCTAATACACATAAAATAAAAATAATAAATAAGATCTTAAAAAAGAATTTGAAGAAGGGTGAGCTGATACACTGTTGTGGAAAGAGGAAAGGTAATTTAGAAGACTTCCTGTACCCCACCTTTTCTCTGCACCCATGTTCACGCCCCCTTCAGTCTACTGCACCCCTTCTCACATGCGAGGACAGCTTGGGGTTTTTGCCTCCCCTCCCCCACTACTAAGGAGCGTAAAGGGCATTCCACTTGGCTTCCAGGTCCTTCCAGGAATGCCAACACTTAACACATTCCTGTCACGTGTCACTCATCACATAGCCCTGGCTGTGACATTCAGGCTCTGAGGGTGTCTTTTCTGTCTTCCTCATCACACTGTGTCATTCCTTGTCTCCTACACACAGTCTTTCCTGAACACATGGCAAGTTTTCACATCTCTCCACTCTGAGTTTCTCCTCTGGTTCCACCATAAACCTGGCTAAAAGCAATGTGCAGTAACTATGCCAGGCTACCTCCACATTCCCTCCACCATGACCTATGACGTCAGCACAACTCCAGGACACAGAGAAAACGTTGACAGGAACGTAGCATCAATTGTCCTTAGTCTGATTCTCCACAAACCCTTGTTACCATGCGATGCTTCACAAGCACTGGTCTCCTTTTGCATCCCCATCAGTGTTTTAGGCCTCTGAGCTTATGTCATGTGTGTCCATTAGGTACCGCTTACAGAATCCTAGGCTTTCTCCACAAACCAGTTCCAGAGGCTTCTTCTGCTGCCATGTCCGGGTAGCTGTGGCCATGACCCAGCTTCTCTGGTACTCTCCAGATTTTCCTCACTGACAAAATATCTGAGCAAAACAACTGAAGGGATGATGATTTATTTGGTCTCATTGTCTCTATAGTTTCAGTCCATCACCAGGGGAGACAGCCACTCACCCTATGGCAGCCAGAAAGCAGAGAGAGCAAATGCTGCGCTGTACTACACTGCAACTTACGCCTGAGTAAGGTAATTAGTGTATCTATTCATTAGATGGAGAACATTTATATATTTTTCAGCTTTCTGGCTATTAGGAATAATACTTCAATAGACCTGCAAATATAAGTCTCTGTGTGGACACATTTTCATGTCTTTGGAATATGTTCCCAGAACTGGCATTTCTGCATTATACAACTCTGCATTTGACCTTAAGCATTAACAGACTGTTTCTAAAATGGCTACATTGTTTGGCATTCTCCACAGCCTTACCAACATCTGTTATTAGGACTTTTAAAAAAGACTGTAGTCTTCTTAATGTGTGAAATATCTCATCACCGCTCAGATTTGCATTTCCCTGGTGGCCAGAGAATGTTTGTAATCACAATCCTGAAACAGAAGGCCTAGCAGGAGAGGGGATACTCCAAAGAGAGAAACTTAGGCCCCTCCATTTGGCTAACTTTTTCTTTTCGAACTTATCAAATTGGTGCGTCTTACAGGTATTCAAGTATTAGAACTGGGCTAAGGAGATGGCCCAGAAGTTAAGAGTACTTGCTGCTCTTGCAGAGGACCCAGGTTCAGTTCCCAATGCCCATATCAAGCAGTTCACAGTTGCCTATGGCTCCAGTTCCCAGAAATCTGGTGCCCTGTTCTGGCCCCTGGGACATGGACATGCATGTAGTATACAGACATACAGACAACCACACATATGCATAATTTTTAATGAACCTTTTTTAAAAACATAATTGGAGCTAAAGCCGACCTCCAAGGAAAAGCTACAAAAGGCTTGGACTCTGTCCTGCTGAAAGAAAGGGTGGTGTGACAAGGTCTCTGCTGGTGCAGGAGTGGGTGGTACTCTTACTCCCACAGGACCCATTTCTTATCTCCTTCCTAACAGGGAATCTTTAGAAACCCATTTTCTTCAGCCAGATATAAATTATTTTTTAAAAGACAGAGAGAGAGAGCTGTCCCTTAACATGAGACAGTCAACCTGGGTCACCTCCCCCCAGGGAAGGACCACTTATCCCGTCTCATAGCTGAACTCAGAGATTTGGACCTGATTTATAGCTTTTTGTGAACTAGAAGATGGCCACCGGCACGGTGGGGAAGAAATGGAACTTCTCTCTGCTCAAATTTTGTTTGGTCGAATTAAAAATAAAATCATTTTCCTTCATCCATTTCCATGTCCTAATAAAATACAGGAAAAAATAAGGTGGCAAGCTGTGGACTTGGCATGTGGAGCAACCTTTCAGGATTGTTGGTGAATTTTGTACATCAGCGTATTTGCTTTGAATAAATGTCTATTCATGTTCATGGTCCATTTTTAACTGTATTGTTTGCCATTTTATTATTAAGAGTCCTTTATGTAGTCTAGATACAAGTGGCATATTGACTGTGTGGTGTGAAATACATCCCCTTACTCTGTGAATGTCTCTTGCTTTATAGATGGTATCCTTTGAAATACAAAGGATTTTGTGTTGAGTCCAGTTTTTTCCTTCCTTTTGTTGCTTAGGCCTTTGATGTCCTATCTAAGAATCCATTGCCTAACCCAAGGTCATGAAGATTTTTATCTGGGTTTAATAATTTAAACTAATGTGTTTGTGATACTTTTGTATGAAGCATAAAAAAAATCTGTATTAGTTAAAGTTATACAATGTATAACGTGGCACCGGGGAGACAGTTTAGTTGCAAAGTGCTTGTTATACAGTCACAGGGGCTGTGAGAGCAAACCCCAGAACCCTGGGGTAAAAATTATCTAACAAAAACCCCAACAACAGGCATAAGAAGCCCCTTTTTGAGTTGTTAGTCAGAGTTGTCCAAGACTCCCAAAACATTATAGGCTACTACCATTGCCCTTTGGTGCCTCAGAGATGGAACAAAAGGGCACATATACTTCAGACAAAGGGCCCAGAGGTCCCACAGTTAGAACTGATCTCAAAGTGTCCTCCCAGTAGACTGGCTCCCATGGTACCATGTAAGCTTCCAAAGGAGGGAAGCAAACAATAGTCCTATGGCACCTATGAGCCACAGAAATGACCAGCATGGTAAGATAACCCTAAGGGTACAGCAGCAGCATGCATGTCTTGGCATTAAACACAAGACCCACTCAACAGGAGGGAAACCATGCCTGGTACTGGACAACTAGCCAACACCCCAGGGCTAGTGAAGTCATGGATCTTAGGGAAGAACCTACAACTACTGCCTTACTAAACTAGCATAATTCCTAACTACATTCTAAATATCTGCCTTTATACCTACAGGTAAGTGTAGTCCTCATCTCTCAACAAGGGAACTTGTCTTTGCAACATATGGAGACCATTTCAGAAACCACAACCAGTCAAAAAGCAGAGTTATGGGGTACAGTCTTAATGGGTACATTTTCCCACACCTAAAACTCAGGTGATAATAGAGGAAAAGGGGTGAAAAGATTGTAAGGGCCAGAGGATCATAAAGTTTGCTATGACATTGTGTGTCCTAGGAAGGTCAAAGCTACACGCACGAAGTCTTACCAAAATGGGTGACTAAACGTGAGTTAAACAGGGATACCAACAATAGACACACTAACAGGAAGAGGGAAGAACTCCCGAGGCCTCAACTCTACACAAAGAACCACAAGCAGCTAAGAAAGCTGAGAACAGAAAGAAATAATTTTTTCCCCAGGGAAGTGCACACCAATTGGTTATCAAACACCAGATCGTCAGCCCTGAAAACATACACATGTTATACAGACTAAGTAGGCTATACTTGTGTGTTTAGGAGTGTGTGTGTGTGTGTGTGTGTGTGTGTGTGTGTGTGTGTGTGTAACAATTAATTAAATAGATGTCATGAATTTGAAAAAGAGCAAGAGGGGTGTTTGAAGAGAGAAAAGGGGAAACTGATGTAATAATAATCTCAAAAAATAAATAGTTTTTGAAAGCCAGGTGTGGTAGTACACATCTATAGTTCTGGAGTGATGGAGACAGGTGGATCTCTGGGGCCCACTGGTCATCCAACCTAGCCTAATTGGTGAGATCCAAACCATGGAGAAACCTCAGCTCAAAAAACAAGGCAGACAATCCTAAGGAACACTAGCAGAGACTGTCCTCTGACCTTCATGTACATACGTGTGTAGCCTAACCCACGAGCTTGCATGCACATATACTAACACAAACATACACCACATGTCAGAAGCTGTTAACATGTTCCATACTATTAACATTGTCCATACCCGAGCATTAGAAACAGTTAATGTTATTATTATCTCCATTTTATTGGTGGATAACATGAGGCTCAAAGAGTTCCATAACTTTCCAGGTAACTATTTGTACCAAACAGGGGTAGAATTTGAATCTAAACAGTGGAATTCAGAATCCATGCTTCCAACAACAAGGCTTTCTCTCCAACTATCCAGCCAGGTGGTGTAAGTAGGTGCTGATGAACCAGCTCTCCCAACTAACCCATGGCCAGTTGAGTGCTAAGGAATTTGGCCAACACAGCACCATCCCCCATACCCAGACTTAGACATTTCCTCAAATCAGCTATCCATGGTTACCATACAAAAGTAAAGCTAAGCCTCTCAAGTAACAAAATAAAAACGAAAACTTATTTTAGGCATCTATTTTTAAAGATAGTCTAGGAAAATCTATACATGCCATCGGGCATTTGTAACACAGGCAGAGGAATTGGCATGGAAAACACAGGTAGCAAAAGAAGAAATGGATGGATTGAACTAATTTGAGATTACAACCTTCTGTGTGTCAAAGGGCACCAGGAAAGAGAGCGAAAGGCAGGCCATGGGACGAGAGGGAGCAGCTCAGAGCAGACAGCTAGTTAGGCTAGTTAGGCTCATATCCAGAACACACAGAGCGCCTGTAGCTCAACACAGAAAGACAGCTAACCTGAGGTGAAGCTGGGTGAAGGACTTAAATAGACAGTTCTCTGAAGAGACCATGGAGTATCCCCCCAAAAGATGCTCAATTTCACTCTTAGAAAAATGCAAGTCACCACAGTCAAATCCCAGCACTCAGGAGGCAGAGGCAAGCAGATTTCTGTGAGGTCGATGTCAACCTAGTCTACACAGTGAATTCCAGGCCATCCAATGCTACAGAATAAGACTCTGTCATTAAAAAAAAAATACATACACACACACTGAGATGATATTCAATTTGTTGGGATGGTTACCATTTAAATATAGAAATGGTGGCAGGGATGTGGAAATTGTGAAAATTCCATCAGCTATTCACAGAAATTAAAATAACATGTTCTCTGTAAAACAGAGTACTGGTTCTTCAAGATATCAAAATTAGAATTACCATATGATGCAAAAATTCTGAGTACAAGGAATTGAAGGTAGGATGTCAGCCGAGTACATAGAATCGTTATTCATAATAAGCAAATAAAGAAAATAGTCAAAGTGTCCATTGGTAGATGGGTGCAGACACAAAATGAGGGCTATAATTTAACCATTCCAGGCTGGAGAGATGGCTCAGCAGGTAAAAGCACTTGCCTCTTAAGCCTGATGATCACACCCCTAGAATCCATGGTGGAAGGAGAAAACCAAATCTCCAAACGGTCATCCCCTTATCTCTAAATGTGTGCTATGGCATGCATGTACCTGCTCTCACACACATACACCATACACACATACATACAATAATAATGAGAGGACAGTCTGATGTATACTACAACACAGATCAACCTTGTGGACCTTATACAATGAAATAAGACACACACACACACACACTCTCTCACATACGGTAAAGGCAGTCTGTTAATTCTTGTGGAAGTAATTATAGTCAAAACTTATACAAAAGCAGAACAGTGGCTGCCAGAGGCTGGAGAAGCAAGAAGGGGTGTTTGTTTGTTTGTTTGTTTGTTTGTTTATTCAGATTACATCTCAATTGTTATCCCCTTGCTTGTTTCCTCCTGTTCCTCCCTTCCTCCTTCTTTCACCCTATTCCCCTCTCCAAGGTCTGTGACAGAAGGGGACCTCTTCCCCCACGATATGGTCACAGCCTATCAAGTCTCATCCTGGTAGCCTGTTTATCCTTTCTCTGAGTGCCGCCAGGCTTCCCACCAAGGGGAAGTGATCAAATATGGGGCACCAGAGTGCATATCAGGGTCAGTACCAGCTCTCCACACAACTGTGGAGAATGTCCTGTCCATTGGCTAGATCTGAGTAGGGGTTCAATGTTTACTGCATGTATTGTCCTTGGTTGGTGCAGTAGTTTGAGTAGACCCCCCTGGGTCCAGACCTACCTGTCATTGTGTTCTTCTTGTAGGTTTCTAGTACCCTCTAGATCATTCTATTTCCCCATTCTCCCATAATTCTCTCATCTAGAGTCCCAATAGGAAGTCCCCACATCTATCCCAATCTCCTGGTAAATGAAGACTTTGATGGGCCATCCCTTTTCAGCTAGTATCCAGTTAAAAGTGAGTATATACCGTGTGAGTCTTTCTGGGCCTGGGTTAACTCATTCAGGATGATCATTTCTAGTTCAATCCATTTTCCTGCAAATTTCAGGATTTCCTTGTTTTTAATAGCTGAGTAGTATTCCATGGTGTAAATGTACCACAGTTTCTTCATCCATTCTTCGACTGAGGGACATTTAGGTTGTTTCCAGGTTCCAGCTATTACAAATAAGGCTGCTATGAACATGGTTGAACATGTGTCCTTGTTGTGTGGTGGGCCATCTTTTGGGTACATTCCAAGGAGTGGAATAGCTGGGTCTTGAGTAGCCCTATTCCCAGTTTTCTGAGAGAGCACCAAATTGATTTCCAAAGTGGTTATATAAGTTTGTACTCCTACCAGCAATGAAGGAGTGTTCCTTTTTTTCCACATCTTTGCGAGCATATGCTATTACTTGAATTTTTTATCTTAGCCATTCTGATGGGTGTAAGATGGAATCTCAGAGTCATTTTGATTTGCATTTCTCTGATGACTAAGGACATTGAGCATTTCTTTAAGTGTTTCTCAACTATTTAAGATTCCTCTGTTGAAAATTCTGTGTTTAATTCTGAGCCCCATTTCTTAATTGGGTTATTTGGTTTGGTGGTGTTTAATTTCTTGAACTTTTTATATATTTTGAATATTAGACCTTTGTCAGATGTAGGGTTGGTGAAGATCTTTTCCAAGTCTGTAGACTGTTGCTTTGTTCTGTTGACAGTGTCTTCTGCCTTACAGAAGCTCCTCAGCCTCATGAGGTCCCATTTATTAATTGTTGACCTGAAGGTCTGGGCTGTTGGAGTTCTGTTCACGGAATTGTCTCCTGTGCCAATGTGTTCCAGGCTCTTCCCCCACTTTTTCTTCTAACAGATTTAGTATCACAAAAGTTTGGGGCCACAGCTGAACTACTCAAGTCGCCATGGAAAAACTCTACCAGGCCAGTACTTTCCTACCTGGCCCCTCCTCATGGTAGGGCTCCATGTCTCTGACTCAGTGTTGGACAAATATTTAAAGACTATTTTTGCAGAAGTGGCATCAAATTATGAGTCTGCCTGGAGTGGCCACATGTCCCCATCCAGCTCCAGGATCCCTTGAAGCCAAGGGCTCTCCAGCCAATCTCACTAATTAGCAAGAGTTAAGCTTTTCACTGTGCCCACAAACAGTATGGATGGCGGTATTTCTGCTTAGCTGATCAGAAAATCGTAACACTCTGCTTTCAGTGTTTTCAGCAGCTTATAGCCGAGCATTCATTAATTATGCAAAACAGGCTTCTGGGGACCGATTCTATTGAGTTAATTAATATTGAGTGCTGCTGGCCAATTAGCAGCCTTCTTGCTTATTGCAGGAGGTTGCTATGGGATCAGCCAAGCAGGGCTGGCTCCCATATGTCTTCTGTCTCTGACTCCATCTCTCCTCCATGACAGTAGACAGCCGCAAGTTGATCAGTCAAGCCAAAGTCATCATGGATTTCCTTGCCTTCCCTAAGCTAGTCGCATCCTGGCCATCCACTCTCCTGTAGGCATTGCCCTCCATCTGTGGCCTGTGGAGTTGCTGATTAAAATGCAGAATCCCCAGTTCTAGGCCCTAACCCAGACCTCAAGAGAACAAATTTGCATTTTCACAAAATACCCTGTGCCTCCAAAGCATATCAAAAATAAGCATCATTGATGTGCAAAACCAATCCGAGACCCTTCACCTCACCATCCCTAGATCCCTTCTTAGTCTGTCAGCCTCCTGATTGTTGACTCTAGACTCCCATGCTTCCTTCCATCCCTATAATCTTCCTTCCTTGCTCCCTATCATCAATTCCAACATGTGAGCCCTGCATAGCTCATATCAAAGGGAGACTTCAGTAGCACTGGTCATGCCAGAATCCCATATGCTACCCTCTTATATGGCCAGGATAGAAGCACACCAGTGTCTCTTTTTTCATCATTGTCTGCTCTCTTGACCCATGTAGATCATTTTACAAGTGCTGAGCTTCCTGAGCTGCTGGGAAACCCTCTACCTGTCTTTTGTGGCCCTCTTCCAAACTGCCTCCTGTCAGACTTGCCTCTTCTGGTGACCTCTCCTCTTACCCCACAGAGAATCTAAACCAACTGGACACCACTGTTATTTTGTTTTGTTGTTGTTTTGCTTTGTTTTTGTCCCCTTGTATCGTTACCCTTTCTCTTTCTCAAGATCTGAGGATGCCAGCCCAAGGCTCCTGACAAGCGCTCTGCCATGCCCTGTGTCATCCGACCACATTCCTGGCACTCAGTAAATTGTCAGATCTCACCCACGTATCAGAAGTCCCCAGAACACAGCCTGTTTTCTCCTGTGCCAGCACTCCCTTCCTTCTGCCTGTGGTGTCTCTCACAGTGCTTCTCTGGTTAACTGCTGGCCAGCCCATGGAAGTCACTTCCAATTCAGTCTTTTCCTGAGATTTTCCCTAATGCTGCTTCTGCTATGACTTAAATATCTTTTCTATGCACTCCTGGCAATAATTTAAACAACTAACTGTGCTTCCCATGTGTGTGCTAAGTATCTGCCCAGCTTCACCTCCGTTCATCTGGAATTAACCTTTGTAGAATCATTACTGTTTATCCCTATTTTATAGGAAAAACTGAAGTTCAAGGTGGCCAAGTAACACAGCCAAGGTCATATTGATCACAGGAGTCAAGGTGAGATCTGTGACTTTAAACTCCAGTGCTCCAACTATGATGGTGCAATCTCCATGACCACAGCACACTGAACTTACCAAGGCTCTATCTCCAGCATCCTTAACTTTGGATCATGTGTTTCTCTCTCCCTGTCCTTTCTAGTAAGATTAATGGAGTCCCTATGCACATGAGCCAAACTTCAAAGTGGAATCAGCTTCTCCTGATCACTTCTAAATGCCACACTAGAAACACGTTAGTAATTACAAAAGATCAGAAGCCTCCTGATGGTGGTGACTGCAGCCTTCCATGCTTCCTTCTCTGTGTTTGTCCAGGCTTCGCTATAATTCTGTGAGACAGATATTGCTATGATCAGAGAACTGGTGCAGAGAAGGGTTAAACGACTTGCCCAAGACCAAAGTGAGAGACACAGCCAGCCAGCAAAGCCACCAAGTGACACTGACCCCCTCCAGGAGGGTAAGGTAACAGCCAGGTCACATCTAGGTGGCCCAGCATCTCTAAGTTCCATATTATTCCTGGACAGACTTTGTTGGGTTTTTTGTGGCCACAGGCCATGCTCTGAACACAAGTTGGGAGTGTTATCATGCTGAGCTGAGCTCTTGACAGCTGACTTGGACACACCACAGAGCACCCGCTGGTCATAAATACTATAGAAAATGAACAGCAACCAAACTGCCCAGGCACAGGGCGGAAGTAAAACTAGTAGAGATACTGGTGGGAGACCCGTCCTGTTGGGCTCCCCACAGTTTTGAAGTGAGCCAACAAACCTCTCATAAAACATTAAAGATACAGCTGAAGCAGAGAAAGGTTCAATATCCCTGTCAGAGCCCATTAAGGCGGCCATCTTAGGTAGCAGGTAGTGGCTTCATGGAATGTCCACTGTTAATTGGAAGACTTATCTGTTACTCACTCGCTCATGCACATACAATACAACAAACACACACATACACATATACATATACATACACACATACACACACATATACACACATACACACACACACACTCAAAGCAGGAGAATCTGGTTGGCCTTTGGAGAACATTCACACAGGATGAGATGCTAGTGATGTCATTAGGCTTGAGGTTAACACAAGGTCCTATCTGATGATCATCTTCAGAATGCTGTACTAAGCAAAGCCAACAGTATCCCACCAACTCTAAAGGGCCTAGAATGCATTCATATAGCAATGAGTCTCTAAGAGAACAACAGAAAGGAATCACCAAATTCCCTTCCCTGTGGTGCCACATGGGATGCACAGGTGGCTACTGCCTACAGCATGAGCTCCAACCTTTCTCTTTCCTCAACATTCTAGCTGTTGAGGCCTCTGCCTGCAGATTCCACCCAGCTCAAGCCTGCAGCCAGCCTGGTCACGGAAAGAGAACATTGGTGATACTGGGAGCCTCGAGAATGCTACATGAATGGGTCAGTAGCAGCCAGCTCCCAGGGGCCATTCTGGCCTGCAGTCCTCTCTGTCCACAGTTTGGCTTCATGCACACAGCTGGACTCCTCTTGTCCAGGTCACCTATCAAGGGCTCAGTGCTGGGCCTGAGCCTGACTCTATCTGGCAGACTCCTGCCCTTTGTCTGCTTCTTGTCACTTCTCCCAGGGGCAGTGTTCTACCCCCAGATTCTTGGTCCATTCCTGGAACTTCCTGCAGCTGGGATGCTTGCTGGAAATGCTGCCACCTTTTCCCTTAAGTGGTGAGAAGAATTGGGCCATCCCTGCATGTTAAGCTGGCTGAGTGGTATGGAAGCCATTCAGGTGGCTTAGATTTGGGAAGACAACCAACACAGCGATCCAGTCAAGAGATTTGGATTTCATAGGGCATTATGATTTCAAAAACACTCTTTGGGAGATTTTATAAGGTTGGCGACTGAGTAAGAGGCAATGAAAATGTTTATATGGGACTGCCATCACTTTGTGCATCTTTTTTTTTTTTCCTGAGACAGGGCCCCATGTAGTCCAGGCTGTTCTTGAACTCTATATAGCTGAAGATGACCTTAGGTTTCTGATCCTCCTGCCTTTACCTCCCAGGTGATAAGATCACATGCATGTTCCATCACATCTAATTCATGTAGTGTTGGGGGCCCAACCCAGGGCTTTACTACATGTGTATTATCAACTGAGCTGTACCTCAAGCCCAAGATATTGTGTCTTGATTCCAAGAAGGGGGTAGAGGCAGTTTTAGCATTTGAAAAGAAAGTGAGCTCTACAGGAAAATTAACACACTTCTCTATTTTACCAGTAGCTGGTAGAAACTGCTTGTGGGTTATTGCTTATCTGGGGCCAGGAATATTGGGACCACTGCCTTTGTAGGGGGACTGAGGTCTCCTGGTGTTCTGTGCCTCTGCTCAACTTCTCTCCACCTGGCAGCTCAGATTCTTGCATGTCACCTCCTTCAGGGGAAACAAACCCATCTCCCTAAGCTAATCACACCTCAGGATTGGTTCTTCCCTTACCCTCCCTTGCACCAGAGCCCCCCTTATATCCACCCAGGTTGTAGAAGGAAAGAACTCCCAAAGCGAAAAGGAGGGAGGGTGCATGGCAGAGGCCTCCCCTAGCTTCCTAACTCTCAGGTTTGCGCCAATGGCAGATGAACCAGAAGATGCCTGCAAAAGTAATATACAGACATCCACACATAGGTGGAACCCCAGAGCAGGGGAAGCCCCAGAGCCTTGTGGAACATAAGAAAACCTCATGACGAGTAAGCAGAGCTGTCGGAGCATACTACCCACCACTGCCACAACCAGGTCCCAGTAGCTACTTAAGGTTGAGAGAAAAGACGCCTAAGAGGCCCCAGATATCCTGTGCCCTCTCTGAGAATGGCAGCAAACCAACTGTCCTCTAGGACCACCTGTCCTAGAACATAGGTGTCTGCAAATCATGCGATCGTGGCCCTTGACAGACACGACTGAGTGAAATAGTTCCAGTCATAGTGAAATCAGACCTGTGTAGCCATGGCTGACCTTGAACTCACAGAGGTCTGCTGCCTCTGCCTCCCAAGTGCTGGGGTTAAATCCCCCAAGACAGAAAATGGGACTGCACAAACTTAAAAAGCTTCTGCACAGCAAAGAAAACAGCAGTGTGAAGAGGCAACTTACATGATGAAGAAAGGCATCTTTGCCAACTAACTACATCTCAGACAGAGGGTTAGTTATAAATAAAAAGCTGTAAAATTTAAACAACAGGAAAACATCACCCAACCCATAAATTGGGTAATGAACTGAACAGGGAGTTCCCAAAAGTAGAAATATGAACGACATTAATTCTTGAAAACTGTTCCGCACTCTGAGCCGTCAGTGGGTAGTGTGGCAGATAGTACGCTCCTGCATTAAAACTTCTTTGAAATGCCATCCCAAGTCGGAATGGCTCTTGTGGAGAACTCACATGAACAAAGGCAGAAGAGCAGGCAGTGAGAGAGGAACGCAGTTCTTGGCTGGTCGGTGAGAACTGCTTCTATGGTGGCCATTACAGAAGTCAATGTGTAGGTTTCCCAACAAGCTAACAATAGAACTGCCATCTGTTCCAGCTCTCCTTCTCCTGGGGATGGATCTGAAGGCAGATCAACATGCCACAGAGACTGTATCACATCCATGTTGAACTGTTCACAATAGCCAAGAAACTAAACCCACCTAGATGTCCACCAAGACATGAGTGGATAAAAAGATGTAGTCCATACACACAATGAAATTTTATACAACTGTGAAGAAAAATGAAATCATGACATTTGCAGGGGAAATGGATGTAACTAGAAATCATTATGTTAACAGGAATAAGCTGGACTCTAAAAGATAAATGCTGCATGTTTTCTCTCATATATGGAACCCAAATTTAAATGTGTGTATACACATGCCTCCCCTTCTCTCTCTCTTTTCTCTCTCACTCTCTGTCTCTCTGTCTCTCTCTGTGTCTCTGTCTCTGTCTCTGTCTCTGTCTCTCTCTCTCTCTCTCTCTCTCTCTCTCTCTCTCTCTCTCTCTCTCTCTCCTCTCCTCTCCTCCTCTCTCTCTCTTGTGTGTTGTGTGTGTGTGTGTGTGTGTGTGTGTGTGTGTGTGTGTATGTGTGTGTGTGTTGAAAGGAAAATATGAAAGAGGAGGAAGAGATGCTATGGAAGGTGGGAGCAGAGGACTGGGATATAGGTAATAGAAAGATAGAAGCGGAGGAGTAGCTGGTGAAAGAAAGGAAGCAATATGAAGGTGGGGTTGGTGCTCAAAGCTCACACACTTTCTCCAAAAAAAGCCACACCTCCTAATCTCCCAAACAGTTCCACTAACTGAGGGCCAAGCATTTAGTATGAACCTAAGGAAGCCATTCTCGTTCAAACCACTTTCATATGTCTGACACAAGTGCATTTATTATATGCTTTTATTGTATTTCATGGACTATGTGAACAGCAGAGTATGCAGAAGAAAGCAGAAATGACATGCCCCGTGTCCCCTGGAGTCTATGCTGAGCCAGGGTGCTGAATTATAAAGCATAATAAAGGCCAGGAAGAAAAAGATACAAGGCTCCAGGCATCAGTGACTTCATTCATCCCTATGTGTTGAAGGTTAAGTCATTTGACCTTAAAGGTTCCAGTGACTTTCTACTGTTTTTCAATCTCTTTTAAAAAATTCTTAACTTATTCTACAATACAGTTGATACCATTTGAGCCTGATCTTTTTGCAGGCTGCTCTGACCTATGAGCATCCACCCAATCTGCCTTTCAATCACTCCATAAGTACTTGTGTTCAGTCAGGACTATCTGTACCCATTTTCTTCTCCTCCATCTCTTCATCCTCTACTCATCCTTCGGAAGTCATCAAGGTGATCCCTTCCTTAGGAGCTCCCTAGTCTCAAGCTAGGCCATCCAATGGGGCAACCATCAGTTACACAGAGCCATTGAGTGCTAGAAGCATGGTGAGTTGAACTGAGAAGTACTTGGAGCACAAAACACAGCCTAGGTTTTTGAAAGCTTTATGAGACCATAAGAGTGTGGAATATGTCACTGAAAATTTTAATATTGGTTATGTATTAAAATGATACTATTTTAGATATACTGGGTCAAATATATTGCTCTTAACTTCACCTTTCTTTTTACTTTTCTTCTTGTTCTACCAGAAATTTAATTTTTTAAAAAAATTTATGCGTATGTGTCTGTATCTCTGTGTGATTATGCATATGTGCACCTAATGCCTACAGAAGCTAAAAGAAACATCACATTCCCTGGAGCTGAAGTTACAGGTGGTTCTGAGCCACCCAGTGTGGGTGCCCACACATAAACTCTGGTCCTCCTCAAGATCAGCAAATGCTCTCATCCAGCGAGCCATCTCTCCAGCCCCAGAATTCTTCAGATGATGTCTATGGCTTGTATCCTGGGTTACGGTACACTTCTGTGTCATATGCTGGTGTATAACAGATCACCCCGATGCTTGCTTTGAGGAAACCTTGTATTTTTTTCCTCCCCAGCCTTTATTATGCTTTATAATTCAGCACCCCCACTCAGCATAGACTCCAGGGGACATAGGACATGTTATTTCTGCTTCCTTCTGCACACTCTGCTGTTCACATAGTCCATGAAATACAATAAAAGCATATAATAAATGCACTTGTGTCAGACATATGAAAGAGTGGTTGGAGCAGCTAAGGAGGAGGTAGATGTACAGTTCCTGGCACATAGTAGGTACTCAGTAAAGACGTTTCTCCCCCTTCGCTGTCTCTAGACGTAAGGTAGCAGTAAACTTTGGCAATGGCCTATAAACAGAAACACACTGCGTTTGTTTAGTCATTAGCAGAGCATATCCTTGAAGTACACCCCAGTATCTAAATGCATGTGCACACTAACTGCCCATGCCATTGAACTCTACCGTCTACTTCTGCAGTACATGCAAGCCAGGAGCTGGGCTAAACTGAATGCATTTCCATAATGTGGCTCTGTCCCAGAGACGTGTGATCCTCAGATACAAAAGCAGCTGTGTCACATCACAAGAACAGTTTTCATGCCACTGTCTCCAAGAGTGGACCTAGGGACATATGAACATTTGTTTCTAATTAACGACAACAAAAAAACCTGTCTCTTTTATTCTTACCAATAAATCCAGACCTCAGTTCCTAAGGTGCTGCTTGTCATGTTTCATTTGGGAAAGGCATCACTCCGTCTCCATAGCACCCAGGGCGCACTCCAGGTCTCTGTGCTGCATACAAGATGGCAGCTCCCATCCATCATGCATTAACGAGGCAGTGAGTCAAAGAACAGGTTGTTTAATAACTTGGTAACAACCCAGCACCTGCCTGACCATGGACCAGTCGAGCTGAAGGCCAGTAAGAGCTGTGGTGGTGGGGAGAGTCCGAATCTGGAACTGGCAATCAATGACACCCGAAAAGACTCCTCTATAGGCCCTGGCTGCAGGATCTGGGGCTGGAAACCAGATGCAGTGTTGTTTCTTCCCGTTCCCACCTGTTCCCTGGGGCCAGCTCATTAGCCGTGTTCTTTGCCGCTATGGAAGCCGACACCCTCACAGAGCCTCCAGCATGTGACAGGCCTGCAGAGATGGTGATCATTCTCCATCCCCTCTGAGGCAAGTGGAGCTCCGTGTCCACAGGCCTTTCTATTCCCTCCTTTCTTGCCTACCCATAGTCACACTCATGATTCGATTCAGCCTGACACAGTAGGGTTGTTACCAATAGGCTGCCTGGGCTTCATTTTTTAAATTATTGTTATTTTATAGATGTGAGTGTTTTGTCTCCATAAACGCCTATGCACTACATGGATTCAGTGCTCTTTGAGGCCAGAAAAGGGCGTCCCATCACATGGAACTGGAGTTACAGGCCTCTGTGAGCTGCTGCCATATGGATGCTAGAGAGGGGGGCTGGTCACCTGGGTCCTCTGACAGGGCAGCCAGTGTTCTGAGTCATTGAGCCGTCTCTGTAGCCCTGCCTGGGTTTTTTTCTTGTTGTTGTTGTTTGGTTTTGGGGTTGGTGGTTTTGTTTCTTTGTTTGTTCATTCGTTCATTCGTTTGTTTCTGTTAAGTCCTGGCAGAAAGGTGACTAGGCAGAAGGCTGCTTCACAAATGCCGGCAGTACCAAAAGCCTATGGGTCCATTAAGAGACCTAGAAGGCTTATTGTTCTTAGTCCTAAGAACAAAAGGCTTATGGTTCTAAGCTCGAAAGGCTGAGGACTTACAGCTCTGTCCCCTCTTATGTGGTTTTTCAAGTCAGGCCACCTTGACCATCCAGATCCTGGCGATTACCGATGGCCTAAGGCTCAGAGAGGCACTTGCAGTCGCAGCAGGCAGTGTCCCCATCAGCCCTGTAGCAGCAGCTGGTGTCCCAGCGCTCAGCTGGCACTCTGGTCCCAGGGGCTGGGGCTCACAGTCTTGCAACTCCAGCTCCTCACAACCTTCCGCCTGACTCAGCCTCAGCCTTTCCCACCTCGCAGGGTGTGTTCGCCCCAGCTGCCTCTCCTCCCTGCAGATGCTTCTGCTGGTCCCTCTCTGGAGTGCTTTAGCCACCATCTTTCTCCTGCTGCTCCTGCTGCTGCCACCACCACTGCCACCACTGCAGTGACATCATTCACTCACAGAGAAAAAGAAATTAAAGACATAAAACTAACATTCTCAACAGCATTTAATGGTGGTTAAGAATACTCATCAATGCCTAGCAGTGTTTGGTTCCTACACTACTATCTTAGGGGAAATCAGGTTCCTTTAATGCAGTGGTTCTCAGTCTGTGGGTTATGATCCCTTTAGAATCAAACAGACAACTCAGTTGTCTAAGGCCATCTGCATATCAGATATTTACATTACGATTTCTAACAGTGGCAAAATTACGCTTATGAAGTAACAATAAAAATAATTTTATAGATGGGGTGGGGTCACCACAACATGAGGAACTATATTAAAGGGTCACAGCATTAGGAAGGTTGAGAACCACTGCTCTAATGCTAATGGCAGTGGGTCTGAAACTCTGTAAATGCCTACATACTCAGTGGTTTTGGCTTTCTGGGGCATACTCTCTTCACTGCAACTGATTAGTTTTGCTTTATTAATAGGAAAGCAACCTCAGTTAATATGTAATGAGAGGTATGGTAATTGTTAATAAAGCTTTATTTATAAAGCCAAGTGGCAGATAAGATTTGGTCAACCAGCTTTAGTTATTACATGGACTAGCTTGGGATGGGGTGGGTGAGGTACGGTGGCATAAGACAGAAGGGGACAAGAGACAATGGGGGTAGGAGGAGAAAGAGTAGGCCTGATGGGACAGAGTCGAACAGAATATTTGGAGTGTACCCCCACGGAGAAATAACCATTGTTTTATTAATATCATGTAACAGATGTATTTATCTAAATATGCCAGTAATGTATAACTGTCACTCAAAAAATTCCCAGAATGGATGGGAAAGATCCATGGTCATAACCCCAGTAGAAGAGATATTGGTAGTTGATGGTTGTTGAGTGAGGGAGAGTTCATTGTCTCTGAGAACATGTCCACTGGTAGCTCACCCACACTCCAGCGGGTGGCCCTGATACCTATACAAATATAAATAGCACTATCTGAACTCAGAAGCTCTTTAATAACAAATTAAAAAGAGAACATGAAGTCAGGAAGCTGATAGAGTGGGGGAAAGTAGTGAGAATTTTGGAATTTTTGTTTCTTTTAAAAACACAGAAATATTATAAGAATATGCCTTTGTTTTAATCCCAGGTGCGGGGATATGGGGCTGCTTCGCAGAGCTGATTATGATTTGCCTCATGCTCTGGCAGAGGCATGGTTTTGCCAGCTGCAGATAGCTTGTGATGTGTACGATGTTTGGAATTCTGGGAACTTTTCAGAAGATATACAGATGCTAGAGGCTGGTTGGGTGGGTTGCTGGTTGGTGGTTGGATGCTGTTTGTGGCAGTTTGTGAGGTAGTTGTGTGCAAAGAAGAAACAGCAAGAAGAGATTAGATGTCCTGACGTGAAGATGAAACTTGCCCCAAGGAGCTCGATGACGCCCCTAATCAGCAGGAAATAGTCTAACGATAATGTCACCCCGTTTCCCCCTCTATCACTTTTCTCTCCTATCTAGTATTAAGGGGTTGAAAGGTGGGAGGAAAAAGGAATCCACAAAGTAATAAACAGTTGGCCACAGAGAAGCATTAAAGTGAGTTGGGAAGTGTAGTGTTGGATGGATGTAATCAAAGTACATTGCATTAAATTGTCAAAGAATAAGTAAAAATATTGTTTATGTATCTGTGTTTTAGATAGTGACAATCAATATGTTCCATGATCTGAGTCAAGAGCAGAGAAGATTTAGATCCGCTAGTGTAGCAGATGGAATCCTCAGCCTTGGGGCGTGGCTTAAAGATCTCCCTTCTGCTAGCAGCTTCCCCTTGGATATTTCAGAAGTCTTTGCTTCTTTCTGCACCTCGGTGACTCTGACTGTAGGTGGAGAGATCTGTGGTGTGGAGGCTCAGATGTCAACATGTGATACAGGTCATCATGAAGACCACAGACCTGATGGGGCAAGCTGGAGAGATGGCCCAGAGGAGAGACAATGTGACAATGCAGAAGACCACAGACCTGATGGGGCAGGCTGGAGAGATGGCCCAGAGGAGAGACAATGTGACAATGCAGAAGACCACAGACCTGATGGGGCAGGCTGGAGAGATGGCCCAGAGGAGAGACAATGTGACAATGCAGAAGACCACAGACCTGATGGGGCAGGCTGGAGAGATGGCCCAGAGGAGAGACAATGTGACAATGCAGGCAACCTGGTTTCATCTTTTATGCTTCAGCCCCTCTTTACCCTTCTCTTTTTTTTCCAGCTAAGAAATATTTGCTTTATTTTATAGTAGTTTGAATCTTATTGAATAAATTCACTCCCATTTGTGGAGAATATTGACAGCCGAGAAAGCGAAAACGTTGCCAAAAACAAACAAACAAACAAACAAACACTTAGTACTTGAACCAAATGTGAGCACTGGATTCTGTTTATTATAAATTTTAAATTAAAGCTTTTGTCTCCTCCTTCATAACATGATTCTCATTGGGCTGCTATTTGTTTGCAGCCCTAAACTGTAAGTTGCAACTCATCCTCAATTTCTGCCTGGGGTCACTACCTAAAGCCTAACAATGAAGTATGGCTTCCAGGAGCCAGGGCAAAATTTAAAAAAAAAAAAAAATGCCACAGCAGTGCACATACTTTTTTTTTTTTTTTTTTCCTGTCATGAGTGATTACGTGTGCTGGCCAGGGAAATCCAACAGAGAGCACATGTCGGATCTCTGAGATGCCTCTTCCAGCCCCACAGAGCATCTGGGGAAGTGAAGGATGAAAAATGACTGGGTGGGCCAGATCCACAGCTGGTAGATCTAATAGAGAAAGAGCCTGGGAGAGGAACGCAGATGTCTGCACGTAAGAAAGGGAGAGGTAAGGATTCTGTCAGCAGAAAGGGGGTCCAGCCACCCCACAGGGAGCAGAGGCTTTTATCCAACCTCAGTTTACTGGCCATGAAAGTGGTCAAGCAAGTTACAGCCGAAGCCTCAAAAGGGGTGGAAATGTAGGTTTATATTAAGAAGCACCATAAGAGCATTTTCTGTGTGTGTGTGTGTGTGTGTGTGTGTGTGTGTGTGTGAGAGAGAGAGAGAGAGAGAGAGAGAGAGAGAGAGAGAGAGAGAGAGAGAGAGAGAGAGAGAGACAAAAATAATGTGTTTATAGACCAGATATTACCAGTCCAGGCCAGTCTGTAATATGTGGCATCAGGGTTGGCTGTCGAGCTAGAGAAACTTCTCTAGGCATTGACACAAGACTGTTCTCTGTCTTATCTTGTTCAACGGCCTCGTCCAGACTTAAAAACTAAAGAAGTCACAAGCATGGCACAGAAAGATCTTCTGGAGGAATCTCCATCCCTGATCTCAAGCTGTACTATAGAGCAACAGTAAAATAAATAAACAAACAAAACAAAACAAAAAATCTTCATGATTCTAGCATAAAAACAGACTGGTGGATCAATGGAACTGAATTGAAAACCCAGAAATAAACCTACACACCTACAGACATGTAACTTTTGACAGAGAAGCCAAAATCATACCGTGGAAAAAAGATAGCCTCTTCAATAAATGGTGCTGGTGGTCTAACTGGATTTCTACATGTAAAGAAAATGTAAATAGATCCGTATTAATCACTCTGCACAAAACTAAAGTCCAAGCTGATTAAGGACCTCGACATAAAACCAGATACACTAAATCTATTAGAAGAAAAAGTGGGGAATAGTCTTGAACTCATTGGCACAGGAGGTAACTTCCTTAACATAACACCAATAGCTCAGGCTCTAAGATCAACAATTAATAAATGAGACCCTACAAAACTGAAAAGCTTCTGTAAGGCAAAGGACACTGTCACCAGAACAAAATGACAACCTACAGACTGGGAAAAGATTTTCGCCAACCCTACATCTGACAAAGGACTAATATCCAAAATATATAAAGAACTCAAGAAATTAAATACCAACAAAGCAAATAATCCAATTAAAAGATGAAGTACAGAGCTAAACAGAGAATTTTCAACAAAGAAATCTTGATGACTCAGAAACACTTAAAGAAATGTTCAATGCCCTTAGTCATCAGGGAAATGCAAATCAAAACAACTCTGAGAGCCTATCTTATACCCACCAGAATGGCTAAGATCCAAAACTCAAGTGACAGCACATGCTGGCGAGGATGTGGAGAAAGGGGAACACTCCTCCATTGCTGGTGGGAGTGCAAACTTGTACAATCACTTTGGAAATCAATCTGGCACTTTCTCAGAAAATTGGGAATAATTCTACCTCAAGATCCAGCCATACCACTCCTGGGCATTTACCAGAAAGATGCTCCACCACACAACAGGGACATTTACTCAACCATGTTCATAGCAGTTTTATTTGTAAGAGCCAGAATCTGGAAACAAACTAGATGTCCCTCAACTGAAGAATGAGTAAAGAAATTGTGGTACATTTACACTATGGAATTCTACTCAGCTATTAAAACAAGGAAATCATGAAAATTTTAGACGAATGGATGGAACTGAGACAATCATCCTGAGTGAGGTAACCCAGACCCAGAAAGACACAGATATACTCACTTATAAGTGGATATTAGCCATATAATACAGGATAACCATACTACAATTGACAGACCTAAAAAAAACAAAACAAAAAACAAAAAAAACTAGAAAACAAGGCAGACCTAAGGGAGGATGCTTAATTCTCATTCAGAAGGGCAAATAGAATAGACACCAAAAGCAGTTGAAGAGAAGGGACAGGATGGGAGCCTACTATAGAGGTCCTCTGAAAGATTCCACCCAGCAGGGGACCGAAGCAGATGCTGAGACTCACGGCCAAACTTAGGGGTAGAGCACAGAAACTCTTATGGAAGATAGGAGCTCCATAATGAGACCAACAGCAAATCTGGGCTCAGGGTGACCTGGAGAGACTGATGCACCAACCCCGAACCGTGCACGGAGAGGACCTAGACCCCTGCTCAGATGCAGTTGATAAGCAGCACAGTCTCCCTTTGAGTCTCACAGTATGAGGAGCAGGGGCTGCCTCTGACATGGATTCATTGATCATTTCCCCCTGATAGGGCAGCCTTACCAGGCCACAGAGGAAGAGGATACAGGCAGTCCAGATGAGACTTGATAGGCTGGGGTCAGACTATAGGGGAGTAGGGCTCCCCGTTTCTGAGGACTAGGAGAAGTTGTTGGAGGGATGAGGGAGGGAGGGTAAGACCGGGAGGAGACGATGGAGGGGCCTACAATCGGGATGTAAAGTGAATAAATTAATAAGAAACAAAATTTTTAAGTACAAACAAGAATCAAACTCAGAATGAATTTCTCAGCCTGAGCCTAAGATGTCAAGTTGAGATTGTAAGAGAAAACATTTTAAAAAAAAAAGTGAGGGACCAAAAACTGTGAGAGCCCTGTGCTGATGACTTTCTCAGTGCAGTGATAAGAAGCCATGGATGGCTCATGGTTTAAGCAGACAGGTGACAAAGGGCAGTCAACATGTCTGCAGTTGAGAACCAGAGTGCTAGCAGGGAGTGGAGCCGGGCTATAAAACCTGCGAGTCAGCTCCCGGTGGCCCACTTCCACCAGCAAGCCTCCACCTCCTGAAGGTTCCACAGTGCCCCCAAAAGTCATCGAACCCACTCAGGTCACTGTCCTCTGCTCCCTTACATACTGATGGTGAGCTCTCAAGCCCTTCTGGTCTCTGGTTGACATTTACCCTCTTTGGGCATTCTTCCAGCAAGAGGACAAAGTTCAGAGGCAAGAGGGTGCCATCCGGAGACCTGAGGCTTTTCTACTTCCCGAAGGACTTCAGCTCTTCTTAGCTAGTGGCCTCACAAACTCTCTCTCCCCGACACATGGCAGTTAAGCTGCAGCCAGAGCCTACAACAGACATCTATTTCCCAGCCAAACTGAGGCAGCAAAGCAAATCTGATGATTTTAGTAGTCTTGGAAGTAGTCAGACACTGTGGGGCCAACCCAGACCCACATAACTTCTCTGAGTCAGGCCCAGCTCCTACACAGCCTTACCCAACAGTCTACAGGCAGCATTCACCTCCACAACCTCGGTTCATGGTGTCCAAAGTATTCCTCACCAAGGACCCAGTCCCTAGAATGAAACCTGGACCAGATTGTGCATGCAACAAACAGTAGAGCTCAGAGCTATCAAAATACCTGTTTCAGGCAGCCTAAGATATTTAAAGTTGACTCTGAAGTAGATGGATTAAGAAATGACCATTCAGTTCGAGGCCAGCCTGGTCTACAGAGGGAGCCCAGGACAGGCAAGACTACAGAGAGAAACCCTGTCTCAGGAAAAAAGGATGGAAGGAAGAAAGGAAAGAAGGACCATTTAATTTGTTATGTAACAACGTTATTATTCTCTCAAGCGTGCACGCACCTCCATTTTGTAGCACCAGAAACGGAACCTAGGGGTTTAAGCTCTACTACTGAGCCACACTCCCAGTCTTCTTTTCACTCTTTATATGAGACAGGGTCTCTCACTAAGTTACTCACGCCAGCTTTGTGCTTTCCTCACAGTCAGGAAGGCTTTGAACTTGCCACCCTAACGTCTTCTAAGTAATTGGGTCTCAAGGCCTCTATCACCAGGCCCAACTCTTTCTTATTGTTTAAGGGGAGGTCTAAACTAGTTTAAGAGCAAGATAACATGAGGCCTGGGATTTTCTTTGTACGGTATCAAAATCTGAGGGGAGGCCATGATATTAAAGTCCACCCTGTTCCTGTTGGAGGTGATGGTTGTAGTTTTACTTGGAGATAGAGTCTTACCACGTAGCGCAACCTGGCTTGAAGTGAGACTCACTCTGCCTCAGCCTCCTTAGTGACAGAATCCCAGATGTGCAGCACCATACCTGGCTCTCAACTTTGTTTTGCGTTTGGAAATTCTCATGCCAGTTTTTTCAATTTTTTTTTTCAATTTGTATGAGAGTTTTGCCTGTGTGTTTGTACATATACCTAATGTGCATGCCTAGTATCTGTAGAGGCCAGAAGAGGGCATTAAATCCCCTGGCACTGGAGTTATAGGTGGTTGTGAGCTGCCATGCCCATGCTGGGGATCAAGGTGAGATCCCTGTAAGAGCGCTGAGCCCTCTCTCCAGACCCCTAGTGGGATTTGTTTATTATGTAGCTGTAAAGCTGCTCTCTCTGGTACATTCTAACTCAGTTGTTGTAACCCCAACTCTGAACCAGGCCATCTCCCCCTCCTTTTCCTTCTTGGCGAGGATGGGAGGAGAGTGTCCTCCTGTAATGAGAAGGGACATTGGAGGATTCTCTTTGATAATGACCTTCCTCCATCCCACCCTCCAACCGTGTCCTAAAGTAGCCAATTCTAGCTGTGAGGCAGGAGGGCAGCTCTGCCAAGAATTACCCAAACCTGTTGATTTTACCCATTAGAGACAGAACTGATTCTCTCAGGGAATATGGTAGCCCATAAGTTTATATCTATGGGGATGTTGGCCATTAATCCATTTTGCATTTAACCTAGCAATATCTCCTAGCATACTCACTACCCTTCCCCCCCAAAAAATCTAATTTGTTAAATGATCTTTGTACTGATTTAACAATTTGCTGGCTTCCTCACTAACTGACTAATATGCCCTGCTGACTTTTCCTGAGGTAGATTTGAGTAGATATCTATTCCCTCCAGGACAAGGCACTGGTGACAGACCAACTCCTCCCAGGTCAGGCTCAGTGAACTAGTGTGTGGTGGGTATCACTTCCAGGCATCTATTGCACCAAAAAGCCCCACCCCAGCATTAATGAAGGCTTGTGAAGCTCCCTGCCCAATCTGTAGACAGCTCCACCTAAGAGTCTCTTCCCCCAGAAGTTGGTTACTATTTATATGACCTTGGGGAAGGGCCTCCTGAGGCTCATCAGCCTCATGAGCTTCCTAAGTCTTATGAATTTCCTTCTTGAGTGGGAATGTTCCAATTAGCATAGAACGCAAGTAAAATATTCGACATACATTCATTTTCTATTAGCATGCAAGCAATCTTCACTTTTAGAAATCACACTGTACCGTTGCATTGGGAGTTTCTCCCAAACATTGGCTGCTCCTGCTCTGTTGACATGGAACTCTGGAGTAGACCATTTCCTCTCTGGACAGCACTGGTCCTTTTAAGAGTGATCTTTTTATTTAGCTAGAATCTGTCTCTACACAATTTCCTCCTCTCTGTTAATTCAGTGCAAGCAGCAAGGGTTCCAGAATTAGACAAACCTGGGCCCAGATCCCAGTCCCATCGTGTTGTCACATGACCCTGGTTGGGAAAGGTGTGTGATCTCCCTCTGCCCCATTCTTCCTGATCCTCCAGGTATGAGCATGAAATGGGATGGTTCCATGGAAAGCACTTAGCCCGGTGCCCAGCACACAGTGGGTTGGCTTATCTCCTGCTCCATCCTATTGTTACTCATTCACTTACTCAATAAAGGCAAAGCTCCTGCTGGTGAAGGCTAGAGACGAGAACACGCATAACAAGTAGTTCCCATTCTGCCCGTGCACGCAAATTAGCCAGAGAGAAAGAAATGCTTAAAAAGAAATCCTAATACCGCGTGATAAGTACAACAATAGAACACTCTCTGTAAATGCAGCAGTTGGGGAAAGCGATTCTCTCTGAAGCAGAAGCAGAGGCTGCTGCCAAAGCAGGCATCCCTGGGAAGGCGATGCCCACAATATGTTTGGAACAGGAATAAGGGATTCCCTGGCATTCACAGAGGGAAAAAAATTACAGATTTGAGAAACAGAATCTCAGGCTATGGCGTGACGGAATACAACAGGCAAATGAGAGGTAGAGAGACGAGTGGATCTGGAAGGTTCACAGTGAACCACAGCATCGTTGGGCAAAGGAAGTGTGATTGCTTCTTTTGGGGAAAAGAAAATGATGGAGAGCTTCTGAAAGATTTTAGGCATGGGTTGATGTCATACGCATATTTTAGAAAGGTCACCGTGACATGATCTATGAGAAATTAAGCAAGACCAAGGCTGTAGCATGCTGTTGACAGCCCAGTCTAAATAATGAAGGGACAGGGGTGAAACTTAGAAATAGAAATGGAAGAGTGGAAAATGCTTAGCAAACAAACATTTGGCAGGTGACAGGATAAAGGCCTGACACCACCTTCATCACACCCAGGAGTCTTGTTGCTAGAATAAGCCTCGATGCTGGTCCATGGTCGAGGGCGGGGGGAGGGGGTGCTAAGCCAAGGTCAGCCCATCTGATAGGCACTCAATGATGAGGCCACCACATAGTCTATATTTTATGAGCACTTTGTACTGCATTCTATAGGAAGGAATCTACATACAGACACTGCTGATAGCTTGTTTTGAATCAACCATCAATCAAGATTACATCTCAATGACTGGTTCAGCAGAAAAGCAAGACTCGGTGGCCTTGGTGTTTGTGGTCCCTGCCTCTGCTACAGAGAGCGAAGCACCAAGACCATGTGTCTCATATATAGACCGACCACTTGACCTTGACCTTGAGGGGCAAGGCAATCTTTGTCCTCCCTACATAACCAGCTGACTGAAGACGGGATGGAAGGTGGATCTTTGAGGTGCTAATCCACTGTCTTCCCAGACTGCAACTCTCAAAATGAAGCACAGCTTAAAGATTCAGTTGGAGATACGACCGATATGGATTCACACTCAGAATTGTAGATGCACCAAGATAGGAAAGATGTTTTTGTCAAGGCTGCCAAATACAAATAGCCAAAACACTATGAATGTAACATTTATATAATTCCTGATCACTTCGTGGTTCTTCTTACTATAGGTAGTTTACTGTATATATGTGTAATAATATAAATGTATATGGTAAAAATGCAACTCCCCCACCCCACCCCCAATGAATTTATCTTTTTGAGCAATAAAAAAAATGGTTCAGTTCCAGATTGTGTCTATGTGTCACATAGACCAGGCCAGCACAGGCACATCCACGGGAGCCACAGGTGGAGCTACATGTGCAAAGCTCTAAGAGGTGGATGAAACACTGAGACACTTTCCCTCCTGCATCTCAGTAAGAAAACGCAAAGATTATCAGTTGGTATGTTTCTTTCTTTTCTTGTCACTGTAGAAAAATGACTGAAGCAACTTAATAGCAGAACCAAGGGAAGGCGGCGGGGGGGGGGGGGGGGGGCGCGGGGAGTATTTGGTTTGACTCACAGTTTTGACCCATAGCAGCGAGGACCGCATGATAGAGCAGGTCTTTGGCAGCAGAGGTATGTCACAGAAGCATCTTGCACCCGGATGGAACACAAAGCTGAGTCGGGCTGGAACCAGAAGAGGCTCACCCCTTCTAGGCCTGCCCTCGGCAGCCCACACTGGGCCGCAGCCGGTTATGCTGCACTGCCGGCTTGGCCTCAGTCCCAAAGGTACAATTTCTCAAACAGTTATTCAGATGCATGAGCATGTGGGGGGGGCATCTCATATCCAAATATGGTGGCTGGGAATAGGCTAGTAAACGAGAATGTCAGACAAAGAGAGGTACAGGTACCATGAGAGAAAGATCTGGGGCAGAGTTAACAACAACCGTGTCCACTGAAGAGCTATACACTCTGCAGCCCAATGTCCTCACCACCCCCCCATCTCCACCCCGCCCACCCCACTAGGGTCCTTACAGCCAACCTTGTCAGCCCTTGGCAATATCAAGGACAAGGGCTCATCTAAACGCACAGGTATTTGAATGCAAGCCTTACCTCCTCCAGTCTTCTCTTCTGTAACCTCAGTCCTCAACTCTTCCTTGATGACAAGCTTTGTCTTTTCTCCCCACCTTAATTTTCTCCACTGTACACACCTGTAGGCTCAATTTTCTTAACAAATATATTTTATTACGAACTTATTAACCGTGAGTACCTCACTTATAACCCGACTAACCTAAACAATAGGAAAAGAAGGTTAAAGAATACAATAACAAAACCATAAGGATGTCAGTTCTAAAGAACAATTCTCCTAGCATAGTCAGCAGGATTTCTTCTGCTGGAACCTGGAGTAACCAGAACATAGAACCTCAGCAGGAGCCCAGAGCCACGAAGCCTTCCCTCAAGCGGTTATCTCTAGGAATGTCTCGAAGCAGAGCGGTGAACAGCCAAAACTATCCCAAGTTTCCAAAGGCCCCACCTCTTGTTTTGGGCTTACATTTATACCTCCTCTCAGCATTTGTTCAAGAATTTTCTTCAGCTGCTTAATAACCAATCTCCCACACATGGTGGTTTGACTTCTAAGGGGATAAACATCACCTGCTCTCGCCCACTTGTGATCTAAACAAAAAACATGTTTATCTCTCCTTCATACACCCCTGGATGAGCTTGTTTCATGGCCTCAAGATCCCAAAGTGAAGTCATTTACCTCTTTTCCAATTATTTTTTCTTTTTTTATGTATCACATTTATCCCTTATGTGTTTGCTTGCTTAGAGGAAGGAGAGACACGTATGTGCCATGGTGTGTGTGGAGGCCAGAGGACAATTTGCATGGATTTGTTCTCTCCTTATACCATGTGGGTCCTGGAGGTTGAACTCAGGCCTGGCAGCAAGTGCCTTTGCTCACTGAGCCATTTTGACAACCCTTCCTTCCCAATTCTTGACTCAGTCCATCTTCTTATAGCTCAGCTATCCCCCGTTGACCTCTCCCCACCATCCAAATGTAGGTTACTCTGAACGTCATTAGCTCCAAAGGAAAGACAAGTGACTAAATGTGACAGACGCCAGTAGAAGGTCACACAAGAAGGTGAGAACAGAGAAAAATCTATATTGCTTGCTGGAAAGTGCAGCCTTATATTAACTCATTGATTCAGGGATGGTTCACCACATCGCTGGCTTGGAAGCTTTGTAGTAAGCTTACATAAGCACATAGGAGATCTGCAGGAAGCTGGTACCCACAGGCTAGTCCATGAATATCCCAGAAGGTGACTGATGTGAGGTCTTTTACCCCATGAAGAGCAGGGTTCTCCTTGTTCAGCTCCAAATCCTCGGTGTCTGGACTAATATCCAACAAGTGCCAGGAACTCAGCAGCCATGTATATAGTGAAAAGATGCATATAGCAAGTCTACAGTGAAGTATGTGATGACAGGCCAGAGCTCTCTATCTGCAGCCCACCATGATGAGCGTGTCAATAGAAACATGCAGAGTTGGATGGGATAAATGGATAAAATGTGAAGAATTTTAAATTCAAAGTATCTGAAGAGGCCAGAGGAAAACTGGCCACTGCGATGAGACATATTAATAAAACCATTATGCCAGGTGATGAGAGATGCTGGCCTGGCAGCAGTGCTCTTGGGAAACAACCACCATTCTAAGTTGACCATCAACTAAGTAGGAATTTGAGGGACAAAGGAGCTGCTGAGAAAGTACCTGGATACTGAGGTACAGAGTCCACAGCAGAAGGAAGAAATAGACCATACAAAGCATGCTGACCTGAGCACCTCCACAGTCACGTGGCTGCTATTTGAATTATGCAGAGAGGAGGTAAACAGAGCATGTAGAGAAATGTTGATGGACCAGAGGGGCTCATCCCAGAGAAGTCCAAGGATGCGTTAGTCTGCTTGGGTATCCGTTAGGTGCCACAAACTGGGTTATTTAAAGCAAGAGAAATGTGTCCTCTCACATATCTGAAGGTCAGAAATATAAAGCCAAGTTGTTCACGGGGCCATGCTCCCTATCCAGATGCCAGAGGAAGATTCTCCCTTGGGCTGTGACAACATCACTCAGATCTCTGCCTGCCTCTTCTGTGTGTCTGTGTGTCTCATTAGAAGGGCACCGCACAGGTGACTAAAAGACAAGCCTATTCCACTGCGGCCTCCTATAAACTAAGCATCTTTGTAAGGAGCTGGTTTCCCAACAAGGCCATACTCTAAGGTCCTAGGGGTTAGAATTTCAACAAACCTTTTTGTACGACATGACTCAACTTGCCCGAGAGCAAAAGAGTCATCTTCAAATATTTCTAAGAAGTTTGATGTCAAAGCTTTGATCCACATGGGATCATATGACAGAACTAAGAATGAGGGTGGGCATGGGCTCGGGGAGATGGCTCGATAAATAAAGTGCCTGCTGTGCAAGCATGGGGGCCTGAGTTCAGATCCCCGGCATCCTGCAGCATGTCTCTGTAACCTCAGGGTGCTAGGGACCAAAAGGCAGACCCTAAAGGTTCATTGGCCAGTCAAGCTAGCTGAGCAAGTCCTGGATTGATAAGACCTTGTCTCCAAAACAAGGTGGAAAGCAATTGAGGAAAACAACCAATACCAACCTCTGGCCTACACGTGTGTGCGTGCGCGCGCACACACACACACACACCACAGAACAGGTGGAATTAAGTGGTTACGAAGTATAGCTACTTATAAGGATGATTCTAAGAACGCAAGCTGGAACAATTTGCTCCCACCCTGAAGCTAAGCCAGAGAAAGCACAGGGTGACAGTGGGAAACAGTCCTTCCCTAAGAAGGCGATGTGCCTGCATGGCCTCACCCTGCTCTCCTCAGCCCAAGACTCCCTTTCTCTGGCATGAGGGAGGCAGCCATTTTTAACCGAGCTGGTTTTTTTTTTTTAAGCCGCTGTTTCCGAGAGTTGATGTGAGAAAGATGAGCTCGGAGATAGTGCCGGCTGCTGTGAGAAATGGAGCGTGAATCGTGGGTCCAGGAAATGAATATAAATTCAGCAGCTATTTTAATTTTTAATTGGGAAAAAAAAGCCCATCCCAGCTGGGAAGAATAGAGCAAGTGTGTTCCATGCACAGGGCTATACAAAGTATTTGCTAGCACTTCAAGACGAATAGCCATGTCGTGTCGCTTCTGCCATCCCCACAATGGGGATGGAAAGATGTCTACAGGGGCAGCTGCCACTGCTGCCTGGCTCCCTGGGTAATAGAGGTCATGGTTTATGGGCACATGCTATTCTGCTCCAGACAAGGCTTTATTAGTATGCACACATGGAAACCCAGCTGCTGGCCCCACACACTGATCAGATTTAGAAACTTGGTAACAGTGTAAAAATGTCCCATCTTTTTCTGAGGAGTTTTGCAGTCAAATGGAGCAGGTGGGGAACAGAAGTGGGTCATGAGGCCTGGCATTTATTAGGCACCTGCTGTGTGACGAGCAGTTGACTCAATGGGTCATGGAGGCTTTCAATTCTGCCTAAGAAAGGGTTGGTGCAGGTACGTGCTGTGCTCATGCCAGAATGTGGTGATCTCCATGGAAACCAGAGGAAGAGGAAAGAGGCAGAAGGTGCTTGGGAAAAAGGAAGAGAAGATGGACCAAAGACGCATGAAGGCCAAGCATCAGGAGTGATGATGAATTAGGCCAGAGACAGCCCTGCCTCCAGCTGGTGTGACCAATCTGGACATGACTCAGGGTCAGTGCAGATCAGAGCTGCCGGAATAGAGGCTGGAGGTAGAGGAACATTGAGAGACTTGAGAGGATGGGAATCATTGTCCACCCAAAGCCAGGTAGACTCTGTCTCCACTGAGGGTCCTGATGCATCGAGAGCCCCAGTTCTGTTATTTCCACCCACTTTATATTACCAATCTGCTATGCAGCTGGGAAGCAAACCGGTCATCAGAGCGATTGTTCATGAAGCAGTTTTCCAAATCCCACCCTCGGACTAAGCCAAAGGTAGTGGGTTAAGGATGAAGTTTGGCTTAACCTGAGGTGGACAAGGGGTGTGTGCTCGGGAATAGCACAGTGGGCCAAAAACAACAACAACAGATAAAGAGGCAAGGGAAGAAGATGCCCTTAGTGGCCACTGGGGGTGTGTGTCACAAGACGGAAGGCAGTGGCATCAGAGATGTCCGGCTTTCAGAGAACTTAGGGGCACTCTGGGCTGTGCCTAATTCTCTCCGTTGCTATCTCTCTCTTTCACAGATTAGCCTGAATCATACCATAACTACCCAGATGCTTTCCCATTCAAATGAAACGTGGATTTTTGTAGAAATCCCGAGTGGTCACTGCTAAGACTGTAGGATGAGACTTGGTTGTAGCCTGCACCAAAGCTGGGAGACAATATCTGTGCTTGTCTGATGTATAATAGAATGCAGCTTAGAGACATTAAGCAAATCCATTCGGTGTCACCGCGGCCTCTGCATATAATTCGCAGTCTTGCTCTACACCTTCCCACAGCAGACTTTTGGAAGAAGGAGGGCTCTGCTGAGGATAGCAGGACTGTGCAGGCCACTTCCGGAAGGTAGAAAGTGATGTCTGAGAAACAAAGAGACATACCCTAGATGTAGAACAGCCAAGGGCAGCTAAGACTTTTGTTCTAGCTCACCAAGTGAGGCATCCAGCAGTATGGACGAACGAGAATCTTTATCCAAAAGGAAAGAAGAACAAGAACACCGCTTTCTCTGACTTTGGCCAAGAGAGAAAGATCTAGAGGTGAACAGCCTCATACTTGGGTTTGATAACAAGGACTAGCCATGCCTTCCCACCAGTCCTGAGGTGCCTGTCCATCAGCTCTGAACAAGACCACCAGAACGGACTGGAGATCTGAGTGAGGGATGGCCAACAAAATGCAGTTGGGCAGCACAGAGGCAAGAAAGGCAGATTGCATTGGTAGATGCAGTTGAAAACCCATAGTGAGAATCATGAGTCTGGAAGATGGCTCCAGCACCATAGAAGATGAGCCCTAGCCTCTCCTGGTGTCAATACAACAGCACCCTTGGCTTCAGGTCACCCGTGATGAGTGAGTGGCCTGCTCTTCAACCTCTCGGGATTTTCTTTCTCCCCCAAATCCAGCCACTAAGCAGATACTATTGATGTGTATTTAGATCCCTCAATTACAGCAAACCCACAGCTCACCATTGAAAGCCTTCTAAGACTTAGCCCCACTCTACCTCCTAAGACAACTTCCTGATACCTTGGTGTAGGCTCCCGTGTAAGCTAGCTGCCATGGTTTTGCTCATTTTATGATCTATGTATTCATGTGCCTCCTCCCTATCCATGCACTCAGACACATGAACGAGTGCCCATTGTGTACTAAGCACTCTTTGAAGTGCTGGAAACCCACTGATGATGGGGACAGAGTCCTGCCCTGGAAGCTTACATTGTTCCAGGAGAGGTAAAACTAAAACAGAAGAGGGAGAAAGATGGCATAATATCTGTGCATGTTGCAGGAAAAGTGGGTAGGAAAGACTTCTCCAAAGAAGTCTCTCTATCTCTGTCTCTGTCTCTGTCTCTATCTCTGTCTCTGTCTCTGTCTCTGTGTCTCTGTGTCTCTGTCTCTCTCTGTCTCTCTCTCTCTGTCTCTCTGTCTCTGTCTCTGTCTCTGTCTCTCTCTCTCTCTCTCTCTCTCTCTCTCTCTCTCTCTCTCTCTCTCTCTCTCTCTCTCACACACACACACACACACACACACACACTCACATACATGCACACACCTGCATTCCCATGCTTGTGTGTAAAATTTACATACTTCTGATGAACACTACTCTGATTTGGCTTTTGTCATTTGCACCTAAAAAAATAAAAAATAAACTTTCCAGGTGGTGGTGGCACATGCATTTAGTCCCAGCACTCGGGAGGCAGAGGCAGGTGGATCTCTGGGTTCTGAGTTTGAGGCCAGCCTGGTCTACAGATAGAGTTTCAGGACAGCTAAAGCCACACAGAAACTTTGTCTCAAAAAAAAGTAAATTCTTTGAGGACAGGAGCTTGACATGACTTCATAAATTGTCCCAATTCCTCAGACTGTACTGCAATGACTATCCAGGGGAGGCAGGGGAAAGAAAAAGTCATTACACCATGTTTCTAAAACATGTGAGATACAAGAAAACAATTCTTCCTCTGGCTTGAGGAAGGCTGCCCTGCTGGTGCCCAGTGATCCACAGTGGAGGGATTTTTCACTGGAGGCCAGGAAGGGAATTGAGGCCACAGCTGCCAGATTTGAACCTAAGAACAGGTAACAAAACCCAAGGCAAAAAAATGCCCCCCACCAGCTCCAAGAAAGAAGAATATTCATCCTCAAAGTCTCCTGAAATCACTGAGCTGAAAGGACACCTGCCTCAATGACACTTTGGGCTCTGGGATACATCAGCAAGAAGTGTTCCTGTGGTGAGTCAAGAGTAAAGCTCATGTGCCTGGATTTCACAATATATCAAGTCTTAGTTTTAAATATTTGGCATCCCTGTGTTAAAGTTCACAGTGTGGCTTCTCTTTACTCTAACGCTGTTTCGGTGGACAGTTATATTTTTATCAATCATCACCCAATACATACTAAGCAATCACTATAACCCAGCGCTGTGGACACACAATGGGAAAAAGAGGTGACCCAACAGATATTGTCTCTGTCCCCAAGGACCTTGAAATCTAGCAGGAAAACAATTGCTGCATTCTCTGGTTAATATTTTGCCATCTTGACAAAAGCTCAGGTCATCTGGGAAGAGGGAATCTCACCTGAGAGAATACTTCCATCAGATTGGCCTGTAGGCAAGTCTGTAGAGCATTATTTTTATTAATGATTGGTGTGGGGAAGCCCAACCCACTGGGAGTGATACCGAGCAACCCATGGGAGCAAGCTAGTAAGCAAGGTTGTTGCGTGACCTCTGCTTCAGGTCCTGCCTCCAGGCTCCTGCACTGCACTCCTACCCTGACCTCCCTGCATGATGGACTGATGGGTCCAGATGTGTAAGCCAAAAGTCAAAACAAAACAAAGATCCCCTTTCTCCTCCAGTTGCATTTGTTCTGTGATTTATCGCAACCACAAAACCCTTACTAAAACACTAAGTAAATTAGAATAAATCCATGGATGATCAGAAGAAAGCAAAATCCTGCAGTAGGTGAACTCAAGTACGTAGAGTGATGGGTAGAGGAACCAGAGAAAATTCCCTATGGAAAAGGGCTGTTTGTGTGAGATAAACACTAACTAGTTTGTTAGTGCTGGAAGGTTATTGTTTGGAGATTGGATGCCCCTTTTGTCATAAAAGTTTGGTCCTCAGGGTGGCGCTGTTGGAAAGTCATTGGAGGAGGGGCTTAATGGAAGGCCACTGGAGATATTCCCTGAGGGATCTTTGGGACACTAGCTTCCTCCTCTCTCTGTTTTTGCTCCTCACTGTGGGTGACCAGGGTGGTCAAGCCAAGCTGTGCTGTCACCATGCAGCCCCAGACAGTGGAGCCATCCAATCTCAGACATGCAAAACTATAAGCCAAAATCCATTTTTTTTTCCCTATAATTAATGATCCTGGGTGCTTTATTATAGTGACATAAAGCTACACACAGACAGTAAGGCAAACATGGTTCTGGGGGGGTGGAATACTGTATGTAGATAAGCTTGGTAATTATAAAGATCAGGGTGCAGAGGTCTCTATGACCACCAAGACCAGCAGGATGCTGATCCACATGAAGCAAAAGAGAAGTCTGGTTCAACACAACTCAAAAAGTGTTTTATTTTAGGCATATTTAAGCACAGCACAACTTGGGCAAGTGGGGGATGCTGATGACAATTCACTCGATCCTGTGTATCCAACAAAGCTTACAACATGATTACATTGAGACTCTTCTCAAAGCACATGTGCCCTCTTCCATAAAGATGAGTTCTATTGACTGACAAGCAATGCTCAAGGTAAGAGTATAGGGAGAATGACTGAGACAAGCATTGGAGTCCAGGGGAGCCAGATGCAGCCTGTCCATACAGACAGTATAGAGGTCACCAGACTGTTAACCACCTCTGCTCCATTTGTAAAGCATATGTGACATCTCCCATAAAGACGGGCTCTGTTGACTGAAAAACAGGACTCAAAATAAAGGAAGAGTCTAGGGGAGCCAGGTTGCAGTCTGGCCATACAGATAGCACAGAGGTCACCAGTCTATTAACCACAGCCATGCCCAGCCTTCTGGGTGGGAAATAGGTTGTGCCTCCCTTTACATGCCAGGTTTTCCTTGTGCTATCTACGAGCAGAAGTACCTTGGGCCCTCAACAGGCAGGCAAGTCCCCAGGGATGGCACGGCAAGGGACAGGTCAAGGATTAGTGAGAGGAGGGCAGCTAGAATCAGGTGTGGAATAGGGGCTTGCAGGCATGTTAAGGACTCTACTTTACACTAAGAACCACAAAATGATAGTTACATGGTAAAGAATACTAACATCTGAGGGGGGGGGAACAGAATCGTATAAGCCCACTCTTCAAGAAATTAAAACTAAAAGATGAGACACCGATCACTTTGTAGGAAGAGAGACATCTGTAATCAAAGGGCAGATTACAGAAAGCTGTGGCATAGAAAAGTGTTATTGTTTATTCAGGCATCATACTGTAAATTGCTTTTCTTGGCTGATAAGAGAAGTAGGGGATAAATATTATTTACTGCTCAGGTAGTTAAAGAATCTGTTTGCTTACAAATCAGACTGAGGCAGGTCCTCAGGAAAAGGAAAGTAGATTATACTCCACTTTAGAGACGAATTTCTCAGCTGCCGTTCTATAGAGAGATAAGGGCCATCTTCCTGTCAAAGTGTTTTGGCGGGGCCTGTTTCTACCAACCTGAAATGGAACCTTTCATGTTTGTGTATGAGTGTATCAGGAGCGGTAAAAAAAAAAAAACATGTTTCAGATCATTACAGGAATCCATTAAAACATAAGCAGTGTGGGAGGGTGTCACCATCAGAACATTGTAATTATTCATAACTTCAAACATAACTTAAACAGAAGATTGCCCTGGCTGGCTGTAATTGTCAACCTGACACAGCCCAGCATCATCTGAGAGAAATCTTCAACTAAGGAGTTGCCTTGATCAGATTGGCCTTTGAACATCTCTGTGTGGGAGAATGGGATGCCTTGAATACTAATTGATGTAAGACATCCCAGCCCACTGTGGGCAGCATCATTCCTAGCCAGGTGGTCCTGGGTTGTACAACAAAGCTAACTGATCATGAGGCTGTGAGCCAGCCAGGAAACAGCACTCCTCCATGATTTCCGCTCCAGGTTCCCACCTTGAGTTCACTCAATAACAACAGGAAAGTAACTAATCCGATAGGCATAAGTGAGTGAGGATTCAAGTACGACTCCTGGTACCAACTTCTGAATTCGTCTCTTTTTTTATTGCTGAGATAAAATGCCAAGAACAAAGCAACTCACCGAAGGAAGCATTTATTGAGGCCTATCGTTCCAGAGGATGAGAATCTAGAATGACAGAGAGGAAGTATGGCCACTAGAGCAGGAAGCTGACAGCTGACGTCTTTTACTTCAAACATGAAGCAGAGAGGGTCAACTATAAAATGGCCTGAGCTTTTTAACTCTCAAAGCCCATCTCCAAAGGCACACTTCTTGCAGCAAAGCCACACCTCCTGCGACTTCTCAAACAGTGCCATCAGCTGGGAAACAAGGATTCAAATACCCAAGACCATGGGGGACATTTCTCATTCAAACCACCATACACAATAAGTAACTTTTCTTTTCTTTTCTTTGTCTAAAATTCATTACTGATCAATCATCTAGGAGCTCAGTTACTGACTTGAGAAGTCTCAGACAGTAACTGACAGCCTTCCCTTTGAAAAAAACGTTAAAAGGAAAGATAACAGAGATCATTCTATGTTATCTGTGATTTTAAAAATAATAAATTATATGCACGTAGGAATGTCACAATAAATTCAATATATGCATAATTAATATATGCAAATAAAAGATTTAAGAATTAAGATGAACCTGGGTGCTTTGCTAATGCTCCACTGATTCTGGCTGACTCCATCTTTGGCTCGCCCAGCTCCTCAGCTGCAGACTAGCCTTCTCAAGCTCTCAGCTCCAGCCTCAGGCTGCAGAGCCTCGTGTTTCACATGCCGTGGCCCGGGAGATTGCTGCGGCTTGCTTGTAGGGAGCCCACACTGCCAATTCAGGCCTGCAGAGTAAAGAATAGAAATCACAGAAAGCTGAGACTCTCAGCCCAAACTTTTTTACCTTTTCCTGGTTTCCCTCACTATCTGGGGCCCAACGGAAGAGCTAACAAAATGGCACCTCTCATAAATGCAGATGGTGCTCAGCTGGCCCGCATTTTAAAAAAGCATTGCTTTCTCAGCTTTTTGTTAACTTTATTGTCATTGATGTCGAACTCTGCCAAGACAGGATAAGCAAGTCCTCAATAGCCCCTGCCTCGAAAATATGTCTGGCAGAGATATTGGGCTAGAAGGCCGAAGATGATGCTCCAGGGTTGTAGTGTTGGGTGACTGTTCAGGCAGCAAACTGTCTCAGTCATTTTTTTTCATTTTGGAAGCTGCTAACGTGCACTTCCTGTTCACTCAGGTATTTAAGTTCTATTCCTTCTCAAGTCTCTGATGGGGTTGAAGACTAAATAGTTTAGTCCTACAATCAAGCTTAGTTGGTTAGGGGATAATATGGTTTTATCTTAAGATAGATAATTTAAGTTAATAGATACAAGATATGATAGATATTGATTTTCTTTCAGAAATTTAGACCCAACAAGATAGGAAAGATGTTTACTTCATGTTTGACAAATACAAATAGCCAAACCACTATGAATGTAACATTTATATAACTCCTGATTGTCTCATGGTTCTTCCTTATGAATGTAGTTTATTTTATTCATTTGTAATAATATAAATGTATATGTTTTAAAAGAAATATAATAAATAAATAAAAATAAAATAAATTGAAAAAAAGCATGGCTTTGTGCTGCCCCTAGTGGCTGGTAAGAGAAAATCAGTGAGCGTCTTCAAACTTCTCTCCCCACCATCTCTCTTTGGTCAGCCCCCTCACAGACACAGCCAAGAGTACCCCCAATATCACCCATGTGAAGATCTGCACCCACCCACTGTGCCCTCAACCAGTGCCAAGTTAACTGGCAACCAACAACTTGGGAGAGGGTCAGCTCTGGCTGAAGCCCCTGAACAGGTTCAGACAGTTGAATTACTGATAATTGTTCTTCTCGGGTCTCTAAGAAACTAGCAAAACAACAGCATGCTCGTACTGGTAGTCTCTGGAAGCCAGGAGGCAGCAGAACGAATCTTGAGTCCTCAAAGAAAGAGATCCAAGGGTAGACAAAAACCTTTCACACTGCACTGAGAGGATGGAGTCACCAGGGTGTGACCTCTGGCTCGCTCTTGGTCTCCAGCCATCCAGGCATTAGGCCCAACATGGAATGTGTAACCCATCCTGTATGAATCAAAGGACACCTTGGGGAAATCGTCCATGTGTTTGATCGGCCTGGACAATCACATGGGGTCTTTCAAGCCAAGAATGTTCAACTTCAATGTTTCAAGCTTCTACGTGAGTTCCTTAGTGCTGACTGTCCCACGGATCGAACTCAGTGCCCTGAACTGCACCACTTAGATGTCTTTGTCATTTCTGTGTCATCACTATGTGGGGCAGCTGCTCTTCTCTGGATGTCCTAATTAGTAGTAGTGTGACATTCATTAACAGCTGCTGTGTGTGTTCAAATGCCAGAGAGAGAGAGAGAGAGAGAGAGAGAGAGAGAGAGAATACTTAGCCTCCCAAAATATATTTTGCTGCGAAAGAGGCACATCAGTGGTGGCAGATGTCTGCTGGTGACATTCCTAACACTTTGTGTGTGTGTGTGTGTGCCACTACCCAGGTTTTGATTCCTCTCAGAGGCAGGCAGAGCAGGTTGAAGCAGCCAAAGGCAACAGCACTATCTAACATACCATGAGTGCTCAGCTAAGCACCTGGCCCTTGGTAAACACTGAGTTGCCACCACCTCTCACCAGCACTGCTACTCAGCTAATTTATACCCAAGCAGACAGAGGAGTTGTCAAAATGCAAATAGCTCCCACACTACATGGTATATACTAGGGAATAACCCATCCAACCTCTACCATCATCACTACCAGGACCGTCTCTGTGAGAGGTACCTTCTCCTTGGTACCCTCAGAAGCTCACAGGCCGGCCTCTGTTCCAGTTACTGATTTACACACCAGTTATGAAAACCAGTGTCAACATTATCATCACTGTCATTGTTATCATTTAGGGACTCAGATTCTCACCTACTGTAACACCAGAAACATCACACACACACACACACACACACACATACACACACACACACATACACACATACATGCACACACACATGCGCACACACACACATATACACACACATGCACACACACACATCCTTATGCATACACACACGCCCATCTGTATGCATACACACACATCCATATGCATACACACACGCCCATCTGTATGCATACACACACTCATCCATATGCATACACACATACATCTGTACACACATACACGCACACACACCCATCCATACGCATGCACACACATCCATATGCATACACACATGCACATACACACATCTGTATGCATACACACACACTCATCCACACGCATATACACACACACATATCTGTACACATACATACACATGTACACACACATGCGCACACACACACACCCATCCGTATACATACACGTACACATCTGTACACATACACACACATGCTCCTGACGCATCTATGATTAATGTTTCCCATTCTTCACAACAGATCTCCATCTTCTCTATCCTTTAAATGATGATCTTTTCTGGTACCAACAATCCCATGGATTCTCATCCATAACTGTGGCTTTTCCTACAATTCATGAGAACTGTCAACCTAGCTAGGTTGGAACTAAACTATGTTTTCCATAATCCCCTTCCCCGCCGAGTTCTGGGCTGGCATGAGCCACAAGAAGCATTCTTCATGAAACTTGGAAGAGAGCAGACAGGTGACTTTTGTCCTGCTCTCTGAAGTGCCCTCTTCACTCACGCAAGGCAAGAGCCAAGCAGGCAGCCGCCCCTGATTTGCTCAACTCCACCCTTTGGTGTCTCCCGCTCCTGGGCCAGAAGCACATTACATCTGCAGTGCAGGAAAGCAGCTTCTCCTACAAGGAAAGCCTGCAGGTAGGAACAGATCAATGCTAGTGCTGCTCCAGCCTCTCGAGCGTCTGGCTACCCTTGCAGGGTCTGTTCCTGACTCTCTGCCCTGGAACAGCTGCTGACCCATTTCCACATCGTGTGACATAAGATCCCTGTAGTCAATATGTTCTTATACCTGCAGCCAAGGGCAGGGAGGTAGGTCAGTAAATAGGCAGATGATAGACCATGCTATAGTTAGGACCCTCAGAGTCCTAGAAGGCAAAAAAGGCTGGGGCTTAAATCTAGGACATGATGGAGACTGTAAGAGGTGGGATCTGGGACTGTAGCCCAAGTGGTGGACCACTTGCCAGCACTCATGAGGCTCTTGGTTTAGTCCCCACTGCCACCGACAAAGGTGGGGCATGACACAAGATCTTAGGTCATAGGGCTATAGCCTTGAATGGATTGTGGGACCCTCTAGTCTCTTCTTCCCAAATTCTGCTTTTTATCCATGAAGTGGGTGGTTTTGCCTCATCACACTTTGCCATGATGGCCTGACACAGGTTGAAAGCAACACACCGGCTGATGGTGAGGCAAAACAACCCCTTCCCTTTAAAAACTGATTATCTCAGTTTGTCACAGTAAAAAAAAAAAGATAACTAGCAGAAATAGATGGCAGGTGGGCACATGGGCAGGATAGATGGATAGATATATAGATTATAATAGATGAAAAATACAAGATGATAGATATAGACAGACAGATGAAAAATCTCGATTAGATAGATAGATGAAAAATACATAAGATAGATATAGACACACAGATGATAGATGATAGCAGAGAGAGAGTATGTGTGTAGATAGATGAGAGAGAGAGAGAGAGAGAGAGAGAGAGAGAGAGAGAGAGAGAGAGAGAGAGAGAGAGAGACTGATTGAAATCTTACGGGTTCTGCTCCTCTGGCCTCTAACATAAACACCTACCCACTCCCCTAAATAGGTGTATCACATCTCAATCATTTATGCACAACCACCAACATCTAAGCATCCAATCAACAAATCATTCTACCTCCCAACCTGCCTTTTGTCCTGGGTATCTGTTTCATTCTGACTTTCGGAGAGCTCTAACAGCCACACTACATCTAGTTTATAAACAGCAACTGTGTGACGATGGAAGAAGCAGAAGGGCCCAGCAAGCAATTGCTACTTCAGGACTCCACAAAGAACTTAAGTAAGCACGGAACAGGCAGAGGCAATCCTCCAGGAGGGTGTGATCACAAGAAAGTGTCCACGGTGCACAGGTCAGAGTCTGTGCAGTGGGGACACCCCTAGTGACAAGCACTGCCCTTACCAGGGGCTTTGCAGTGGCTTCATTATCAAGAGTACCTTTCACAGAAATATGTGTGTATTTATTCATCATGAAAATAACAGGAGTTGCTAGGAAAACTGGTAATGCAAACAGGAAAAAATTAGCATGCATAAGAGCTGAGAGCTTAAGCACTGGCCTTTGCAGTCACATAATAAACATACTCATTATACACTTTTTTCCCTGTCCCCTTTTAACAAAAAAGCCAGCATGGCTCTAGCACATCCACCCTCTCCCTTCATAGCGTTTGTTCCTGTGAGAGCTGGATCATAATGAGAAATTTCCTCAGCGATGTTCTGCTTTCCAGACCATTCCTCCCTCATCGTCCATTAACTCACAACATGTTTACTAAAAAATGTTTTGTTTTGCTTTGCTTTGGGGTTGATCTGGTTTTTGGTTTGGGGGGTTTTGTTTTGTTTTGTTTTTGTTAAGATTTTGGTTGGTTGTTTGGTTGGCTGGCGGGTTGGTTTTTTGGGGGGGGTTGGTTGGTTGGTTGGTTGACTGGCAGGTTGGTTTTGGGGGGATCGTTTGGTTGGTTGGTTGGCTGGCTGGCTGGCGGGTTGGTTTTGGGGGGGATTGTTTGTTTAGTTGTTTGGTTGGTTAGCTGGCGGGTTGGTTTGTGGGGGATTGGTTGCTTGGCTGGCAGGTTGGTTTTGGGGGGATTGGTTGGTTGATTGGTTGGCCAGTGCGTTGATTTGGGGGAAGTTGGTTGGTTGGTTGTCTGGCTGGTAAGCTGGTTTTGGGGGGGTTGGTATGTTGGTTGGTTGGTTGGCTGGCAGGTTGGTTTGGGGAGGATTGTTTGGTTGGTTGGTTGGTGGGTTGGTTTTGGGGGGATTGTTTGGTTGGTTAGTTGGTTGGTTGGTTGGCTGGCGAGCTGGTTTTGGGGGCATTGTTTGTTTGTTTGGTTGGTTGGTTGGGTTTGGCTTTGGGTTTTTGGACAAGTGCTGGGGACGTGATGACTCATTGCATTTGTGAGTTTTCTGTTGTAATGGAGGAAGACCTATGAAGAGCCATCCAATCAACACCAGTCTCATGTAGTAGTGAAATGATATCTACATATACATTTGAGGAAGGTGGAGAAACGTGATTTCCCTGTGAAACAGCCTACCACAGGTGCACTGTTGAGCATTTGGCTGCCAGATGATGGTGCCATTCTGGGACTTTGAGGGCACTTTTAGAGGTCGGGACTGGCTAGAGGAAGTAGGTCACTGGGTTCTTGATATCCTGAACTAAATGTCTTCTTCCTGCCTTGCTCTGCTTCCTGTCTGCATGGATTGAAGGAGTTCTTCCACCATACTCTTCCTCTGCCGGATGGAAGTCTGGAAACATGAAGTAATCACAAATCAAGTGGAGTAAAACAAACCTTCCTTCCTGTCAATTGTTTCATTGAGTATTTTGGTCACAACCATGAAAAGTAACCAATAAAAGTCATGTCAAAGGCCATGACCCCTTGAAGGAGGTTAACAGCTGAGCAGAAGCAAGGACTATGTGAGGGAAGCAGCTATGTGGCTAAGGAAGAACACCCCAGGCAGAGGAAACTTCAGGCATAAAATGTAAATCCTCCGTTAGGAAATGTCCCATCACAGATTCCTTACTGTGGGGTTTTGGTTCATTTTTTGTTTGTTTGTTTGTTTGTTTTAACTTTTGATTATTTCCTCTTTCAGATTATTTCCTCTTTCAGTTTCTAAAACACTCCAAGCTCTTTTCTGCATCATAGCCTTTGCACATTCTGTTCCATTGTCTGGGCCACTCCTTTCCTTGTTCTCAGCTGAGTGACTTCTCAGGCCTAACTCCCAGACCTCTCTTCTCCAGTGAAGTCCTCCCTAGCTCTCCAGGCTGTGGTGGGCCCTTCCTTTTCACTCTGGTAGCATCTGCTTAACCCTCAGAAGCATAACTATTTGGATGTGTATTCACTCAATGTACTAAAAGAGTGCACATCAAAAAGAGCAGGTTCTTGGATGCCCACCAGAACCGATGGTAAGACTCCTGCTGAAGACACCACATGCCCTGGATACAGGACACAGAGACCAATTGGGAACTGAGCTGTAAGCTAGAATGCTGACTAGCATTCACGGTGCCAGACGCTGCTACGCATGCTGCTGGGGGAGAAAAGTTATCAAGGATCACACTCAGGTGTAGACCCTGCCTGCTTCAATGCTTAACCCCCTGGCAAGATGTGCCCAGTGCTGTGGTAGTGGCATGTTCTGGAGGTAGCCAATTGCCAACTACTCCATGGGAGGAAATGCACGCCTGGCACAGCAGAATAAGTCAAAAGCCATCACTAGAGAGGTCACAGATTCTATGAGGGTATCTACTACTGATGTTTTATCAAATGGACATATAGTCAAGCTACCTTCTAAATACTTGTATTTAAACCCATAGATTGGTGAAACTCTCAGCCTCAGTTAGAGGATGGCTGTGGGTGATAGCCAAAGTGCTAAGAATAAACGACTAATGACTGTTTGGTTCCGGGTGGGACAGCTGTGTCAGCCCCTCTAAAGCTCAGTGAACAAACACTGCAGAAAAGGCAGTGGGTAGACTGTGGGAGCCAGTTGATGGGGAGATGAGGGAACCGGCACCTTCCGGATATGACATAGCCATTGCAATCCTGAACACATAGCAGCTGTGACTGCTGGCAAGGAACCTGGGAGGGAGGAAGGGAGGAAAGGAGAAACACAGGGTAGGAGGTGGACTAATTGGAGAGAAAAGGGGGGTTAAGCAGGAGAGGGAGTGGTGAGATGCAGTGGGTAGGGTGTGGAGAGGCAAAGGTAACCATAGTGCGTTGTATGGAAGGGTAGGAGAGAAGTACAAAGGGAGAAGTAATTGAGGAAATTAAGGAGCTGAGGAAAGTTCAAAGTGTGTGTGTGTGTGTGTGTGTGTGTGTGTGTGTGTGTGTGTGTGTGTGTGTGTAGGCAGGAATCTGGCAGAGAAAGACATGCAGAGGGACTGGAGGGTGGAGGGACAGGTCAGACAGACCAGTGAGCCAAAGAGACAGGGCTTCTGATAGCAAGCGGCAGCTGCCGGTGCTAGAGGGATGGCTCAGCCATGCACAGCGCTTCCTGTCCTTTCAGAGGACCTCATTTGGTTCCTTGCACATGCATTGGGCAGTTTACAACTCTCAAGGACTCCTGGAGGGTTAGATGCTCTACTCTGGCCTCTTCAGGCACCCCACACACAGGTAGCAGACATTTACATGAACAAACACACATAAGTAAAATAAAATAAAAGCTGTACCATGTATTGTGCACCAGGAAATGTTCCATAGAGCTTTAGATGGACAGACACCAGCGTAGCCTGAAGTGTAGGGCCCCATGCCAACTGGTCACTAGTACCTTCCCAGAATCCTCCTTTGCCAGGACACTTTAACCACGTGAACAGTGAGTCTTTTCTTCTCTAACTGCTCAAAGCACCCTCCATGTTGTCACGGTTCTCGGTGACCAGGCCTTCCTTCCCTCTCTCTCTCTCTCTCTCTCTCTCTCTCTCTCTCTCTCTCTCTCTCTCTCTCTCTCTCCACCCTCCAGAACATCCCGGACCTGGAGTGTCCACTTGCTAATGGTGTTTCCTGATGAGGTACACAGATTGTCAGGTAAAGCCAAAGCTCCTTATACTGGGACAGTCACAACCCTGGGACCGGTCACAGCATGACCTTCCCCAAGCCCTTGAATCTGACAAAACTGCCAGCTGGGGGAAGGTTGGGGATGGTCCCTGCCTGCCTTGACAGGAGACATCACAGCAGATGTGCTTGTGTTTTATTGTGTGATAAATGGATGCAACGTGGGAGGACAGGGAAACAGAACCTGAGAAAGGGCACGGAGTCTTTCTGGGCAGCCAGATGGGAGCGTACATAATGAGCACGCATGGGTTCCCATCTCAGAGCTAGCTGCTGAGACAAGACTTTGCCTTCATAAAAAAAAAAAAAAAAAAAAAAAAAAAAAAAAAAAAAAAAAAAAAAAGACACCCCCTTCAAATGAGAAGTACACAGCAAGACAAATGTATCCAGGACAAGTTGAGGAGTGAATGTCCCCAAAGGACTCTTAGTGGGAGCAGGCAGATTTGATTGAAAATACCACAGCTGGCGAAGGTAGAGTCCTCATCACCTGCCTACACTAGGTTGAAAACAAACCCAACAATTCTTTGATCACCTTCTGCAGGCACAGGGTACCCACATCTCTGGCTGATTTTTGAACAGGCATTTTTGTTTTGTTTTTATAAAATATATCCATAAGAGTTTGTCTTTAAAGGGGGAGTTGCTGGGTTTTCAACATGTGGATGATTGATGTGTTACAAGTCACAGGAGAGCGTTTGTCATTCGGAAGCCACCAAGACCCACGTATTCCCACCGCCCCACCCTCCGATAGACACAGAGCCTTTTGACTTATTGCTGTCATTAAGTTGAAGTGTTCAGCTGATTATTTTGGTATTTCAGAATTCCCTATAAATCATCTCCTTATTTTGGTGATTACAATTTTAAGAAGAGGTGCTTGATTTATAGGTGACAGCCAGGAGTGGGAGGAGGGAGAGGCAGGCAGGAGGCGGCAGAGGCTAGAGGCACAATGAGGCCACAATTGGAAGCAGCTTTTTGATACATTGATGTGTCTCTCTACACACACACCCTCTAAGACATGCCCACACCTGACAGGTGTCCACTCCTGGGACCTTCGGAGGCTGCCAAATGGCATGGTTTCCTCCCAGCTAAGAGTGGACAGTCAAAGTCCAAAGAGAAATCCATCCTCTCTCATGCATGAGCAAGCCAGGAGACCTGAGTCCATGTTCACCTGGAAAGTAAGTGATCGGGATCACTTACTGGACACAGCTAGATTCTGAAATCGGTAGAGCAGAAAATGACTTCCCAGGCCCCAGTGAGTCTATCAATCGACTGCATTTTTTGACAGCTTTCCAGTGTGGCAGAGAGTCTGGAAAGAGTAGGTGCGACACCTGCCTGGAAGGGACAGCAGGTTAACAGGGACGGTCAAGGGGCACGCACAGAATCCCCACCAGGTTACAAAGTTAGAAAAGTGGGGGGTTGGGCTGTCTCCTAAATAATGGGGTGTCTTTCTTTGGAGGAGGAGGAGGATGTGACAGTAGTAGTCAGCGTCCACAGAGAGCGAACTTTCCTTCTAGTAAAGAGAATAGGATCTGTGCCCTGGGCGAAGACCTGCTATGGTCCCAGTTGGGCGTGTCAGTCACCTGGCTAAGGAAGCATCCTTCTGGAAGCACATCCACCCTAAGCCCTGCTAAAGACATAGGAGGAGGAATTATCTCTTTAGTGAGACAATGTGCTTTTGCTTCCTAGAATGCTCAACCCCAAGTCCAGCCACTCCAGAGCTGCTGGGAGGGTCTGCCGCTGGGTCTACCCATCATTCTGCAGAGCTGCTGGGAGGGTCTGCCGCTGGGTCTACCCATCATTCTGCAGAGCTGCTGGGAGGGTCTGCCGCTGGGTCGACCCATCATTCTGTGTCTGCTTTCCCTTTTTCTTCTCTCACATCTTTTTCTTTTGGATGCTGGTCAGGGTCTGTGAACACTCCCCCTTATACTTTGGGCTTCTACTCTCTCCCCCACCATGTGGCTGCCTGTCCACAGCATGGCTGACCTTTGTGCTTAACTCGAACCGCATGACTTTCTCTGTTCTCTCCTCCATCTCCTTCCTCCTAGAAGCTGCCTAGACTTATGCTTTCTTGACTTGAAGTTTTCCTCTTAAAAGCTAATAAAACCATGCTGATGCTTTAAAAAGAAAAGAAAGAAGAGGGAGAGGAAGGAAGGAAGAAAGGACACAAGAAGATAATTGGGAGCAGAGGGGCTGGCTCAGTGGGTAAAGTGACTGCTGCACACACATGACGACGGAGTTCAGATCCCTAACAGCTACATAACAGCCAGACATGATGACACATGCCTGTAACCTCAGAGCTGGAAGTTTGAAGCAGAGACATACAGACACCCAGAGCCCACTGGCCAGCCAGCGTAGCCCAAACAGTGAGCTCCAGGTTCGTTGAGAGTCTCCAACTCAAAAACTAAGGTGGAGGGCAATAAAGAAAGATGACACACATTCATGCACAAATGAGTGTGAGCACACACACACACACACACACACACACACACGTGCGTTCATCACAAAACAAGTTATAGAAATGAATCAAGGAGAAGAGTGGTCATGTGTAGTCAGCAGAGTCACCAACTCTCATTCAGTGTAAATCTATCTGAAATTTCTATATTAGGGGACACAAAACTCCTCTTCCATCATGAGAGGTCAGGCTTAACTTTCATATGTTTCCAGTAGAGGTAAGTGTTGACAGTGAGCCCACACCTGGAAGAACATGTTCAATTCTGGGTTGTTCAAATTGGAGTGTACACCGAGGATCAGGTGGCCAGGATGTGGAGAGAATGCAAATCTGGTCCCACGGAGGATCTATAAAGGGACCAAAGCATCCCCCTCCCCCCACCCCCCATGGAAGAGCAGGGACGAGAGCTCACACATCCCTGCTAGGTTGTCACAGGAGAAGGGAAGCAATTTATTTCATAATTGCTCCAGAAACGAGAGTGAAGCCTGCTGGTGGAAAGCTGAAGAGAGAAAGGTTTCCGCCCGACGTGATTTAGCAATTAGAGGACCCTGGCCTAGGAGGCATGATGGATAATCATCTCACTGCCACAAGAAGTGGTAAAGAACAGACAGAGTGGCTGGGGTGGGATTACTGGCAGGAAACGCCTGCATTTGGTAGAAAGTAAATTTGGAAACAATTTAAGATGTCCTTTCCAGGAGAAAGCTCTGTGATTGTGTGACATATTTATACTGAAGTATGAATAGTTGGCAGATTCTTTCAAGGAGGTGTGTTGTGTTCAAACCAGAGAATGTACAAGAAGTGGCAGATACGCTCACAGCACTGTCTTACTCTCTCTGCCCCTGGCTGTGATAAAATACTCTGACAAAAGCAACTTGAGGGAGAAAAGGCTTATTTGGGTCACAGTTCCGGGCTACTTGTCTATCAGGGAGGGAAGCCACAGCAGTGGGGGTCTCGGGGACCAGTCACGCTGAATCTGCCTTCAGGAGGCAGAGAGCGACAAATGTGTGCTGCTTGCTACTCAGCTCCTTTCCCACAATGATACAGTCCAGGATCCCAGCCAGGGAATGGCACTGCCCACAGTGGACAGGTCAAGATAGTTCCCCACAGTCATGGCCAGAACTCCATCTCCCAGCTGACTCTGGATTCTGTGACATTGACAGCTAACACGAACCGTCACAGGAGCCTGGTATGCACCTCTAACAGAAGGAATGGGCCTGGATCTCAGTGCTGACTATGTTATCTGTCCACTCCAGCTCAGTTTGGTACCCTAAACTGAAAGGCAGGGACGCATTAGGATTAAGAGGACCCGTGAGCACCAGCGAGTGGTTTTAGGCTCTGCCTCCTGCAACCGCTCTATGGCATTAGCCAAGGCCAATGCTCTAACAGAATGCAAATATCCCCCCCAGGAGTAGATCCGGTTTCCAGTCTGATAGAAGACAAGGGATAGGTAGGAGTGCCTTCATGTTCTGTCTTATAAAGACATGCGTGTACTCTATGTTATAAAGAGGAATCATCCCATACGTGTTGTTCGATTAGCTCACATACACTGTAATGGGCTGTTTGTTCTCAGCTAAGCCCGGCTCCTCTGTACCCTAGAGGAGTACAAAGTTGACAGCAACAGAAACTGAAGAGACTCCGCATTACAAGAAGTGCCTGAGCCCAGACACACACAGCAGGCGGGAAGAGAGCGAGGGATGACAGCACAGACACGGTCTCGCAAATGGGGCGAGCCTGAGCTCCGGAATGACTGACCACCTTGACCCCTGTAGAATTTGCTGCTGGAGAGAAGATGGTTCAGGTTTTTAGGATACGGGTATTCAGAGACTGCTGTCTCTCTAAATAAAGCACAGTTTTAAAGATTCGATGCCTGCCTCTGCTCACTGGCACCTGCAAGTGACGAGGAGTCACAGGTCCCAGTATTCAGGTGACAGTTTCATAGAGGAGAGAAGAAAGAAGACAAAAGCAACATCTGCAGCACCTGCGACATCTACAGCACTCCACATGGGCATAGCCGCATCCCCCTCTTGCGCTGGTGTGGCCCCAGAGCCAGGGCTTGCTTACAGGCACCACAATCTGACTGTCTCTATGCAAGAGCAGTGTGAATGAATTGCTCTCCAGTCTGCCATCATCTTCCTAAAGCCTTCCACACTGAGCTCTAGAGACACCCTGACCTGGTCCTTCCGTTGTTTTCCTGAAGTGAGACACAAGTGAAGCTGCCCATGCAATTGACCTTCTGGAACCAACACCTAGCTTCACAGAAGGTGGATACACTGTAAACTGTATCCCCAGAACAGCTTTGGCCAAGCTGTCTACTTTGTGCCTGGGCCACTGGTTCTTTCCTCCAGGGTCCCTAGCTTCCCAGCTCACAAGTTTGGGGGTATCCTGCACCCAGGCTGCCTTGCGCAGGAGCAATCCATTATACATGCTAGAAGCTTCTTCCTTCCCGTGGTGCACTGGCCTGGCATCCACACGGAGGAGAATTGCAGTGCAGGGAGCTTTAGTCTTAAGATTGTCTGGCATGATTCAAAGGAAGATTATGCTAAAATGAGGGAAATATCTTTTCCTCAGAAAACCATGTTTATACTTTTCACATCATTTCACCCTCTGTGATAATTTAAGCCAGTGAAGTGCATAAGATGATGATGATGATTATAATAATAATAATAATAATAATAATAATAATAATAATAATAATAACAACAACAACAACAACATGTCATCCTCTGCGACACACTGAAGATATTTAAGCAGTGGGTAAGAAACCACTCATAATATATTCGAATGGGTCTCTCTCTTCCAAAACCAACAGCTGCTCACAGCCACAGTTTTCTGAGGAGTCAGTGTGAAGAGGACTGGAGTGTGTGCTGGAGGGAGACGGGATGAGCTGTGATAAGATGATCCAGGTTTAAAAGCTCAGTAAATCAGTTGAGGTCCTATACGAGGCATTCACCAGACAGAGATTACACTAAAGACACGTCCTTGGCCTCAGCCTGTTCCCAGTCCAGCAGGGGTGGCAGTCTCATGAGGTAACAACCACAGGGTGGGAAGCAGAGGCACCTTCCACGTGTGCAGCCAGCAGCCCAGGAGCTCAGCTGCCCACTCTTCACTTTACTTGCTCAGAAGATGAGGATGGTACCAAGGAGCGCAAACATTTAACAGGACTCATAAGTGGGTCGGCCGTGAATTAAGTAGGCCAGCCATCCTTGTGATTACCACAGCTAAGATGTGCCGTTCCGCTGCCAGTTGCTCACCCAAAGGCAGTTTGGTGACGGTTTGGGGAAGTGAGGCAAGTGAAGCATACAGGAAGAGGAGGGCATAGCAATGACAAATCAGACACATGACATGCCACTTTGTCTCTATCTACATGCAGGAAATAACTTGTCATATACATGTACGTAAACTACAGTTCGTGCTGTATTTATGTGTGTATACTAAATGCCACATGCAGTCCTATGTGTGCATTAATTGCTATGTTGTTTGCATATACACATTAAATGGCATACTGAATATGTGTGCACACATTTACTGGCATGCTGTCCCCATGTGCATATATTAAAGGACATGTATGCATATACATAATAAATAACATAACATGGAGGCTGGAGAGATGGCCCAGTGGTTAAGAGCCCTGACTGCTCTTCCAATGGATCCGGGTTCAATTCCCAGCATCTACACGGTGGCTCATACATATCTGTAACTCCAATTCCAGGGGATCCCAAGGCCACTTTGGTCTCCACAGACACCAGGCATGCATGTGGTACACAGACATACATGTAGGCAAAACATCCAAGAACATAAAATGAATACGTTTCAAGACAACATGATGTATACATGTGTGTATATGTGTGTGTGTGTATATACACACATATATCCTTATTTCCATTTCCCTATGTGCATACATTAGGTGGCATGTTGTGTGTATACACACATTAAATGGTGTGCTTTATACATGGTTATATATTTCTTAGCATGTCTACATGTACATGCACTAAAAGACATACATGGTCTAGTATATGCCATTGGGACGATGAGTCATGAGCGGAAGTAGCAGATAAGACAAAGGCAGACTAAGGTCACTCACAGAATCTTCTTGGTCGTGCAGAGAAGCCTGAGGGCTTTGTCTGTGCCTTAGAAACTGCTAGACGTTAGAGAAGCCACATAGTCAGGTTCTCAGCTGGGGTGAGCGGGCAGCGCCCACCAGGAGGAGGCTGATGCAATCTTCCCCTTAGGAGACGATGAGGACACAGAGCAGCCTTGATAAAGAAAGAGAATTGAAAGGTGTTTAGAATTGCCAGCTCAGGATGACAGGTCAAACATGTGCATTTTTAGCTCCATGACTCCCTAAAGCCCCCATTAAAGCAGCGGCGTGCTATTTAAATCACAAATAGAGTCTACAGTTACATATATCGGGCAACAAAGAAAAAGAGGAAAAGAAGGTAGCAGTTATATTTTAGTTACTTTTCTGTTGCTGTGATAAAAATACCACAAGCAGAGGCAACTTATGGAAGAAATAGTTTGTTTGGGCTTATGGTTCCAAATGGAGAAGAGCTCCCATCTTTGCGGGAGAGGCACGGCAGCAGGGCAGACATGGCGGCTGGACAAGAAAGCTCAACCACGGGTACAAAGCAGAGAGAGTGAACTATGAAATCTCGAAGCCCATCCCCCAGAGATGTACTTCCACCAGTAAGGCTGAACCTGCTAAACCCACCCAAACGGTACCAACTGGGGACCGAGTGTTCACGTACTTGAGCCCACAGGGGACATTTCTCATTCAAACCACCATAGCAATAAACTCTCAGAAGCCCAGAGGGCCACAGTCACACAGTGATGGTCAAGGAAGCCCGGGGACAGGAGATTGCAGCATATGATGAAACTGAGAACCACACAATCTGCACCAGAGAAGGCCCCGGGTCCAAGGGGCACGGGCCGGGTAAGGGGAGACCCCAGTCACCTTATGGAGCCGAGACCATCTGCTCCCCGTCACTGAGTGGTGTCTTTAGCCTCCAGAACCATATACCAATGGGAATCCCAAGGCAGCCACATACAGAGCTTTAAGTGTACTGGTCTCCACATTCAAAAATAGGCTCTCATTTTACTCCACACACACACTTTTTTTTTATTAATTTGTTCTTGTTACATCTCACTGTTTATCCCATCCCTTGTATCCTCCCATTCCTCCCCCCCCATTTTCCCATTACTCCCCTCCCCTATGACTGTTCCTGAGGGGGATTACCTCCCCCTGTATATTCTCATAGGGTATCAAGTCTCTTCTTGGCTACCTGCTGTCCTTCCTCTGAGTGCCACCAGGTCTCCCCCTCCAGGGGACATGGTCAAATCTCCACACACACACTTAGTACGGGTTATTAGTGATGGATTCATAGCAATATGATGTATATTGTTTAATACTGCATGGTGATAAAGTCAGAATAATGTGGTTAGCATGTTCCTTAACTCAAAATTCAGCTCTAGGGTTATGAGCTATACAATTCATCCTTAACTCAAGCTTCTCTAATACACAATAGCATTGCAGAACTCACCCTCTCACCTCACTTTAGCTTTGTGTCCGTTGACCGACCTCATCCCCACATCCCTCTATCCTCCCCCAGTCCTTGGCAACCGTGATTCTGCCCTTTACATCTGTGAAATCAACTTGTTTGCTTAGGAGTAAGATTACCTGTAATAACATAGTTCACTTGCCGCAACCTAACCAAAATAGCGTTGTTTCAAACCGTGATCAATATAAAAACTGCCGATGAGGTCTTTTACATTGTTTCTTTTCAAAGCAGGCTGTACATTCACGCCTGCAGCGCGTCTCAATCCAGTTGTTCCACACTCTAGGGAAATACTCTGCGTGTCATCAGATATCATATGCTCTACGGATGAAAAGTAGGTGTGCATGCCCAAGCCATTCCAGAAGAAATACAAAACTCTCAGTGCAGAGTAGAATGTGCATTTTGGAAAATGGGTTCCAGTTAAATTTTCAGTTCCTTGGTGGAAGTTTCAGTTCATGCTTTGTGTTCTCTCTCCTCTCTTTTCTCCTCCCCTCTCTCCTCCCTTCACCCTTCCCTCTCCTCTCTCTCCCTCCTGGTGGCACTGCATGCCCAGTCCTCCTTGATGCTTTGCTTTTCCACAAGACCAGAAGGAAAGGTACCTAATGACCATAAATGGAGCCTCAGAAACCATGAGCAGAACACACCTTTCTCCTTTCAGCTGAATCCCTCTGGCATTTTGTCACCGCGATGGAAGAAGGCTCACTAGCACAGGCAGACAGCATTCCCTAACCATGTAAGAAATGTTGATGTCATAGAAAAAGACTGGCAGCCTGATAGCAATGCATATACATACAAAACACACCAAAGAAAGCAATACCACACATACAAAGGAAAATCCGTTTACCAGTTCTTCAGGCTTCAGCCCATAACCAAATGGCCCCGTCGCTTTGGGTCTGGGACAACGCAGCATAGCAATAGCAGAAACACATACTGGAATAAAACTGTCTACCTCATAGTTGTGATGAGAGAGAGAGAAAGAGAAAGAGAGAGAGAGAGAGAGAGAGAGAGAGAGAGAGAGAGAGAGAGAGACTACAGTATGCCTCTGAAGGCCCCTGCACCAAATACTTCCCCTCCTCTTAAAATTTCGACCCACCACCAAGCATGGTGGCTCACACCTTTAATCCCAGCACATGGGAGGCAGAGGCAGGTGAACCATTGTGAGTTCGAGGCCAGTCTGGTCTGTAAAGCAAACATAGAGAAACCTTGCCTCGAAAAAAAAAAAATTCAACCACCTCCTTCCCAATAGTACTCTCTCTAGTACAATGGGCCTTGCCCCTTCAGCCCTGCATTCCTCCACCCCCCTACCCCTCCACCACTCCACCCCTCCATTGCTCTATCCCCCCACCCCTCCATCCCTCCACCCCTCCACTCAGTAGTCCAGAGTGTTCCAGGTCAGGTACCACATACTTCTGAATGTATCACCCTTTGCTGAATATTTGCAAGAGCTTCGTGGATTGGGTATGAGTGTCTTCGTGTATAGCTACACAAGAAGGGAGTCACAGAGTGCAAATGGCTCTGCTGAAGATCACATGGCCGGTAAACAATGGAATTAAGACCCCAAGCCCAGACTCGGGTACCAGTTCTCTTCACCATAACACCTTGCCTCTCAATCTCTCTGAAATATAGAACTGCTGTCAAGACTTGGGATGGAAGGAAGGGGTGGGTGGTAGTCATTTTTTTTAAGCTGGTTCCAGGCAGAAGGAGCTCCTTCTAATGGCATTTCCATAATTAGAATACATTTTATTCTGATAGTTATAATTTAGGCAATTGCAGTGACATTCAGCTGAAACCTGGTATACAAGATGTTCATTTCTCTTAAAAGTTCACTTCTAATTGGCCTCAGTCCTTTCCAAGTCTGAAAGGAGAACAGAATGTGCACTTCTGATGTCCTGGTGTTGACGTCTGTTTGACACTCAGTCCCTAGAGCATATTCTGCATAAAATGGGGTGGGGAGGCTGCTAGGGAAGAAAGACAAAAAGAAGGAGGAGTCTTGTCAGGCAGGAGGCTCACTACAGGGCACACTCCTCTCAAGGGATCCCGGGGGGGGGGGGGGGGGGGGATCATAAGTGAATCCTGTACAGCACGTGGAGCGGACAAATGCACTGATAATGAAATTACACTCCCTATTTCTCAGAGCTCTCCAAGGACTGAGAAGCTGCAGCCACAAAGCCCACTTACCATGTGGTCAGTCCTGACTGGGTCTCCCACCTCAATAAAAATGGGAGCCCTCAGGAGAAGCTGAGGGGAAAATGAAAGTGGGACAATCTCTGGAGTTCCGGTGGCCTTCTGAACTGCAGCAATGTCCCAGCTGCTGTAAATTACATCAAACAGAGGGAGCCTGGGAGCTAGAGTAATGTGGAAGTTAGAAAGGAATAAAATGGGCTGACCTCTGCTCCAGGATTTGCTCTTTGCGTGACCTCTGTGAGCCTCAGTTTCCCAGGCCAGTACTGAGCAGACAACCCCAGGATTGTTCTAAGAACTGAGGAGCAGTCTCTGGCCTAGCTCAGACTCCTGTTTCTGGTTCTGCACCAGGCTAGGTGCTCTGACAGCCCCTCTCACTGTCTTAAATAAAAGTTTAAATTCTGAATAAAAGTCAGATTTTTTTTTCTAAGCAAAAATGGAAACCCAGGGTCTGGAAAGAGCACATGCTGCCCTTGAGCGCTGGAGTTCTGTTGCCAGCATCTATGTGGGGCAGTGTACAACTGCTTGTAACTCTAGCTCCAGGTGATCTAATACCACCTTGTGACTGCGAATGTCACCTGCATTCATACACACACACACACACACACACACACACACACGCACGCACGCACACACACACTTAAAATTTAAAATCTTTTTAGAATAAAAAAGAAATTTATGGATAACATTGGAACAAATTTTCCTCAATACTACTTGTCAATCCCAAGAGACATCAGGCCTAGCAGGTGAGAGAGAATGTGAGACAGACTTTGGACCAGCCCCCATGGAGAGGATGGTGGGAAAACCACACCTGGGTGAAGCTCTTAACTCAAATGGCCACACTCCCAGGCAGGGCTGGGCTATAAGCAATGAAGTCAGTGACCTTCAGGATTTGGAATTGGCACACATTCCTGAGAATTTCAACTAAAACTCAGGCCATAATAGATATTTGAACCTCAAATTGATATTAGCTGGACTTTTCATAAAACCCTGGGTTTGGTGAGGGTCCTTCTTTCATGGTGCCTCTGCACCTGGTAACAACAAACAAAATATCTAGAGAAACACGTCTTCAATCAGAACTCAAGCAAATCCTACAAAACTCCGAGGACTGAGTGGTTACATTAAAGAAGGCACAACATGCAAGGAAATGTGACACCACGTACAGCAGATGCCACAGCAGCAGATGCCACAGCAGCAGATCCCACAGCAGCAGATCCCACAGCAGCAGATCCCACAGCAGCCTTATTACGTACACAAAGTCTCAGGTTCTCATCTAACAAAAAACGTAAAATATGTATGATTTGCTTGGAAATTGTGAAAAATGGCCTGTGAGATGACCCAGCAGGTAAGGGCGCTTGCCATCAAGCCTGAGAACCTGGGTTCCACAGGGGAGAACTGACTCCCATTCCTTAAGTTGTCCTCTTACCTGTACAGAGTGCCACAGTGTACACACACACACACACACACACACACACACACACACACACACACACACACAACTTTAATTTTAAAATAAATTTTTAAAAAGACAAGAGGGGGAAAAGAAATAAATATACCAGTTATAACCCAAAAAAAATGTAAGCTTTGAAATCAAAAGTTAATGAATGGGAAAATAATTATTAGATATGCATAAGGAGAGATTTTTTTTTTCAACTCTAAGAGAAAACCTCAAATCTGATGAAGAAAAGAATCTCAAAATGCAACAAAGGTTAAAAACTTCAAATAGAGAGTTTGAGGTCTTCAGGGTGAGGGGATGGCGGTCTGCCTTACATCTCACTGAGTTTTCAGAGAGGAAGGGAAGAATGAGAGAACAAGGATGAGCTGGCTGGAGGCTGCAGCTCGTCAGGTGTGAAAGGCCATTCTCTTCCGGTGCAGCAAACTCTGGCAATAATTAAAGCAAAGTTGGCTCTTGGAGAAAAAAGAAGCTGGGCATTGTAGCACACGCCTGTAATCCCAGCACTCAGGAGGCAGAGGCAGGCAGATTAATGTGAGTTCGAGGCCAGCCTGGTCTACAAAGTGAGTCCAGGACAGCTAACGCTACACAGAGAAACCCTGTCTCAAAAACCAAAAAATGAAAAGAAAAGAAAAGAAAAGAAAGAAAGAAATGAATCAAAGACAAAAAAGAAAAAAAGAGAGAGAAATATGAGGATGTTTCCAGGAAATTCCTTAAGTACAATACTTGAGCGGTGTCTGCCTGTCAGCAGGCTGCCATGCTCACTGCATGGTCTGGATCTCAGCCCTGAGAGACTTACTCCTAAAATATGACATCTGAGTGCTGTGGGAAGTGGCTTCTTCCTGTAGCTGCTATTTCTCTCTGGGTTTCATTTCATTGTGTGTGTGTGTGTGTGTGTGTGTGTGTGTGTGTGTGTGTGCGTGTGTGTGTGTGTACACATATGCACATGTGACACAACACATGACACAGTGTGAGTTCAGAGGTCATATGACAACTTTGAGGAGTCTGTGCTCTCCTTCCATCACTTAGGTCCCAGGGAGCAATCATCAGTCTTGGCCACAGGTGCCTTTACCTACTGAGCCATCCTGCCAGCCCATATAACTAGTTTATGGACTATATTGTGACCCATCAGTTGCCCTTTATTGCTCTCTAACCAGTCCCTAATTGTCTCAGCTCCTAGTACAGCCAACCACTCTTTCTCCTAAACATTCCCTGATCGACGTAATGTGTGGTTTAGACGGAGAAAGTGAGGAAAAGGACTAAGTGAGTCTCAGAAGTAGGCATGCCTTCTTTAATCTTCCTCAGCCTGGCACCTAGAAGGTAAATCTCCAGGACACTGTCCCTCAGGTCCCTTCCTAGCATGCCCACATGGTGGCCTGCTAAAACTATAAGTTTTGGAGTCAAATGAACTCATGCGTAAGTCTCAGCTTCTGTCAGGTGCCAACGCATCCTTAGAGAAACGTCTTAATCTCTCTAAGCTGTTTCCTTATTTAAAACTGATGTGGTGCCCTGGCCCTCTGGCTATCGAGACTTAGCTGAAACAACCTATGTAAAAGCTTCCTGGAGCATAGCTGATCCTGTCTCCTTCCAAGAAAGTGCTTTAAAGAGATACCTTACCCCCACAAGATACCCTGCTCTCCGTCCCCAAGCTCTTGAAGAGCCTCTCGTTCTTTTTCTAATGGATTTACCTAATTAGCTGATGTCTGCACATTGCTCAGAGACAAAACGCTGAGTCGGTCCTTTCTATCACCTGGTTCTCTTCCCTCCTAATGGACTTTTACGTCTGTACATCAAAGCCCTGGGCGTCTGCTCGTGCTATAAGACCTGGGAGAGATCAACTGTCCTGAGCCAAGAATGTTGTGGCAAGGTAACATGAATGCTTACAGACTCTCTGAAGGTCCCTGCTGTGCTTTGAGTTCTAAGTCAGCCTGGATGTGAGCACTGACCGTGCAGTGTGTAATATGTAAGGTGGGGAGTTGTTATCAATACTCTTCCATCAGCAACAGCATAACCCAGGTATCGATATGGGTCAGCTCCGCCACCTTCCCACCACGTGACTGAACCTAGCCAGTCTGAGTGGACACCAGCTAGAGCCTATACTCTTTCGGTCATTAAGCCACTCCATTAGGCACACAAATTGAACATTGTGTGCAAAGGTCAACATGGGTGCCTGGACCAGCAAAATGGAGATTTCCCCTCTGTTCTCTTAGAGTCCATTAGAAAGAAAGAAAGAAAGAAAGAAAGAAAGAAAGAAAGAAAGAAAGAAAGAAAGAAAGAAAGAAAGAAAGAGAAGTCCCACAATCTTAGTTGTAATGAGGCCACAGAGATTGTCATGTGCATTGTCCCTCTACCCTAGGACGTTGGGTCTCTGCTTGGATGTTTCTGAAAATGGAGACTGCACACCTTCAGTGGGGGGCAGGGGCGTCCCACTGGAAACAGGTAACATTGGAAAGTTGTGCTCCTGCAGATGAAACTGTCCTCCATACATAATAGAAAAAGATTACTCTGCCAATTCCTAAAGCAAGCAGGCAAACCTGAGCTGCAGGCAAACATGGGCTCTCCCATGACAGAGGTGTCCACTGTACACTTGGGTTGGGATGTTGTGCTGAAGTTTTCTGAACCCAACATCAGTCCCCAGACAGAAGGCCTGCCACTTCTACAAAATGATGCATAGATGCTGTTCCCTACCCCACTGCTGTGTGTAACTAAAAACTCTTTATATTGTAGAAAGACAAAGCAAAGAAGAGCTTGACAGCTCACGAGAAGTGAGAGGATCGGAGGAGCCTGGAACCAAGGGAAGGCAGGAAATGAATTCTCTGGTTTTCAGTTTTGCCTCATAGATCCTATGAAGCTAAAGAGGACAGTTTGAAAATGCCAAACGGTGTAGGTAACAAAAAAAAAAAAAAGCAACAATATAAGAAAACTTTTAGCCAAAAGCCCCTCTCTTTTTACATCCCCACTAGACGCCACTCCTGCAAGGCTGTAGCAAGGCAAGTGTGCCTGTAAGGGTTCTAGGGAAAACCAGAACCAACGGGATGCACAGATACAATCCACAGGTGTTTTTGAAGGAATTGGCTCTCGTGGTTATGAGAGCTGAAGTGTTCTATGATCTGCCACCTACAATCTGGAAAACCAGGAAAACTGCTCATGTAAATCAATCCAAATCTAAGGGCCAGGAGGAAAGGGTGGGTGTCTCACCTAAGGAAGAGAGAAACTGACATCGCCCCTTGGCCATTTTGCTCCCATTCGAGCCCTCAGCCACACCTACCCACACTGATGAGGATGGATCTTACTCCTGTCTACTAATTCAAATGCTGTCCTCTCCTGGAAATGTCTTCACAAACACATCCAGAAATCATGTTTTACCAATTACCTGGGCATCTCTTAGCTCAGTTGACCCATACAATTAATCATCAAGTATACTAGTACCATGTTCATGATAGTGTCAAAGGGCTGGTAGAGCTGAGACTTGCTCCCCCACCCCACCCCCAACCCCGCGAGAGTCCACAATGACCTCAACTGTACTCCCCATGTGGGAATCCTGGACCTTCTCCCACTGATCTGTCACTGAGGGAGTGATACCAAAGGAAACCTAGTTAGAGTCTAGATGGCTGCTGGTCCCCAGTAGATGAGAAGCTGCCTCCCAGGGGGGTCTGCAGCAGCTGGGGGACAACAGGTACTTTCCCCCCTTAGCACTAGCAAGCCTCACGCCTTCCTACTTGCCAGAGATGGGTCAGAAAAAGACATTTAAAATAGCCAATTTAGATGATCCAAATCCAGCCTTATCACATAAAATCCCCACTTTTATTTTTTGCATTATCTGAAAATCTCTCACCATACAAGAACAAGAAATCTTAATTTCATTTTAAAATATAACCAAAAGATGCCAACTCCAAGAGGAATAGAGTAGATGTTTAAGGTATTGGTCCAAGATCTTAAAGGAACTGGGGCTTCTTTTATTTGTTTGTTTCTTTCCTTGGTTGGTTGGTTGATTGTCTCAATGAGTAATTACTAACATCCTTGATGAAAAAAAGAAACCATCAGGAAAGAAATAGAATATTTCATGAAAGACATAGACATTTGATAACTGAAAAATATAGTAACTAAAAAAAACTCAATAGATAGATCCAACAGCAAAATGGAGCAGAGAGAAAAAAATCAATGAAGAGGAAAATACAAGAAAAATATGATCTAATATAACTTTTAAAATTTGATTACAAATAAACATCCCAGAGTTGTGGCTCATGTCTTTAAGGCCAGCACTCAAAAGGGAGGCAGAGGCAGGCAGATCTCTGTGTGTTCATGGCCAACCTGGTCTACAGAGTGAGTTCTAGGACAGCCAGAGCTACATAGTGAGGCCCTGTCTCAAATAAAAAGAAACAAATTTCCAGATGCTGGGTGGCTATAACCAAATATCTGACACTTGGGTCACTGGAACCTCAATAAAAGATAAAAGAAGGGGAGACATAAAAATACATCCGAAGAAATAACAGATGAAAATTTCCAAAATTTAGAATAAGACACAAACCTAGGAGTCTGAGAAGTTGACTGAACCCTCACACAGGTTCAACTTGAAGTAATTAACACGAGAGCACAATTAACATTCTGGAAGCTAAGAGAACACACACAAAACTTAAGTTCAGTGAGAGCACTACGCCTGTGTGTGTGCAGAGGGCAGGGTCAGTGACTAGATCTCTCACTCAGAGCTGTGAGGGACAAAAGAGAGCGGCTCCTCCAGAGCTGATTTTGAAACAGAATTGTCATTTCAGAATTCTTCATGGAGTGAGAATTATTCAAGAGAGGGGAGGAAATTGGGAAGTTTTCAGATAAGGAAAATTAAGATGCGTTATCAACAAACCTATCTCAAAATATTAACTAGGGATGTTCTTTCAACCAAAAAAAGTGATGAGAAGAAGATTCCTAAAGTGTAGAGGAGGAGAAGGGGACTGTGGGGCGCTGGGTGAGAAAACGAGATGGGAGGGGAGGGTGAAGTTCTCTTGGGAGTTCTCTAAACCATGTCAGAGTGAAGTAAAATTAAAGGGACTTCAAATTTTGTTCTAAATAAATATAGAAGAAATATACACAGCAATTCTACTGTGGGGGGTGGTAAAGGACATGAGAACAGACAGTATTTCTGCATCTCATTCAAACTGGTAAAGGAATGGCACTAATAATATTCTCTCTCTCTCTCTCTCTCTCTCTCTCTTTCTCTCTCTCCCTCCCTCCCTCCCTTCTTCCTTCCCCCCTCTCTCGTGTGTGTGTGTGTGTGTGTGTGTGTGTGTGTGTGTGTGTGTGTGTGTGTGGTGGGGGGGGGATTCCTAGCTAATCACTAAAAAGTTCACAAAGATAAACACTTTATTTTTTAAAGCCACCTTATGGATCTAGGAGGAAGGCCCCATGGGTAAAGCACTCGCTCGCTACACAACTATGAAGACCAGCTGCCCCAGCCATCCCATCGCCAGGCTCTGCACTGCATACTTGTAACCCCAGTGCTGTGCGTTGGGGACTGTGGCAGGCAGATCCTGGGGACTTGTAAGCCAGCTGGTCCAGCTGAAACAGTGAGCTCGGGTTCAGTGAAAGACTCGATCTCCAATAATGATGTTGGGAGCCATAGAGGAAGGCATCTGGAATTAACTCTTGTCTCCATACAGGTATGTTCTTATGCCCACACATGTACACACAGCCAAAAACAGCACACATGCAAAATAAATAAATCTACAGATAAACAAAATTGGAATTCAAAAATATGTTCAAGTAGTCCACAGAGAGGAAGAAAAAGAAACCAGAGGGGGAAAGATGAAAAAAAAGAAAAAAAGAATATATTTACATTTTAACATATCAATAATTACATTAAATGTTTTAATTAGTCTGAATAAATCCATTTAAAGACAGAGGTTACCAAAATATATTTTTAGAAAACATAGAATGCCTGTAAAAGGCTCAACATATAATGATGAAAGAAAGTGGATTTTTTCAAAGTATTACTCAACTACTAAGCAAAAGGAAACATAACAAACTATCTTGATACTAAAGTTGACCTCATTGCAAAAAAAATTGAGAGTTTATAAATATGACCTGTAATCTACTATTCCACTAAGGAGATAAAATAATGCTGAATGAACATGTCCCAGATATCAGAGTAAAATGTGTGAGGTGAAGGCTGACATAAATTGAAAGAGAAACAGACAATACCCAGAGACAGGGTCTTGCTGTGTAGCCCAGGCTAGCCTCAAAGCTGCTGTCACCCGGTCTCAGGCTTCATCCTCTCAGACACACACCATCATGCTTAGCTTAAATACAAGATTATAGTTGGATGTTTCAACATTTTATCCTCCACAATTTATAGAGCAAGTGCTCAGAAAAACCATAGGAAAAAAAATTATGAAGACCTTCAACCAAATGGATCACCTGCCGGATATGTATTCACCAACGTCCGCAGACATTCTTTCCTAATGCCTGTGGAACATGCCCCAGGACAGACCACTCGCAGCCGTAAAACGAACATCAACAGATTGAAAATATTTAAATTACATGGAATGCATTCTTTGACCACATTGTAATAAAACCTTAAATCAATAATGAAAATCGTCAAATGGACACTAAGCCATATATTTCTAAACCATTCATGAATCAAAGAGGAAGGCTCAGAAAATTTAAAGCCCATTGCACCTGATGAAAATGGAAATGAAACATATCAAACATCGTGGGTCACAGCGAAAGAAGTGTGGGAGGTGGGTATATACTGAACCCTACACTACAGAAGAGGAAGAGTCCCACGTCAATCAGCTAAAGCCTCATCTCAAAGTCCTAGAGAAAGAGCTGGGGAGGCAAAATAGCTTCACAGTGAAAACACTTGTCACACAAGCCTGCAGCCTGACACTGGAGCCCTCGAACCCATGGAAAGGTCAGCCATTCTCACACATCTGTAATCCCAGCACTGCTATGGGGTGATGCAAGGCAGAGCCAGGAGAAGGTGCAGAAAGTCCGGGGGGAGCTTATCTGATGTCACATAGATGACCAGCTAGAGAGACTCTCTTAAACAGGATGGAAAGTAAAGAAGAGCATTCTCAGTGTCCTTGGAGATGACCTCCACCTTCTAAGTCCCAGTGAGCAAAACCAAGGCCAAAGCCAAGTGTCCCCAAGTGTTCTCATGATCTCTGCTGACCAAAGATGCCAAAAGCCCAGATATAATTGGAGCTCAAACCAGGCGTGGTGATGCATGCCTTTAATCCCAGCACTCGGGAGGCAGAGGCAGGCGGATCGCTGTGAGTTCAAGGCCAGCCTGGTCTACAAAGTGAGTCTAGGACAGGCAAGGCTACACAGAGAAACCCTCTCTCGAAAAAGAAAAGAAAGAAAGAAAGAAAGGAAGGAAGGAAGGAAGGAAGGAAGAAAGAGAAAATTAGGGATCAAAGTAAAACAAAACAAAAAAACACAGGTTCATCAGTTGCAGAAATAAAAGAGCAACTAGTCAACCATTAGAAGAAAAATGGAGATTAAAATTCTGTGAGAATTTCATTTCTCATAATCCAATTGGCAAAAATCCAGAAGTTTGATAATAAATTTTCCTGGTGAGACTGTGGGGAGAGGGCTTTCTTCTGCCTCCCTGTCGGCAATGGAAAAGGTTGCAATCCCTTGGGGGAAATTTTCCAGTGTCAAGGAACATTGCATGTTCGTTCATCTTCTACGTCAGGGTTCTATATCTAAATCTGAAAGAAAAAAAAGTAATGAGTGGAGCTAGTCCTCGCAGAAGCATTTGGGTTTTGCTTGGTTGGTTTTGTATTTGTTTCTGTTTCTCGGGACATAATACTGTGTAGCCTAGTCTGACCTTGAACTTCTGGTCTTGGGATAGGCGTGAACCACACCATCCAGTTTATGGGGCAGAAAGATTTGTGAAAGCAAATTTTACAGAGCTCCAAGGATCTGGACACAAGAGGACGTGTGCCATTTGTCTCTCTGTGCCTGAGTCACCTCACTTAATATATTTTCCAGTTCAACCTATTTTCCTACCAATTCCATGACTTCATTTTCCTTAATGGCTAAACAAAATTCCGATGTGTGTAGATAATTTTCATTATCACTAGACTATTTATTTGCTATTGCAAATAGTAATAAGCGTGGCTAGGCAAGCATCTCCTCAGTAAGGATAAAGAGTCTTTTGTGTATGTGCCTGGGAGTGATACAGCATGCAAGTTCTACGTTTAGTCTTTCGAGAAATCCTCATCTTGGTTTTCATAGTGGCTGCACCAGTTTACACTCCTACCAGCAGTGACATAAGTGTTCCTCTTTCCTTGCACCCCTTTCCAGCACCTGCCATTTGTTTTCTTGTTGAGAGTCACCCTAAACTGAAGTAAGGTAGAATTTCAAAGTTGTTTTAATTTGCATCTCCTTGGAGGCAGGATGTTGAGTACTATTTAAAATACTCACTGGCCCTTTGTACTTCTTCTCTTGAGAACTCTATGTTCAAGTTCCTCAGGCCATCTTTTACGTTTTTGGTCATTTGTTCCCTTGTTGTTTAGGTTTTAGAGCTCTTTATATATTTTTGGAGAGAAATATTTAGCGGGTATATAGATGCCACATGCCTCCATCACAAGATACAGAGAAATCAAGCTGGAGCTGCGATGGAAGCTTCCTCCCTTCTGTTTGGCCCTCACAGTACCCAGGGGTGCTGCTAGGCTGCTGGGGGAGAGTCGTCAACAGTCTCGCCCGCCATGGATGCTGTGCGCCCTGATACCAAGTGCTAGGCAAGGTAAGCCCACTGGGGCAGTAATGAGGGAAAGGGACATGCTGGATTTTCATGTCCCATCCTATGGTTTCATGGTGCTTCCTAACGCTCCATCCAGCTGGTGCTACACAGCCATCAGATCCCCCTCTGTACCCTGATCAGCCCATGCCCCAGCTGCTCTGCGCTCTCTTGGAGCATCCTCTGAGAATTGCTGACTATCATCAACAGTCACTTTAACCCTCTGCACATCTGGAAGTCCAAAGCATGAACAGCCCCTAGAGCAGCCTTGGCCAACAGAAGACAAGAGCCCAGGGCCAAGGATCAATGTCCTCGGCCATATGGAGCAGGCATATTGGGGCACGTTCTCCTTAGCTCCTCAAACGACCCCTGGAGGCTTGAGTCCCCACTGCCCATCATAATCACCAACTCTGCAACACATGTTTAGAGTGGGGTCATTCCATGGTTCTCGTTCCTGCCCCCTCGTGGTCACTCCTGGCATGAATCACTAGCGTATGCTCATGTGTTAGACTGCCTTACTGCAAAATCCCACTTATGGCAAAGGATAGACTCCAGAAACAGAGTCTAAACGATCTCTCCTAGGAGAGAGGGAATCAGGTGGAAAAAGCAACAATAGAAATGACATTTTACAAATAGCTTTCATATTTTAGTCTTGGCTTTTGATATGTTTAAGTATTTTACATCATCACATAACAAAAATCAAACTTCAAAGGGTAATCTCTAAAATTGAAAGTCAAGTGACATAAACACCCCTACCCATGCTTACTTTTGGTTGAATGAACTAGTCTAAATGACTTCAGACGTATTTTTTTAATTAAAAATAAAAAGGAATCTGAAGCCAACTCTGGCTGTCATATTGGGGGATGGGGTGGGGCTGCCCCTGCTCTTCTGAGACTATTGTGTGTGTAGCATTGGATGGAGCTATAATCGTATCCTGATGTCATTTGGACCCTGTGTTTTTAACATGGTGAAGAGATACAGAGCCAGTCTTGTGGTGCTTAATGACAGAGACCCTTGCTGAGAAATGCGTCATCAGGCAACTTCATCACTATGCAAATGGCGTGTACTGTCGGCTCCACCTATGAGGGGGAAGATGTGGTTCTGTCTTTCTGAAACTGGGTCACTTCACTTAATATCATGCTTTCCACTTCCATCCATTTCCCTGCAAATTTCATTATTTCATTTTTGCTTAGAGCTGAATAAAACTTCATACACACACACACACACACACACACACACACACCCACACACCTCACATTCTCGCTATCTGCTTATCTGTCCATGGGTATCCAGGCTGCCTCTATATCCTTGCTGTGGTAATTAGAACAGCAGCAATACAGATGTCCAAGTGTCTTTGTGGTAGGTGTCGGAGCCCTTCGAGTGTTTGCCTTTGTGTAGTTCAGTGCTGTGAGTGTGGACAAACCCTAAAGCCCCAGAAAGGAGACCATGAGAGAAGAAAGTTAAGTAAAGAGGAGGATGGAGCGCAAAAGGACATGTGGGCCATGACACAGGAAGACAGAGTTGGTACTGGAAGCACTAGGATTGAGAGGAGAGAGGACAGGGTAATCTACTGAGACACTGTGTTGGTTAAAGTCATAATGGTTTCTGGTATCTTGTGTCCCTTATGCAACGCCATTGTTAATGTGCATGCTTGCTGACTAGGGCTTTATCCCACATATGAGGGTGTACATAGGAAGGCTTACAAAGCTGGAGGAGAAAAGGGAGAAAGAAAAAACTCATGACTGCAATGTTTGATCTTGATTGTCAACATGGCAGGACTTAAACTCACACCTGGAGCCCCTGTCTCTGTGGCCACACCCAGAGGAGTTAAACTGAGGAGGAAAGACACCACCAGCACCAAACTTGAGTGGCAACCCTCAGCAAGCTGGGGTCCCAGCTGAATAAGACAAGAAAAAAAAACATGCGGAGCACCAGCAATCATCTTGCTGCTTCCTGGTGCGATGCAATGTGGCCCACTGCCTGAAGCTCCCCGTGCTGTGCCTCCCACGCCACGGTAGGGCGCGTGCCCTGCTGTGCCCCCCACGCCACAGCGGGGTGTGTGCTCAGGCTGGCCCCGTTGTGCCCCCCACGCCACGGTGGAGCACGCGCTCAGGCTGGCCCTGCCGTGCCCCCCACGCCACGGTGGAGCGCTTGCTCAGGCTGGGAGCCAAAATATGTCCCTCCTTCCCCAAGTTGCTTTTGTAAGGTATTTATTTCATCACAGCAATAAGAAAAGTAACTAATACAATAACATATTTAATGCAGGTAAATATGTTTTCTTGTTCCACTTCATGAGTAGGCCATGAATCAATTAATCAAATTACTAATATGACACCCAGACTCTTACCTAAAACAGGCAATTGTGACCAATATATATTTAAGAATATGGACGTATAGAAGTGTATGCATGTAACAACCATTAAAGAAAAACAAGCCATGAGTTTGCAATGAAGCAAGAAGGGGTATTTGGGAAGGTTTGGTGGAAGGAAAGGGAAGGAGAAAATTATATAATTATAGTATAATCTCAAAAATAAAGTAGGCTACTGGAAGGGCCGGTGAGATCAGTCGGCAGAGAAAAACACTTGTTGCCAAGCTGAAAACCTGAATTTGACTCCCAAGACCAACATAGTGGAAGGAGAGTACTAACTTCCACATGCATAGTCAGGTGTGTCCTCCCACACACAGAAATAAATAAATGTAATTTATGAAAGTAAGAATATGCCATTGTTAGAACTCGGTTATTCACACTGTTATGTTCTGTTTCCCTTTTTTAAAGAATAAAAGATTAAAAAGTAGCTGAATAATTTATATTAGGAAATATGATAATGTAAGTGGAAATGAAAGGCATGAAAAAAGAAAAGAACCTTTTAGGAAAAAAAAATTTACACGTTAAGCAGAAAGGCTTCAGAGCTAGATGTGCCTGCTTGCCGGTGCTGTGAGCCCAGACCCAGCCTCCACAAGTATCCCGTTCACAAAGCCTTTGCCTTCCGGACCAGAACGGAAGCTGTCCTTGGATGGCTACCGTGCGGTGGGGCTGATCCAGATGCCAACTATCCTCTGGGTAACGCTGACTAATAACCATTTCTGTCTCCATTTTCCTGGGTAGAGCTGAAGCTCCAGGCAGTCAGGGGCCTTGACTGCTGCCACCTAACAAAACGTGAAGGAAGCAGCCTGGGAACTCAAGTCCCTGTGGCTTCCCAGTCGTGTTCGTTATTCAGATCTTTACTGCTACTAGCTCAGGTAAGAACACCGGCCTCTCCTCCCAGGAGAACCCGTCTTCCTATTTACAAAGGCGGCCTGCAGCTCCCCTCTCCTTTCCCTGTGCCACAGACTTCGAGCCCTTCTTTCGGTCAGCGCTGCAGGCAGCTCTGAACATTCCCGCGTTACTCCTGGGGAGATTTACATTTCCTCTGAGGGTTGTTTACACCGGAGCCTTCTGCTCCCCCTCAGAGTTTCCCTGCCGCCCCTGGAAGTCCTGTCACAATCTGTGATCTGAGAGGAGCCGGCTTGCCTGAAGGAAGAAGCTCAGTTCTGTCCTCACAAGGGAAAACTGTCAGGGTTTCTCACTAAGACGGTTCCCCAGCTGTTTGCTTCCCTAGGACTGGCAGTGCCCAGCAAGAGCTTTTCTCTGTCCTTTGAGGTGTGACCCCATGTCACCCTGGCAAGCCAAGGAGGGCCCCCCTTAAGCCGATCTATGAAATATTCTGTATGTACTCACAGGAGAGCACCCTGTAACTCTGGCCCTTTCCAATTGGTCAAGCCAAAGCTTAAATTTTAGTTATAGTGTCTTGTGACTTGGTTTAATGGAAATGGTAGCCGTGTGGTATTGTAACAAAGAGCTCCAAGCCTAGAGGCAGATAATTCAAGTCAGGTGAAATCTGTCACCAACCATCCGCGTGACCTTGGGCAAATAATTATACTGCCTGGGCCTCCGTTCCCTCAAATGCTATGGTGACAGAAATAAGGCCTTTTCCATTATAACATCACATAGTGTTATGAGAACCGAGCATGGTAGCACACACCTGAAACCACAGCACGAAGGCTGAACTGGGAGCTCAAGGCCAACCTGGGATACATAGTGAGTTCTAGGCCAGCCTGGGCTACATGGCTTCCTGAAGGCTGGGTTTAGGCCCCAGCTCTGCCATCTACCATCTGGGTAACTGCTGTGGATTGAAAGTGAAATGTCACCCAGAGGCTTATGTATTTGAACCCCTGTGTCACCGCCCACTCCCGCCCCCTGCTGGTGGAACAGTTACAGGAAGTGGGAGAACATCTATGAGGTGGAACCTTGGTGGAGGGAGAGGGTCACTACGATGGCCCTCCAGGTCTTGCAGGCCCACCCTGCCTCCTACCCACGCTCTGCCTCCTGGCGCTAGTGTAATGTTGGCCAGCTGTGCCATGCTTCTACAGCCTAGTCTTACCTCAATAAACCTTTCTTCTTAAATTGCTTCCCCTGGGGATTTTGTCACAGCAATGAGAAAAATAACCAATGCCCTTGGCAAATCACTTGAATTCTTTAAAACCTCAGTTTCCTCTTCTATAAAATGGGGATAATTTGATACCTCCCAGGATTCTGACAAGGATTCAATAAGCACAAAAATGTGTGGAATGAGGCTGGGTGTGGTGGCGCACGCCTTTAATCGCAGCGCTCGGGGAGGCAGAGGCAGTTGGATCACAGTGAGTTCGAGGCCAGCCTGATGTACAAAGCTGTCCAGAACAGCCAAGGGTACGCAGAGAAACCCTGTCTCGAAAAAAAATGTGTGGCATGCTTATACTAACTAGTAAATCACACACACACACACACACACACACACACACACACACACACACGAGAAACTTTCAAGTGGAGAGTCTGGAATAGAGCCTGGTACACAGTGACATTCTTGTTGCTGGGTTTGCTCTCATATTTACTACCAGCTGGAGCCACGCCTTAATTATCACTATTAAAAAGAATGGCTTTGTACTGATATCTACTCCCCTGCCATTTGAGAGTCCTCTGCAGGAACACAGAGAAAGTTCTCATGGCCCCTGAGAGCTCTGGGATGGAGAGACGGTTAGATCTGGCATGGAACCTTTGGACCTGCGGAGTTTGCACGATGCCGGAAGCTGTAGCACATGTGGGCCCAGGAGAGCTTTGCTTCTCCCACTGCCCACATCCCAGGTTCCTTCTGAAGGGTCAGGCGGGGCTTAGAATCTGACACTAGAGACATTTCACAGAAAGCCCTCTGGGCACAAACTGTGTGGCAGAGAATCGCCTCTGGGCTGGGGTCTTTCCTTGCTCCGCCTCCACTCGGTTCTCTGAAGGGAGATTTAAAAAGGCGTTTCCTCCCCTTCTGTAAAAGGCCTGTGGAGACCCTGGTGGGAAGGCTGAGGATCTGAGGTGCTTCTGGTGACACTGAAGGACCTTTTCCTGAGCCCCAGCCCTGCTCAGTGCGGCTACCAGGTTAAAGACTGGAGAGCCAACGGACATGATTTCTTTGCTATTATAAATTTACTTTGTACCTAAGATAGACTTAAGAGAGGCCCTTAGATGGTTCAGGGCTTAAGAGCACTTGCTACACTTACAGGGGATCTGATTTTGGTTCCTAACACCCACATCAGGATCTGGATAATAGCCTGTAACTCCAGCTCCAGGATATCTGGCGCCCTCTATTGGACTCCACAGGCACCTACACACACACACACACACACACACACACACACACACACACACCTTTCTTTGAGAGATAAGACAGAGTGTGAAGGTTATGATCTTTACTATAGAAAGGGCTGTAGCTTAACAAAATATGGCTTCCTGGTCCAAAAGTAGAGGCTAGTGGAATCCCTACTCAGTCCCTAGCAGTCCTGGGGACCCCAGGCTCCGGGTGGAGAACATCTTACTGCACAGTGCAACACATCTTGTGTCAGGCTTCCTGCAGGCAGCTCACACACAGAGTAGTGAACACCCAGTTCCTTGTCCTAAACTCACCAGGCAAGACAGAAGCTGAGAAGGTTACACTCACTTGTCCTCCACATAGAAGGAAACATCATAAGTGCAAAAGAAACGTTCCCTCCAACAACCTCCTGACAATGCCGCCCAGCCCCTGCCCGCATGGCTCCTGGGCCTTTCTCTGTGACTCTTGTCTACATCAAAGACTCATGCAACACTGAAGTGTCTTGGCTTTGAGGGCTAACATGTTCTTCAGCTTTAGTGCCTGAGAGTGTCGGGACTCGGTTTGACTCTGCCACCTGCAGGCTGTGACTTTGCACAGGTTACCCCACTTCTTTATGCGCGTGCCTCACCTCCCTGTTCTGCAAATGGTACCATCAGAGTACCTACCCAGTAGGGTGCTGTGAAGATGGCATCAAAGTCTGAGAACAATGCCGGAGCTGTACAGTTGGTGGCAATCTGTGCTTCCCACATTTAGCTAAGGCCCATTTATGGAAGGGAACAAAATGGACTGCCTCTGTCAGAGTTTGGGGTAAGTGGGGAATCTTTTACCTTCTATATAGATTTGCTATGGACTTCAAATGGCTCTAAAAATAGAATATATTTAGTTTTTACATTTATTTATTTATTTATTTATTTGTTATTTATTGGGGTGCCGTGGTACATGCATGGAGGTCAGAGGAGATGCCTTGTGGGAGTTGGTTCTTGCCTTTTTCCATGTGGGCCATGGAGATCCAGCTCGTTCCATCAGGCCTGGCAGTGAGCACCATTACCTGCAGAGCCCCGTGTCAGCCCTAAAATAGACTGTTAAAGCTTCTTAGCTTGAGCCTGACTCCCAGTGGCTCCCTCACATCTGTCTGCTCTCACCCAACTCTGTAGCCTTCTCCCAGTGCTCCTGGGTCCCGGGATGGGATAGGTTACAACTCACTTCCCCTCCAGGTTTCAGGAAGGGTATGGGGAGAGCTCCTAGTACAAACAGCTGTACAGAAGGCACATGGCTCTGTCAGTCTATTGCTAGAAGGGAAAAACTAATGACCTGGGAACTGCAGCTAAGTCTGTTCAGTGAAAGCCACACAGCCCTGGCCCAGGCAAGCCTAGCCTCAAAGATTCAAGGCTGAAGCATCTACTCAGATGCCTGCCGCACCCAACCCCTCCCTCCCCGGCTCAGCAGCAGACTCCCAGGCCATAATGGTGGAGAGGTACACTTGGGCCCTCCACCCCAAACCGCCAAGCATGAACGTTGCCTTTTATTGGGGCTCTGAGGGCTATAAACAAGCCGGCCTGGCAGGGGTCATTCCTGAGATGCCTGCTTTGTTGGCTTTAAAGGCCCCTTGGCGGCAAAGAATTTCGAAGCCACTAACTCCATAGTATATTAAAGTGGAATAAATCCTTCTGAATGGTCCTCAGGTGAGAACCCAGACTTAGCAAACACCTCTTGCTTCCTATTGCAGGACCCAAGGCTGACCCCTTGTGGTCCCCAGGACTAGCTGAACTCAGCCTTTACTGAGTCCATGGAGTCTCAACCAATCTCTCTCTCTCTCTCTCTCTCTCTCCCCTCTCATCCTCTCTCTCTCTCTCTCTCTCTCTCTCTCTCTCTCTCTCTCTCTCTCCCTCTCCCTCTCCCTCTCCCTCTCCCTCCCTCCCTCCCTCCCTCCCTCCCTCCTCCCTTCCCTTTCTCCTCTCCCCCTTCTCCTCATGAGCTACCAGAATGAGATTCGTTTTACCTTAGTTCCAACCAAGGAACTAAAACGTGATTGGTCAAGCAAGAAAAGATATCAGAAACCAAAAGTGCCATAAAATAGACTTCCCCAAATGTTAAAAAAAAAAAAGCTGAGGCTCTGTAGTCCCAAGCACTTGGTCTATAACCCTTTAAAATACCCACGGCAGGTTTAAAAATAGACTTCCCTCCCAACCTTCCCAGCTTCATTTCTGTTTCCTGCTTCTGTCCCTCACAGCCCGGTGATGCCCATAGGTGCTGTTGAAGCACTTCTAATCCCAGCAAACCACAGTTTTCATGCCTTTGTGCCCTGGCTATGTTTCACAATCTACCCTTGAAGGCGAGCCTCAGTGACTCTCCTTCCTAAAGCCACCACTAGTCCCTCAGTGGGAGAACATCGCTACCTCGCCTTTGACCACACTCTTGGGTGGTTTTTTTTTTTCCCCACTTGGCATCAGAGAGCAAATGCATACATTGTATTCCCTATAAGCTTCTGAGGTCCTTGGGACTTGGGCAACTTTGCTGGCATGCCTGGCAGGGTGTGTGCACATTGGTAGCTGCCCAGCTAGAGCTGATGAGTGGTCCTATTGATGTTGGTGCATAGGAAGATTTTATCTTCTCTGGGGAAAGAGAAAGAAAAGAAGAAGTGATTTCCTGACTCCATTGGACATGGGGGTGGAATTGAAGGCCAAGTTGCAAAGTCAATTCTCGGAGCAAAAAAAAAATAGCAATCTATCTCAAGTTCATAGTATATCCCAAATCCACAATATACGCCAAACCCAGGGTATATCCCACGCTCATAAGTGTGTCTCATCCATAGTACACCCCAATCCCACAGAATGCCCTAGTTTATAAGCAGTGACCTATGCAGCCTGGGCCTCACTATGTAGCCCTGGATAGCCTGAGCTCTGTGTAGACCAGGCTGGCCTTGAACCCATAGAGATGTCTGTGCCTCTGCCTCCTGAGTGCTGTGATGAAAGGTGTGTGCACCCCATACCTACAGGTTTTAGATTTGCCACTGCTGTTGTTGTTGTTGTTACATTTGTTGTGTTGTTGCTTTAGACAGGGTCTCAGTCTATAGCCCGGCATGGCCTGGAACACAGCGAGATCTCCTGTGTGGCCTCCCAAATGCTGGGATTACAAGCATGAGCCGCCACCCTGACTGAGATAACTGCAGAGCCACTGCAACTAAGTGTAACGTGTGAAGGTGCGGCTATGGGAATGGTTGAGACAGAGATAGGGGCGAAAGGGATCATATTTCATTACATACATACATACATGAAGTACTCAAGAATAAAGAAAAATAAGGACTAAAGTACATTATAAAAAGATTGTGGGAAGTGAATTTTTTAAGTGGGTGTTTATAAATACTTCAATTAAAATATAAAGTTTATTGGGGGGCTGCAGAGATGGCTCAGTGGTTAATAGCACATACTGTTCTTGCAGAGGACCCAGGTTTGGATCCCACCACTCATGTGGGGTGATTCATAACTGCTGTTATTACAGTTCCAGGGGATCCAACACCCACCCTTTTTTGGTCCACAAGAGTACCTGCACACACATGGCACCTGTGAACTGCTGCAGGCACGTATACATACAGACACACACACACACAACTAAAAGAAATGCTTTTAAAATAAAGTTTATTAGCATTTAATATGCAGAATCAATACTATGAGATAGAACTTACCCCTGACTCTTATTTACAACAATAAGGCTTTCTCAGCTAATGATGGTTTCCTAGTAATATTTATCAAAAAGATGGCATGGAAAAAGGGGATCTTGTTTTATCACTCATTAAATAAAGCATCTAAAACCTGAAGAAACAGCTGGTACAGTGTAGAAGAGCTTTAATCCTAGTGTTAAGGAGACAGAGACAGGCCGATCTCTATACATTCAAGGCCAGCCTGGTGTACATAGTGAGTTCCAGGACAGCCAGGGCTACACAGTGAGACTCTGTCTCAAAAGATCTTGGGACAGGAGATAAATATATAAGCTAGAAAGGTAGCTGGCAAAATTGGGACTTGGACTATATATGCATGACAGCATTTTGTCAATATTCAATTTCTCCAGCTTTAATGCTTGTATTGTGATTGTGTGACAAATGTCCCTGTTCCCATAAAACATGCATTGACATATTTGAAAATCAGGGAAGGTGATAAAAAAAAATCACTTATACTTACAGAAAAGAGAACTTAAGATAATACAAACAATGCCAGCATTTGGTATATCTGGGAGAAGAGTATAAAGGTTTGGTTTTTTTTTTTTTAACTATTCAAATTTTCTGTACATTCAAAGATATAGGACAATTAAGTCTCCCTGAGATGGAGGAGGTGACTCCGTTGGCAAAGCGTTTGCTGTGCAAACATAAGAGCCTGAGTTCAGATCTTCAGCAGCCATGAAAGAGAGCTGCACCGGGTGTGTTAAGACAGGCCTGCAACCCCAGTGCCGGGACTTGAAGATGGGGTAGAGAGAAGAGGATCCCACACAAACTAGCCAATCAGGGCCCTGTCTCAAATAAAGATGGAGAGCAAGAGAGAAGAACACACCTGAATGTCAACCTGTGCTCTCCACAGGGTGTGCACTTACACATAAAGCACACACACATACACACACACACACACACACACACACACAAAACAAAAATTAAGTTACCCTATGTCCACTCTGTCACTATCTATTCGTTATAATACTTGAAGTTCTACATAGAGCATGAGACAACTAAAGGAGATCAAGGGGATTCAAAGTAGAGAGTCAAAGTATCGCTATTCGCAGATGACATGATAGTGTACATAAGCGAACCCAAAACCTCTACTCAAGAACTCCTACAGCTGATAAACACTGACAATCAACCAAGTGACTGGATACAAAATTAACTCCAAAAACAAAACAAAACTAAAAAACCCAGGTACTCCTCCTCTATACAAACAACAAGTGTGGGCTGTGAAAGATATCAGGGAAATCACAATAGCCACAAATAATATAAAATATCTTGGGGTAACTATAACCAAACAAGTAGAAGGCCAGTATGACAAGAACTTCAAGTCTCTGAAAAAAGAAAGAAAACAAGCTGTCAGAAGATCAACACCTCTATCATGACCATGGATCAGTAGGATTAACAGTGAAAATGGCCGTCCTACCCAAAGCCACCTGCAGATCCAATGCAGTCTTCATCAAAATTCCAACACAATTCTTTTTTTTTTTTTTTTTAATTCTTCTCTCATATATTACATCCTGACCATGTTTTCCCCTCCCAATTCCTGCCCCACCTCCTTTCTGCCCACGTCTGTTTCACTTCCGAAAAGGGCAAGGCTTCCCAAAGATAGCAACCAGACGTGGCATACCACGCTGCAACAAGACTAGGCACCTCCACTCATGGTAAGGCTGGGTAAGGCAACACAGTAGGAGGAAAAGGGTTCCAAAAGCCGGCAAGAGTCAGAGACCACCGTGCTTCCACAGTTAGGAATCCCACAAAAACACCAAGGTACATAATCATAAAATGCATTCAGAGGGCCTAGCCAGACCCATGCAGGCTCCCTATTGTCAGTTCAGTCTTTGTGAGCCCCTATGAAGCCTGGTTAGTTGACTCTGTAGGGTTTCTTGTGTTGTCCGTGACGCCCCTGGCTCCTACAGTCCTTTCTCACCTTCTTCTGCAGGACCCTCTGAGTTCCGCCTAATGTTTGGCTCTGGGTTTCTACATCTTGTTCCCGTCAGCTGCTGGGGGAAGCTGCTCTTGTGATGATTATGCTAAGCTTCATCCAACACAATTTTTTAACATACATTAACAGAACAATAACCAACTTCATATGGAAAAACAAAACACCCAAGATATCTAAAAACAATTCTGTACAATAAAATATCACCATCCTTGATTTCAGCTGTACTACAGAGCTACAGTAATAAAAACTGCATGCTACTGGCATGAAAACAGACAGGAGAAGCTGAAACTGTACAATGGAAAAAAAAAGAATCTTCAACAAATAGTGCTGGTCTAACCAGATGCCTACATGTAGAAGAACGCAACTCGATCCATATCTGTCACCTTGCACAAAACTCAAGTTCAAGCGGATCAAAGACCTCAACATAAAACCATATACACTGAAGCCGATAGAAGGGAAAGTGGGGAACAGCTTTGAACGCATCGGCACAAAACACCAACTGCACAGGCACTAAGACTAACAATAAATGGGACCTCATGAAACTGAAAAGCTTCTGTAAGTCAAAGGACACTGTCAATAGAACGAAACAGCAGTCCACAGACCAGGAAAAGATTTTCACTAACTTTATATCCTATGGAGGGCTAATGTGTGTGTGTGTGTGTGTGTGTGTGTGTGTGTGTGTGTATGTGTGTGTGTGTATCAAGAAACTAGACATAAACCAAATAATCCAAGTTTTAAAAAATGGAGTACAGATCTAAACAGAGAATTCTCAACAGAGGAATCTCCAATGGCCAAGCATTTAAAAAAATGTTCAACATTCTTAGCCATCAGGGAAATGCAAATTAGAACAACTCTGAGATTCCATACAACTTCCAAAATGACTAAGGCCAAAGACACATGTGACGGCTCATGCAGGCCAGGATATGGAACAAAAGGAACACGTCTCCACTACTGGTGGGAGTGCAAACTTGTGCAAGCCCTTTGGTGTTCTCTCAGAAAACTGGAAATTGATCTGCCTGAAGATCCAGCTATACCACTCCTGGGCAAACATTCAGAGGACACTCCATCCTACCACAAGGACACTTGCTCAGCTATGTTCATAGCAGTTTTTTTTTTAATAATAGCCAGATATTGGAAACAACCTAGATACTCCTCAACCAAAGGATAAAGAAAATGCGGTACATTTGTGCAATGGACTATTACTCAGCTGTTTAAAAAAAAAATGACATCATGAAATTTGCAAGCAAATGGATGGAACTTAAAAAAAAATCCTGAGTGAGGTAATTCAGACCCAGAAAGACAAACATGGTATGTACTCACTTACAAGGGACATTCGCTGTAAAGTAAAGGATAATTACGCTACAATTCATAGGCCCAGAGGGCTCAGGAGAGGACTCATGGATCTCCCTGGGGAGGAAAATTGGAATAGATTTCATAGAAGGACTGAAGACAGGAGGAAATGGAGCTAGGAAGGATCAGGTGGGGGCTGGAGGAATGGGCGGGGGGACTTGGAGTGACAACTGGAATTGGGGAGCAAGGTAGAAAGCTGGTGCAATGAAAGCGCCCTGGAATCACTGAGTCACCCTAGCAAAGACTCCTAATAATGAGGGATGTAGAGCCTGAACTCGCCATTTTTTGTGATCAGACAAGACTTCCAGTGGAGGGACTAGGACACCAAGCCAGCCTCAAAGCCTTTGACCTACAATTTATTTTCCCTGAAAGATGTGCTAGGATAAAGGTGGCACAGAACTTGTAGGCTGGCTAATCGATGAGTAGTTCAACCTGAAACCCATGCCATGAGAGGGAGCCCATGCCTGATACTTCCCAGAGGGCCAGAAACTAGAGCCTGGATAGCCCAGAGATCTAGGATACAACCAAACACTGACAACAACAACAACAAAAAAAGGCAATGAAATGGTTCCTAATGATATTCTTCTGTACTCATAGACAGGAGCCTAGAATAACCGTCATTAGAGAGGTTTCACCCAGGAAGTGATGGGAGCAGATGCAGAGACCCACAGCCAAGTATTAGGCAGAGCTCAGAGAATCCTGAAAAGCAGGAAAAGAAAGATTTGTAGGAGTCAGAGGGGTCAAGGACACCACACACACACACACAGAATCAACTAACCAGGGCTCATAGGGGTTCACAAAGACCTAACCATCAATTAGGGAGTCTGCCTGGGTCTGACCCAGGACCTCTGTATATATGTTAGGTTTGTATAGCTTTGTATTCTTGTAGGACTCCTAACAGTGATATCATAAGCCATCTCTGACTCTTTTGTTTTTAGAAGTTTTTTCCTTCTATTGGGTTGCCTCATCCAGCCTTGATATCAGGGTACATACCTAGTCTTGTTGTAACTTGTTATGACCTGTTTGGTTGATGTCCCTGGGAGGCCTACTCTTTTCTGGAAAGAAATGGAAGAGGAGTGGATCTGGCTGGAGAGGAGAGGTAATGGGTGGACTGAGAGGAGAAGAGAGAGGGAAAACTTAGTCAGGATGTAATCTATGAGAAGAAGCTGGGCATGGTGGCGCACACCTTTAATCCCAGCACTTGGGAGGCAGAGGCAGGTGGATCTCTGTGAGTTCAAGGCCAGCCTGGTCTACAAAGTGAGTCTAGGACAGCCAGGGCTGTTACACAGAGAAACCCTGTCTCAAAAAAACCATATATATATTCTCTCCAACTATCCTTATGCCACATTTCAGCAATGGCTTTAGTCTATAATTTACAGAATTGATGATTGCTTTCTTGTTTTGAGTTGTGAGAGGTTTTTATTTATATGTTTTAAATATGGACCCTGCATTAGGTAGCCCTTTTGTCAATATTTTCTTTGTACTCAGACTTGTGTATATATATATAGTACTCAGACTTGTGTATGTATATATATATATATATATATATATATATATATATATAGAGAGAGAGAGAGAGAGAGAGAGAGAGAGAGAGAGAGAGAGAGAGAAAGAGAGAGAGAGAGAGAGAGAGAGAGAGAATTTTTAAAGACACACACACACAAAAATATATATATAAGTTAGCCTAAAGAAACTTCTTGCAACCATGGACTACTTTTTAAAATGAAACTCTGCCTGGAAGTTGCATATGTTCAATAAAGAATATCAGTGTTCTTTTGAATGGCATGGGGACAGTGGCTCCTGACTCACCAGAGCATGGATATGCCTGAGAGACAGCTCGTCCCCCCTCACATCCTCCTCACTAATTCCCTTCCCCACCTACCTCTGACTTGTGTGTCCCATCTCCTTTCAATATTAATGTAAATATGTTGATTATGCAAATATTTATGCAGATAATTCCTGACTCTTCTATTCTTTTTGATCTAAGATGTTCAGAAATGTTCTTCTCCAGCCACCCAGGGCAGGAATGCCAGGCCTTTGTCTGCTTGGAGCTTGAAGCCCATCTCTAGCCTAGAGGATAAGAACGCATGGTGCTTATCTCTGCCGCCCCAGTTTGCCCCTATCAAACACTTTTGCTGCTGGGATGGAGCACTACAGCACTATGCAAGAAAAAGATACAGTATTAGTTTGTGATAGCTGCTATAACAAATTACCACTGTTACTGTGGTACTCAATTTATTCTTCCTCAGTCTGGTAGTTAAAAATGAAAATTTTTTATTTGAGTGGACTAAAGTCAAGGATTAGTTGTGTGTGTGTGTGTGTGTGTGTGTGTGTGTGTGTGTGTGTGTGTGTGTATGTGTGTGTGTGTATAGGTGTGGGGGCTATGTGTGTGTGTGTGAGTGTGTATGTGGGTATGGGTGTTTGTGTATGTGGGTGGGTATGTGTAGGTGTGTGTGTGTGTGTGTATGTGCGTGTGCATGTGTGTGTGCTTCTAATGCCCATGTAGGTGTTCCTTTACTTGTGGCTTCTTCTTTCATCTTCAGATTGTGTCAGACTGCTTCCATCATCGTGCCACCTTCTCTTCACCTCATCTCCTGAAGAAATCTGTGATTACGTTTAGGACCTCTGCATCTCCAGATGTTTAACTAAATCCCACCTTTAAAGTCTTTTGCCATGCAAGTTTCTACTACAGAGAAACTGACTGCTGGGAAGCTTTTACTTATTACTCCCATTCTTAGAATTAAACCATAATCATTATTATCAACTATTATTATTTTTAATAAGGGGTGGCATCGAATCCCTATCGTGGAGCCTGATGTGAATTCTGGAAACCAAACTCGAGTCCTATGGAAAAACAATTAAAAAACAGACTCTTAACCCCTGACCCTCCAGCCCAGAGAACCAACTACCTATGACTGTATTACTACAGCACAGTGGTTCGGGCTCAAACCTGCTCCTTGAACACCGCCTTCCTTCAGTTGTGCTGCTCTCTGCTGCCCCCTGCCTGTAGGTAAGGTTGGCGCCCTTCCTCTGCACCCGCTGCCTGTACCACTTAGCTCTTACAGATCACTGCTTTGAAAACAGCAGGATTACGGTTGAGGTGAGGGGGTGAGCAAAAATATCCTCTCTCTTTTGCCAAGCCTGTGTCTGGGGAGGGCTGAGGGCCCCCTGGCAGCCCTCATGTGTGTCAAACCGCACACATAAATCAAGCAGGACCTGGGCCACAGTGCTCCTGGGGAGTGCAATGGAACAAAGAACGGTGGTTCATGTTAAGGTTGATCCTAAAATATATGGGAATAAAAGCTTTAGGGTGATGTATTTCTCTTTAATGTTGTCACATCTGTAGTCCTGGTGGTTTAACCTCTGGTTTTCTGGCTGTCAGACCCACATTATTTCTGCAAACTTGACACCAGATGCTGCCAGGGAGACAGAGCTGAAGCGATAAAAATCTATTTAACAGATTTAGTGAGGCAAATACAAACTAATTAACAATTTTAGAATTCGGATTAAACACTAATTCTTTTAAACCATAAAAACTGAGATGAACAAAAGGAAAAGAATGCTCTCCCTCTGAATAACTCAAAGGAGCCATCTGTTTGTCATTGAGAAAATGGTCCGATTGATAGATTTTGAACAAATTCTGACATCCTTTCTTTCTGGACTTGAATGCATTATGGATAGTCATCCGGGAAAGAAAGCATAACTTCCTGGCTAATGTGCCAATCTGGGCTTCCCTGAAGCTCCAGAAGCAATCTATTTATGTACTGACTCAGAAATGAGCAGGCAGAGGATAAAATGGCATCCGTGCAGATCCTGCTGGGAGGCCGTGCTTCCAGCCAGAGGCAGGGAAAGGTGGCCTCACCTTGCTGTCACCGTTGCTGTGACCCTGTAGAAACTGAGCCTGTCATCCTCCCATCTTCCCACTTGATCATATGCTGTCTGGTTTTGGAAGGCAGGTTCAAAAATAACCACGTGCTGTGATTTGGATCTTATGTGTCCTCCCTGCCAGAGCTGTGTGCCCAGTCATCAACCTGCAGCACTAGTGGGAGCTGAGCTCAGTGGAGTTCACTCTCACAGCTGGTCTGGAGTCTTGGTCCCGCCCCCTCTCTCTTTGCTTCCTGGTCACCAAGTCATGAGCAGCTCTGCTCACTGTGCCCCCAGCTGTCCTGTTCTGTCTGAGTACAGGCTCAGAGTGAAAGGACCAACAACCATAGGCTCTCAAACCAGAACCAAAGAAGTCCTTTCTCCTTATGAGTCGAT